>NC_041233.1:107611329-107664497 GCF_002837175.3 Physeter macrocephalus
GGAGCGGCTGGGCCCGTGAGCCATGGCCGCTGAGCCTGCGCGTCCGGAGCCTGTGCTCCGCAACGGGAGAGGTCACAGCAGTGAGAGGCCCGCGTACCGCAAAAAAAAAAAAGAAAAAAAAAGAAATCTAGTCTTATTAATCTTGAACCCACTTTGAACCGACGGTAAACATTATTTACAATGTCTGAACACGGTAAGTAGCTCTGGTCTCTGGTTACGCTTTCCAATCTCCAGCGCATTCTTCCTCTGCCCCCTAGTGGACACAGCGCTGAACAGAACATGTGACGGAAGGAGCTCGCTAGGAAGAAAAGCACAGAGGCACAGAAAGAAATGATAAGCCCTTCTATCTGTCTAGGGACCTCCAGATTCTTTATCTCTTGTCTTCACGGTAATCCGATAAGATAAATAATAATATTCTCATTTATATGTTCATTAAACATCAGCTAATAATTCCAAAATATAGCACTAATATATAGATCAACCTACTCCACAGGGAAGATATATTTCCGCAGGGAAGTGTCCACACCCAACCACTCAGTTTACCCCAAGGATCCAGGATGTCTTGTAGTTCTTTATTTTCTGTATTTGTATTATAAAAGCAGCAGTTTTTTTTTTTTCATTTCCCAAACATGAACGTATATTACATAACTTAACGACCCGCCTCGTAGGTCCTGCGGCCCCTCTGAGCTTCCCCGCGCTGCTCCGGGTTCCCCCGAGGCTCCAGACCCACTGGCTCCACTCCTGTGTTTTCTGCCCCCATCCACCCCGTCCTGAGCACTGTCCCTACTTCTTCACAGCCCCAGTGGCACGTCCTATTAGTTCTAGCTCTCTGGGACCCTAATACAGGTAGGCATGTCACGAAAGCTGGTCCAGTTAGAGTAAATCTCAGGCCTTTTTCTGGAGAAGGAGCGCTGGGACATAGCTGCTCTCTTTCTCTGAAGGGTGGAATTCCGACGGGAGACTTGGAAGAGCCGCCAGGTGCAGGCTCTGGGCCAGAATCCTTAGGTCTTGCGCAGCCGCAGTCACTTCCTTCCTGTGGGGCTGCTCCTTCGTTTCCCCATATGCGAAGTGGGATTCTGGCGCCCACCACAGAGGGTTATTGAGAGGGTTAAATGCTTTCATTATACTAAACACTTGGAACGATGCCTGGATCATAGTAAATGCTCAGTAAGTCCAGGCAATGATGCTGCGGATGGGGATGATGATGGCAGGACCCAGGCTGAGGAAGAAGCTGAGGTACAAGAAGAGCAAGGAAATGAGTTCAGAGCCCTGATGGCTTCTCCAACCTCTAGATCCAATTGAGCTTGACAGCCATCCTACCGCTGGACTTTTCAGTGACACGAGCTCATAAATTCCTTTATCATTTAAACCTACTTGGGTTGAGATTTTATTTCCCTCCAGGGTGCTGAACCTCTTGTCGTAACAGAAAGACAAGAAGCACAAGCACAAAAGGTTTGACTGTAACCCCTTTCCTGGGAAATGGAGCTATATTTCCACACTCGTACGGGTGACAACTTTCAGTGATTCCAGGAAGCCTATTTCTGTGCATCAGTGGGGAACTATCTTCAAATCCTCACAGGTGACTTACTCTTCTGTGGCAATTGCCCAAATGATTCCTGGATGGGGTGAACAGGTATTTCACTGAAGAGGAATCAGGAAGGACCTATAAACAAGGAAGAGATGATCAACTTAAGGGAAATGCAAATCAAAAACACAATAGGATACCATTTCAACTTGCTAGTCAGGGAAAAATATTTAAGTCTTGAAAATTCTAAGTATCGACAAGTATGTGGAGCCAAGAGGACTTTTACACGCTGCTGATGGGGCTATAAATTGCACAGTCTGTAAAACGGCGTGGGGGCTTCCCTGGTGGCGCAGTGGTTGAGAGTCTGCCTGCCAATGCAGGGGACACGGGTTCGAGCCCCTACTGAGCCTGCGCGTCTGGAGCCTGTGCTCCGCAACAAGAGAGGCCACGATAGTGAGAGGCCCGCGCACCGTGATGAAGAGTGGCCCCCGCTCACTGCAACTAGAGAAAGCCCTCGCACAGAAATGAAGACCCAACACAGACAAAAATAAATAATAATTTTTAAAAAAAACCAAAAAAACGGTGTGTATAACTTGGCATTCTCATATAAAGCTGAAAATGTCTTTATCCCATGAGGCAGTAATAGTACTACTGAGTCTATCCTTGTCTCTTAGATATGTGCCCTGCAAGACACTTACAGGAATGTTTAGCATGGCATTGTTGCTAACAGCAAAATGACTGAAAACAACTGATGTTTCCATACATGGGAGAATGGATTAATAAAATGTGGTGTATTTACTTAATGCATTCCAAAGACAGTGAAAATGAACGAATGACAGCTACATGCATCAATGTGGATAAAACCTAAAAATCATGGCTTTGAGGAAGAAACAGCACTTCCAAAATACATACCAAATATCATTTATATAAAGTTTTTAAACATACAATAATTAATACATCATTTAGGGATATATCAAGGTAGAAAAACATGGGAATGAGAAACACAAAATCAGAAGAGTGGTTATCCGTGGAAGGAATGTCTGTTATTACTTTCCTAACCCAGTGGTGAGCACATAGATGCTCCTTTTTATCTTTACATTATATATGTTATATTCTCTAGTACGCATGAAATATAATAATTTTTATTGTGGTAAACTGTACATGACATAAAGTTCAGCATTTTAACCATTTTTAACTGTACAACTTGGTGTACAGTTACTTATGTAATTCACACTGTTGTGCAACCATCCACCATTAACCACCTACAACTTTTTCATCATCCCAAGCTGTGCTTTTGGCTGTCACATCCAAGAAATCAGTCCAGGCGTTGGTGGTATAGTGGTTAGCATAGCTGCCTTCCAAGAAATCATTGCCAAGTCCAATGTCGTGAAGCTTTTGCCCTATGTTTTCTTCTTCTAAGAGTTTTAGCTCTTACAATTAGGTGTTTGATCCATTTTAAGTTCATTTTTATTTATGGTGTGATAAAGGTCCAACATCATTCTTTTGCAGGATAGTACATTTTTTAACACAAAGCAAAGAATCAGAGAATATTAAAAGGGACCCTCCCCATTTACGAATGAAGAAACTGGGGTAGAAATAAAATAATAAGCCAAGCTCACACCACTGCTTCAGGGAAGCAGCGGGGTAAAACTCAAGGCCTATTTCCAATGCACTACACTAGACAACTGCGCACGCGCCTAAGCACCCAGCGCGCCCCGCCCTGGGTTTGCATCCGCCCCTCGCGGGAAAGCACCCTCCGACTTTCCGGCACTGGCTCCTCCCTTTCCTCGCCCCCTGGGGCGGGCCCTGGCGGCTCAGGAGCGCGGAAAATGTGCGCGGCGGACGTGGGGTGAGGGAAAACCCGGGAAATCTTTGGCGTCTCGTGGACCCGTCAGGGACTGCTTGTAAGGCGTAAACTCCAGCTCCGCTTTCGCGCCGTACCAGGCCGAGTTTTCTCTCGCGCTCTAGGACGGGGAGGAGCCCTGGCCCAGTAGGAAGCAAGCGGGGGGGCGTGCCCGCGTGCTCGGCCCGGATTGGCCGCTGGGAGCAGCGCGGGATTTGGCGGGAGCTTCGGGAGCTGCGCCGGCGCAGTGAGCGGTGGGCTGAGATGGCCCCGCCGAGGCAAGTTCGGGGCACGGGGTAAGTGCTGCGGCCTCTCGGAGCGCCGGGTTGGCGGTTCGCTTTATCTTCCTTCTCCGCCGGGCTTCGGCCTCTCGGAGCTGTTCGTGCTCCCTCGCTCTGCCACTGTGCAACTTGTCCTACTGACTAAACTCTCAGGGCCTTGTTTTCCCCGTCGGTAAAATGGGAATAATAATATCCCCACCTTGGAAGGATTACAGTGAGGTTTAAAGGAGTCGGTTTAAAACCGTGGCCGGCGGGGAGGGGAGAACGTTGGCTAGTGTCAGCATTACTTTGTGTGGGTGAGTGTAGCCTAAAATAGACTCCAAATATTTTGAAACAAACTACCCAACAAATAACTTAATGAGTGCCTACTACTTGTCAGACATTACGTTCTAGTGACGCTTACACTCTGGCTGGTAGTCAGTATTCTTATTTTAAAGACCCTGCTTGTTTTTGTAACACAAACCACAGACTGTAAAGCTGAACTAAATCTCCCGCCGCGGGAGCCCAAGCTGCCGCTTGTTATTCTTAAAGAGGGCCTCCAGCCGGGATGAGTCAAGCATTTTTTTTTTTAATCAAAAAGGGCATGCATTTTAAAATAGTTTACAAAACTGCGCTCTAAAATGTTATTCTTCATGGACCCAAGGGCACGTGTCTCGCTGGCGGTGTCTGGAGTGCATCCAAGGCCCTGTGTGGTCCTGGCTGGAGGGGCGTCGGCGTGCTTCGCGCTCCGGCTGGTACTCAAGGCCTTAGGAGTTCCACCTGGGCCGTGGGAAGGCGGTCTGGAGAAGGTGCATTTGTAGATGCGGGTGAGGGTGCAGGCAGCCAAACAGCATAGGGGACAGGCTGGAGCAGGACGAAGCAGGGCAGTTGAGTAAACCGAGACTAGGCTCCCGTGGCCAGTGGGGAGGAGGATTGGGAAAGAGTAAGGGGCCTGAAACTCAGCTGACAAGAGTGAAACTTTATCTGATAGGCCAGTGGGGTTTTTTTCTTTCTCCCTCCCCACCCCCACACGTATACATGTACATATAACATTTTTGCCTTTGAGACGCCTGAAATCTGTTTATCCCTCCCCCTAAAACGCACTAATGCGCATACACCAAAATTTTTTACGTATGTTATCACCGAGGTTTCCATCTTTTGGGAGCCTCACCTTGCTCCTAGCCTAAGGTGAGGAGGAAACTTGACCACTTTTTTGAGCACAGACAAGGCAAGAAAGGGTGGAAAGAGTGGGTTAAGAAGTTATGTGATCTGGTTTCTCGTCCTATCACTTGGCTGTGTGACCGGCTGTGTGACCACTGATGTCACTTAACTTTTCTGAACCCCAGAATCATAATTTAGGCCGTAAAACTAGTATCTGCTCTACCTTCTTTTTTGGGTCTGAGAATCAAATAGAGCAGTGGTTTTCAAATGTGGTTCCACCGGGAACTTGTTGGACGTGCAGACTCTCAGCGGCCACCCCAGGTTTCCTGAATCAGCAGCTTTGGAGTTGGGGCCAAGCCGTCTTGTTTTAACCAGCCCTCCAGGTGATTCTGATACCTGAGGATTGCGAACCACTGCTCTAACAGTTTTCCAACTTTTTTTTTTTTTTTACTGTAATTCACAGTAATGATGTTTTACAGCACAATGGGTACGCAAACATGCACGTACGCACACACATAATAAAACCTAGGGTTTAAGAAATCTTTTTTTTTTTTTTTTTTTTTGCTGTACGCGGGCCTCTCACTGCTGTGGCCTCTCCCGTCGCGGAGCACAGGCTCCGGACGCGCAGGCTCAGCGGCCATGGCTCACGGGCCCAGCCGCTCCGCGGCATGTGGGGTCTTCCCAGACCGGGGCACGAACCCGTGTTCCCTGTATCGGCAGGCGGGCTCTCAACCACTGTGCCACCAGGGAAGCCCAAGAAATCTTACGTTTTATATTCTCTTGTATTTATTTTTTTTTAATGCTGGGGGAAAACCTTAAAGGACATGATGGGGCAGTTGATGAAACTTGGATATGGACTGTAGAATGATGTCAGTGTTAAATTTCCTGATTCGGAAGTTGTACTGTGACTACACAAGGTAACGCCCTCTTAGGAAAGACACACTTCAGTGTCCCCAGTTTACCATACACAGACACACAGGAAGCAGGTGAGACAAAATGTAAACAGTTGGTGAAGCAGGTAAAGGGTATACAGAAGGTTCTTAGAGTATTCTCAACTTTTCTCTAAGTTTGAAATTATATCAAATAAAGAAATACTTGTTCCACAAAGAAATACTCGTTCAGACACTAAACGGACTTTGCTCTCCGCTACCGGGTGTCTGCAGGGCACTTTTGAAAGTCAGGGCCTGTGCGTGGTGGTGTAGGGCATCCCCCCAGCCCTGGCACCATGCCTGGACCACAGAGGATACTCAAAGCATAGTCCCTGGCGGGATTATTTCCTGCCTCTCAGGTTTCCACTTTTTCTTCTGGTCACTATTGTCATATCTTGTTTACTTTAGGCTCCGTTGAAGGTACGCAACTTTTATCCTTTTATCCTAATGCCCACCGGAGGGAGCCTGAAGGGCGGAAAGAGGGCAGCTCTGGGTTTGAACTGATGCAGATGTTAACGCAGGCTTCCCTCCATCCTGGCCGCGTGTGGCTTTGGGCAGATACACATCTGGAACGTGGGATTCACTTCTACCTTGCGGACTGTTTCAGAGCTAAATGAGAAAATGTGTGTAAGAGAGCCAGGCACGGATGGAACGGGGGTCCAGTGCTTGAGAAAGAGAGGTACCTCTCTTGCTCATTTCTGCAGAACACCAGCCGTTGCTGTTGATCGCGACTTCAGGGACAAGGGTGACAACAGCATTGCGAGTTTTCTGTGTCCCTGAGGGCAGAGCTGTGCTATTTATACGTGGGTGTTATGAGTTGACCTATAAAAAATTTAATTCAACGTGTGAGATATGGGTTCTACTGTCTAAAAGGATTTTGCCATTACCTGAATTTCATCATGTGCACATTGTTAGTGCAACTAACAAGGAATGTAATTTGGAAAGAAAATGCTTGGGTGAGGTGTAATTCTGGTGTTTCCCCAAGTTATTTTTAAGTATTTCCTGACTCTTGTGTGCGTGTTTTCTGTTTCCTAGTACGAGATATTCAAAGAACACTATAGGAAGAACACATTCCACGAAAGATGTAAGTTATCTTTTTTATAGTTTAATATAATTTTTCCTGTAATTGACAGTACAAAATAATGTTTTATAGGAGACTCAGAGTCTCGTAGACTTGGTAAGCTCAGTGTTTTCTTGTGGTGAAAAAGCATATTTCTTTTCCTCCTGCCCCTTTCCAGTATAACGGAGAAAATGGCCATTGTTAACATTTTGAATCTTTTTTTCTGGGCCTAGGCTGGTTTCATTTTCATTTGGATAATCGACATCGTTGAACAATTGTACAACGTTCTGTATTTTGCTTTTGTTACTTATGGCCATTTCTCCATGTTGTTATAGTTTTCCACAGTTTATGATTTCATAATATTCCATTTAGTTTCACATTCACAGGGTATTTTTACTTCAGGGTGGAGTCTTAGAAGTAAATGTCTGTGAAAGGCAGGTGCGTTTGTTTAACCCCCTGGCTAGCTCACTTCACAGTATTTTCCAGCGGCTTGTCCAGTTGGCCTTGGAAATTCACATGAATAACCTCTGATCGTGCCTGCTTGGGGGTGCCCGGGCGTCGGGAGTTCTCCCTGCTCTGTGCCCTTCCCCTGGTTTTCTCTTTTGCAGGGTCTCTCCCCTCTGCTCCCCTAACCCCCTCCCCGTTTGGAGGGGGCCCTTCTCCTCTCGGGAAGGGTTTCTTCAGCTTTCCGGTCCTCTTCCCTCGTCGGGAAGGCGGCTGCCTTACACAGGCCCATTTGCTTGGGGAGGATGGAGGATGTCAGCTCCTCTTTGGCGTTCGTTCTACCCCCACACACTCCGTGAATAGTTTTTCCCTGAGGGTCTGTGAGTGGTAGTTTCTGTTTTGTCTCTCAGTTTTATTCCATCTCCTGTATAACTTCCAGAATTTCTTCATATTTTCCTGTCTGTTAATGGCAGCCCTCCACATTTTCGAGAGCTACTGTGGATGTTTCTCTCATTTTCTGTATGTTGTCTTTCATTGAGATTTGAGGGGCAGTCTTCCTGGGGCTTATTAGTATATTGCACTGTAAACCCTCGTCTCTCTCCTGCAATCAGGAGTTTTTAACCTCTGTGTTCAGGAACTTTCATGGGCATGTTTCTGGGGAGAGGCCCACACGGGCTCAGGAGTTGGCAGGCTGTGGCCTGTGGGCCGGATCCAGCCTGCCTGCTGGTTTTGTAAAGCCCTGCGAGCTAAGGGTGGTTTTTATATTTTTAAATGACTGAAGTAAAATCAAAAGAAGAGTGTCTCGTGCCATGTGAAAATATGAAAGTCAAATTTCAGTATCCACACACAAAGCTTGACCGCAGCCCAGCCGTGCTTTTTCTTTCTGCGTTGCCACTGTCTGCTTTCACGCTGCGACGGCTGCGCTGCGTAGTGGCACCAGTCCCCACGGCCCGCAAAGGCTAATATACGGGTGACCCTTGAACTGGGAGGGTCCACTTCTACCCGGATTATTTTCAGTAGTAGGTTCTACACTATCCGCAGTTGAAACCGCAGATGTGGAACCCCGGATCGGGAGGGCCGACCGCGAAGTCACATGGGGGTTTTCGGCTGCGCGGAGGGTGGGCGCTGTGCTTACCCCCTGATCCTTCATAGAAAAGCTTCCCAACCCCTGCCTTCTGTTTATCCCTCCCCCTAAAACGCACTAATGCGCATACACCAAAATTTTTTACGTATGTTATCACCGAGGTTTCCATCTTTTGGGAGCCTCACCTTGCTCCTAGCCTAAGGTGAGGAGGAAACTTGACCACTTTTTTGAGCACAGACAAGGCAAGAAAGGGTGGAAAGAGTGGGTTAAGAAGTTATGTGATCTGGTTTCTCGTCCTATCACTTGGCTGTGTGACCACTGATGTCACTTAACTTTTCTGAACCCCAGAATCATAATTTAGGCCGTAAAACTAGTATCTGCTCTACCTTCTTTTTTGGGTCTGAGAATCAAATAGAGCAGTGGTTTTCAAATGTGGTTCCACCGGGAACTTGTTGGACGTGCAGACTCTCAGCGGCCACCCCAGGTTTCCTGAATCAGCAGCTTTGGAGTTGGGGCCAAGCCGTCTTGTTTTAACCAGCCCTCCAGGTGATTCTGATACCTGAGGATTGCGAACCACTGCTCTAACAGTTTTCCAACTTTTTTTTTTTTTTTACTGTAATTCACAGTAATGATGTTTTACAGCACAATGGGTACGCAAACATGCACGTACGCACACACATAATAAAACCTAGGGTTTAAGAAATCTTTTTTTTTTTTTTTTTTTGCTGTACGCGGGCCTCTCACTGCTGTGGCCTCTCCCGTCGCGGAGCACAGGCTCCGGACGCGCAGACTCAGCGGCCACGGCTCACGGGCCCAGCCGCTCCGCGGCATGTGGGGTCTTCCCGGGCCGGGGCACGAACCCGTGTTCCCTGTATCGGCAGGCGGGCTCTCAACCACTGTGCCACCAGGGAAGCCCAAGAAATCTTACGTTTTATATTCTCTTGTATTTATTTTTTTTTAATGCTGGGGGAAAACCTTAAAGGACATGATGGGGCAGTTGATGAAACTTGGATATGGACTGTAGAATGATGTCAGTGTTAAATTTCCTGATTCGGAAGTTGTACTGTGACTACACAAGGTAACGCCCTCTTAGGAAAGACACACTTCAGTGTCCCCAGTTTACCATACACAGACACACAGGAAGCAGGTGAGACAAAATGTAAACAGTTGGTGAAGCAGGTAAAGGGTATACAGAAGGTTCTTAGAGTATTCTCAACTTTTCTCTAAGTTTGAAATTATATCAAATAAAGAAATACTTGTTCCACAAAGAAATACTCGTTCAGACACTAAACGGACTTTGCTCTCCGCTACCGGGTGTCTGCAGGGCACTTTTGAAAGTCAGGGCCTGTGCGTGGTGGTGTAGGGCATCCCCCCAGCCCTGGCACCATGCCTGGACCACAGAGGATACTCAAAGCATAGTCCCTGGCGGGATTATTTCCTGCCTCTCAGGTTTCCACTTTTTCTTCTGGTCACTATTGTCATATCTTGTTTACTTTAGGCTCCGTTGAAGGTACGCAACTTTTATCCTTTTATCCTAATGCCCACCGGAGGGAGCCTGAAGGGCGGAAAGAGGGCAGCTCTGGGTTTGAACTGATGCAGATGTTAACGCAGGCTTCCCTCCATCCTGGCCGCGTGTGGCTTTGGGCAGATACACATCTGGAACGTGGGATTCACTTCTACCTTGCGGACTGTTTCAGAGCTAAATGAGAAAATGTGTGTAAGAGAGCCAGGCACGGATGGAACGGGGGTCCAGTGCTTGAGAAAGAGAGGTACCTCTCTTGCTCATTTCTGCAGAACACCAGCCGTTGCTGTTGATCGCGACTTCAGGGACAAGGGTGACAACAGCATTGCGAGTTTTCTGTGTCCCTGAGGGCAGAGCTGTGCTATTTATACGTAGGTGTTATGAGTTGACCTATAAAAAATTTAATTCAACGTGTGAGATATGGGTTCTACTGTCTAAAAGGATTTTGCCATTACCTGAATTTCATCATGTGCACATTGTTAGTGCAACTAACAAGGAATGTAATTTGGAAAGAAAATGCTTGGGTGAGGTGTAATTCTGGTGTTTCCCCAAGTTATTTTTAAGTATTTCCTGACTCTTGTGTGCGTGTTTTCTGTTTCCTAGTACGAGATATTCAAAGAACACTATAGGAAGAACACATTCCACGAAAGATGTAAGTTATCTTTTTTATAGTTTAATATAATTTTTCCTGTAATTGACAGTACAAAATAATGTTTTATAGGAGACTCAGAGTCTCGTAGACTTGGTAAGCTCAGTGTTTTCTTGTGGTGAAAAACCATATTTCTTTTCCTCCTGCCCCTTTCCAGTATAACGGAGAAAATGGCCATTGTTAACATTTTGAATCTTTTTTTCTGGGCCTAGGCTGGTTTCATTTTCATTTGGATAATCGACATCGTTGAACAATTGTACAGCGTTCTGTATTTTGCTTTTGTTACTTATGGCCATTTCTCCATGTTGTTATAGTTTTCCACAGTTTATGATTTCATAATATTCCATTTAGTTTCACATTCACAGGGTATTTTTACTTCAGGGTGGAGTCTTAGAAGTAAATGTCTGTGAAAGGCAGGTGCGTTTGTTTAACCCCCTGGCTAGCTCACTTCACAGTATTTTCCAGCGGCTTGTCCAGTTGGCCTTGGAAATTCACATGAATAACCTCTGATCGTGCCTGCTTGGGGGTGCCCGGGCGTCGGGAGTTCTCCCTGCTCTGTGCCCTTCCCCTGGTTTTCTCTTTTGCAGGGTCTCTCCCCTCTGCTCCCCTAACCCCCTCCCCGTTTGGAGGGGGCCCTTCTCCTCTCGGGAAGGGTTTCTTCAGCTTTCCGGTCCTCTTCCCTCGTCGGGAAGGCGGCTGCCTTACACAGGCCCATTTGCTTGGGGAGGATGGAGGATGTCAGCTCCTCTTTGGCGTTCGTTCTACCCCCACACACTCCGTGAATAGTTTTTCCCTGAGGGTCTGTGAGTGGTAGTTTCTGTTTTGTCTCTCAGTTTTATTCCATCTCCTGTATAACTTCCAGAATTTCTTCATATTTTCCTGTCTGTTAATGGCAGCCCTCCACATTTTCGAGAGCTACTGTGGATGTTTCTCTCATTTTCTGTATGTTGTCTTTCATTGAGATTTGAGGGGCAGTCTTCCTGGGGCTTATTAGTATATTGCACTGTAAACCCTCGTCTCTCTCCTGCAATCAGGAGTTTTTAACCTCTGTGTTCAGGAACTTTCATGGGCATGTTTCTGGGGAGAGGCCCACACGGGCTCAGGAGTTGGCAGGCTGTGGCCTGTGGGCCGGATCCAGCCTGCCTGCTGGTTTTGTAAAGCCCTGCGAGCTAAGGGTGGTTTTTATATTTTTAAATGACTGAAGTAAAATCAAAAGAAGAGTGTCTCGTGCCATGTGAAAATATGAAAGTCAAATTTCAGTATCCACACACAAAGCTTGACCGCAGCCCAGCCGTGCTTTTTCTTTCTGCGTTGCCACTGTCTGCTTTCACGCTGCGACGGCTGCGCTGCTTAGTGGCACCAGTCCCCACGGCCCGCAAAGGCTAATATACGGGTGACCCTTGAACTGGGAGGGTCCACTTCTACCCGGATTATTTTCAGTAGTAGGTTCTACACTATCCGCAGTTGAAACCGCAGATGTGGAACCCCGGATCGGGAGGGCCGACCGCGAAGTCACACGGGGGTTTTCGGCTGCGCGGAGGGTGGGCGCTGTGCTTACCCCCGATCCTTCATAGAAAAGCTTCCCAACCCCTGCCTCAGATGATCAGAAGAGCCTCTGCTCCCCAAGAGTGTGAAGGCTCAACTTCTTAGGCAGCAGTGATAGCAGGAGGATCCTTGCCACGTAAATCAGCTTTGTAATGTTCTTTTTGGGAGGGCCAATTCAATGACTTTGAACTTTATTCACTTTTAGGAAGCTGGCCAAAAGCACAAGCCTACCGATGTATTTGATTTTCCTAATAATTCTGGGATCTCAAGCATCAGCAGGCTGGGTGAAAATGAGAAAGACGAAGAACCCTATGAAACCTTTGGTTAGTATTTTAAATCTTTATCCTAAAATCTCTAAAGTGGTTTAAGCAACAGTGTTTAGGCTAGTTACTAATAAAAATATAGAAATGCCTTCAAATACAAAAGCGAGGTTGTCTGCACATGAATACAATGTTCTGGGGAGTATTTGATAATTTGAATTAATTTTTCTCACTTCTAGGTACGTTGGAAATAAGAACTCTGTTAAGTGTTGTCAGAGTGGAGCTCTCCTAGTAGCATTTGTCAACAAGCCAGCCACACTAGGACACCTGTTGTAGACCTTTGTAACAAGAGGAATATAAAATATATTTCTCCCTTCATACCTCCAGCAGTCACTCGGTAAGGGGCTCTCCTTTAGGAAGGAGCAGAGGGACAAGTTTTCCTTTTCTTAAACACACTGAGGCCGAGGATGCTTCAGGAGAGCTTCACCGTGTTCTTGGAGTGATAGGAAGACAGGACTGGTCCCCGGCTGACCGGGGTATGTGAGTTGTCCAGACGGGACAGCTTCTGTCAGTGTGTCACTGGCCCCTCTAGAGGCCACAGATGATACAGAATGTGCCATGTGCGCCCCCATCTAGAACAGCAGTAATCAGACGTTTTTTGCCAGAATAAGTTTTAAGGGAATTTTGAAAACATATAACTTCTCACGTATTTTTAATTTGGCATCTACTATTTCTAGTCTCATTTTTGTTAATAAAAGAAAATATTGTACATTTTGTAAGGTGAAAAGTAATCATTACCGGAATACCCCTTTTATTATGACTTGATAAAATGTTTTAACTACTCATCTAAAAGAAATCATAATTTAAAAAATTGAGATGTGATTCACTTGCCATAAAATTCACCCTTTTAAAGTGTACAGTTCAATTCACTTTTAGTATAGTCACAAAATTGTACAACCATCACCATCTTCTATTCCAGAACGTTTGAATCACCCCAGAAAGAAGCTCGGTGCCCAGTAGTAACCATGCCTGTATTCCCCTCAGCCCCGGCAGCCGTGAATCTCCTTCCTGTCTCTGGATCTGTCTGTCCTGGGCGTTTCAATTCAGTAGAATCATAACACTATGTGTGTGCTCATATGTGACTTGCTTCTTTCATTTAGTGTAGTAGTTGCAAGGTTCGTCTACGTGGTAGTGTCAGTACTTCATTCCTAAAAATTTTTTTAGTTCGATAATCCATTGTGTGGATAGACCTCCTTCTTTTATCCATTCATCAGTTGACGTCCACGTGCATGGTCTCCGCTTCGCGGCCACCGTGAGCTGTGCTGCTGTGAACGTTCTCATGCCGGTTTTTTGTATGGACCTGTGTTTTCATTTCTCTTGGGAATGTAGTCGTCCCTCAGTATCCACGTGAGATTGGGTCCAGGACCCCCCGTGGATACCACGGCCCGAGGATGCTAAAGTCCCTTCTATAAAATGGCATAGTGGGGACTTCCCTGGTGGTCCAGTGCTTAAGACTCCACACTTCCGATGCAGGAGGTGCGGGTTTAATCCCTGGTCGGGGAACTAAGATCCCACATGGTGCGTGGTGTGGCCAGGAAAAAAACAAAAAACAAACGAAATGGCATAGTGTTTGCATGTAACCTGTGCACATCCCGTTCGCGATCAGTCATCTCTGGGTTACTTATAATACCTAATACGATAGAAATGCTATGTAAGTAGTTGCCTGTGTGCAGCAAATTCAGGTTTTGCTTTTTGGAACTCTGTATATTTTAAACAATATACATTCCTTAGAAAAAAAATTTTTTTCCCCAAATATTTTCAATCCATGGTTGGTTGAATCTGTGGATGCAGAACCCACGGATATGGAGGGCCAACTGTACACCTCGGTCATGTGGCGTTTTGAGGAAATGTTTACACGGCAGCTGTACCGCTTTGCGTTCCCACCAGCTATGTATGAGGGTTCCGGTTTCTCCACACCTTCATCAACTCTTGTTATTATCTGACTTTTTGATTCTAGCCGTCCTAATGGGTATGAAATGGTATCTCATTGTGTTTGTGTGGTAAAATATACATAACATAAAATTACCCATTTTAATCATTTTGAAGCGTCTGGTTCTGTGGCGTTAAGCGTGTACATCGTTGTGCGGCCGTCACCCCATCCGTCCCCAGGACTTTGTCCTTTCTTTCCCCTGAATGAAACTCTGCCCAATAGCCGACGGCACCTCGCTCCCCTCTCCCTCTTCTAGCTTTCTGTTTCTGTGAATTTGACCACTCGTGTGAGAGGAATCATACAATATTTGTACACTTGTATCCTTCTTCTCATGTAGCATTATGTCTTTAAAGTTCATCCACGTTGTAGCATGTGTCAGAACTCCCTTTTTAACAGTGTGGTGTATACATTTTACGTATAGACCACATTTTCTTTATCCAGTCACCTGTCAAGGGACACTTGGGTTGCTTCTGCCTTTTGACTGTTTTGAATAATGCAGCTATGAACATAGGTGTACAGGTATCTGTCCCAGTCCTGCTTTCCCTTCTTTTGTGTATATGCCCAGAAGTGGAATTGCTGGATCATATGATAATTCTGGGTTTAATTTTTTTGAGGAATTGCAGTTGCACCATTAGCAATGCACAAGGATTCCAGTTTCTCCACATCCTCACCATTACTTGTTCTCTGGGTTTTTTTGATGATAGCTATTCACGTGGATGTGCGGTAGTACCTCAGTGTGGTTTTGAGTTGGATTCCCCTAAGGACTAATGTTGCACATCTTTTCGGCGCGCTTATTGGCCATCTGTACGCAGGCACACCTTGGAGATACTGCGGGTTCAGTTCCAGACCACTGCAATAAAGCAAATATCGCAATAAAGCGAGTCACGAATTCTTGGGTTTCCAGCGCGTATAAAAGTTATGTTTACACTACACTGTAATCTGTTAAGTGTGCAATAGCATTGTGTGTAACAAAACAATATACATTCCTTAATTAAAAAGTACTTTATTGCTAATCATCATCTGACAACGCAGGGTTGCCACAAGCCTTCAATTCGTAAAAAATGCAGTGTCTGCAAAGCGCAATAAAGCAAAGTGCAGTAAAACGAGGTACGCCTGTATCTTCTTCAAAGAAGTGTCTGTTCACATCCTTTACTTGGGTTGAAATCAGGTTATTTATCTTTTTATTGTCGAGTGGTAAGAGTACAGCTTGTGTGACTGGTTACATATGGAGATTCAAAATTGGTCTAGTTTTCTTTTTTTCCCTTGTTCCCAGTAGTAAAGTAAACCCCTTTGCCTAGTTGAGGCCGATACAAAGTATATTACTGACTTTAAAATTGTGCAGTTGCTATGTTCATTATATAAGCAGCTGAAACGTTTAAATCTGAGAACGTTTAAATGTGTGCAGCACGCTAAAGCCTGAGTGTGAAGAGATGGGTGCTTGGCCCTTACCAGGCGCCCCTGCAGCCATTCGCTCCACGCTGCTGGCCTCCTCCTTCCCCCGCCACGAGCCTGGCCAGGGTGCCGAGGCCTCTCCTGTGACCCCCTCTTCCTCGGCAGGTAGGAGCATCCTCCCACCAAGGCCATGTGGTCTCCTCTCCTTTATCTCCGTTTCTCCATTATCTTCATTATCTCCTCTTTATCTTCATTCCAGTTAACTTTTTTTTTAATTTTAATTTTTTTTTTAGTTTTGGCTGCGTTGGTCTCTGTTGCTGTGCGCAGGCTTTCTCTAGTTGGTGCTACTCTGCGTTGCGGTGCACGGGCTTCTCATCGCAGTGGCTTCTCTTGTTGCGGAGCACGGGCTCTAGGCTGGCCTCCTCCTTCCCCCGCCACGAGCCTGGCCAGGGTGCCGAGGCCTCTCCTGTGACCCCCTCTTCCTCGGCAGGTAGGAGCATCCTCCCACCAAGGCCATGTGGTCTCCTCTCCTTTATCTCCGTTTCTCCATTATCTTCATTATCTCCTCTTTATCTTCATTCCAGTTAACTTTTTTTTTAATTTTAATTTTTTTTTTAGTTTTGGCTGCGTTGGTCTCTGTTGCTGTGCGCAGGCTTTCTCTAGTTGGTGCTACTCTGCGTTGCGGTGCACGGGCTTCTCATCGCAGTGGCTTCTCTTGTTGCGGAGCACGGGCTCTAGGCGCGTGGGCTTCAGTAGTTGGGCTTCAGTAGTTGTGGCTCGCAGGCTCAGTAGTCGTGGTGAACGGGCTTAGTTGCTCCGCGGCCTGTGGGATCTTCCCGGACCAGGGCTCGAACCCGTGTCCCCTGCATTGGCAGGCGGATTCTTGACCACTGCGCCACCAGGCAAGTCCCCATTCCCGTTAACTTTTTATGCTTAGCTCAAGGCTCTAGAGTAAAGGAGAGAGGAGGGGAAGTGCGGAAGGACTGGGGTCCCTCCCCAAAGGGCTAGTCGTCCACAGATGTCGAGTGTCCACCCTGCGCCAGGCGCTCTGTGGGGTAATGGAGTTGCAGGAGTGGGGCAAGCACTCCAGACCTCTGAGTTTATTGTTCATGCTGTGTCTCCCAGGTAGACGTGTGATGCTCCATCAGGTGAGGAAAGAATGTCAGACCTCCTGTTTATCTTTTAGCTCATTTAAAAGTTTCACAGTAAGGTTATAGCTTAACTATCCATGTATTTATTGGTGAAATGGTTTACATTTTTTCTGGTTGAGGTGTGAGATCATAAGTAGCATATGTAATTGGTTTTGATTTTGTTAGCCATTTAAACACAGGTTGCTTTATACTCCGATGTAAAGGAACAAACTTGAATACTGCTCAGACAGCCAGACTTCTGAATGCCCTTTTTAAAAAAATCTTTTGTAGACCCTCCTTTACACAGCACTGCTATATACGCTGATGAGGAAGACTTCTCCAAGCACTGTGGGTCATCTCTCCCCTCAAGTCCTCAAGGAAAAGGAGCAAAAAGAAGGTATGGGTGGATCTCAAGCAACTGTTTACTCATGGTCAATGGGATTTCTGAGATGTTCTTTAAGACAGAAGCTTATAAAACCAAAACTTTTTAAAGATCTTTTGAGCCAACTTATGTCTTCCCTCAAGAAGACTGGGACTTGAAAAGGCAGTTTTTCAGTAATTGACATTACTTATAATAACTGTAACTGACACCTGATTATCCTAGAAAACATACCAGTGAAGGTGGTTTAGCTTTGAGGTAAAACAAAGAAGGAGGGGAAAGGTTTTAGGAGCATAGAATTTTAGATGATTTTGAGAGGTCCCTTTAATTTACAAATATGCTTAATTGTCACAAAAGATACGTGTTAGTTCAGGGTGGAAATAGGGAAGAGAAGCTGATAATCCCAAAGGAAACGCGGTCTGTTGTAAATTCAGCTGCGTGGTCCCTAAGCTGCCGTGGTTTGAGTTTTCAGATTTATATGGAGGCCTGAGTCAGGAAAATCTGTAAAAATGACACCACAGAGGCAACTCGAGAGCACATATAATGAAGAACTCTTCAGTAGCTGTAGTACTAACTAAAAATTATTAGCTAGAGCAAATCCTTGACTTAAGGACCTCTGTTAGGTAATAGGTCAGTTCTAGTTACTGACTCTATTTTGAAAGTAACAAAACTGTATTTTTAAAACAAATATCCCACTTGGGCAGAAATCTAGATGAGGACGTCTTTCTGAGGTTCTCTGCACTGGGGAAACCTTATGGTACTTGGTTATTTGGGAGACTCCAGTTTTTCTATGAGATGTTATTGGAAATTGGTAACAAAAGCCAAATATTTGGAAAACCGCACAGTTCATTCTATTTATTTATTTTTTATTTATTTATTTTTTTGCGGTACGCGGGCCTCTCACCGCTGTGGCCTCTCCCGTTGCGGAGCACAGGCTCCGGACGCGCAGGCCCAGCGGCCATGGCTCACGGGCCCAGCCGCTCCGCGGCACGTGGGATCTTCCCGGACCGGGGCACGAACCCGCGTCCCCTGCATCCGCAGGCGGACTCTCAACCACTGCGCCACCAGGGAAGCCCACAGTTCATTTTAAATGGTGGTGAATGTAATTTTTCAAGAAGAATTTTTGAATAGGTGACACATTTACATAGTTTAAAAATATAAAAAGGTTAATAATAGTCTTTATGTCCTCTCCACCATTACCCAGCTCCTGCATCCACTTCTTCCTTCTCCCCCACTATTAATTTCTTATATGTCTTTTCACAGTTTCTTTGTGCACATCAAAGTCAGAATACAGAGTTTTAACCTTTTCCGAGAAGGCAGGCTGCCTTGCTGCCTGGCTTTTCCGCTCTCTGTATCTTGGAGGTCTTCCCTCATCAGCGCACACGGAGCTTCCTCGCTCTTCTCTTCACAGTCGCAGGTTTTCCATAGTTTGGATCTTCCACAGTCCATTTCCCCAGTCCTGGATCGACAGGCAGTTGGGCTGTTTCCAGTCTTCTGCTGTCACCAGCAGCGCTGTAGTCAGTAACCTGGCACGTATGCCGTTTCACACACGTGCCTGTATTTTTCACATATGTGCCTATATTTCTGTGGGATGTATTCATAAGGGAAATCCTCAGTCAAATGAAATATGTTAGCAATTTTCAGAGTTACTGCCACGTTCCCACCAGCGTGGTATCAGACTGGGAGTTTTGCCAGTGTGATATGCTGTCTCAGTCTAGTCCTAGTTTGTATTTTTCTCATGACTGAGTTAAATAGCATCTCTTACATGTTTTACAAGTCCTTGAATTTCTTTCTGCACACTCTTTATATCCTTTTTCCATTTTTCTAGTGTTGGTCATTTTCTTCTTGACTTCTGTGACTTCATTTAAACATGAGTGAAATTAATCCTATTTGTCATGGACAACTCCTGGCTTTCTGTCGTGTAAGTGGATTGAGATTGTGCCATTGAGTAGGAGAGGGCTACCTAGGAGATTGAGTACTCCTGTCACTGTGAGGCGACCGTGAACTTGGTGTGGAGATGTTAGAGAGACTGCTGTGTACTTGGGTCTGGCGCTCCCAGGAGGGGCTGAGCTGGCGTTCAGACGGAAGTGGTTTGGTACAGGAGGTGTAGGCACGGGTGAGCGCTCCCAGGGAGAGACGGTGGGCTGAGAGGAGGCGGGGACCTGGGACCACCCTGCAAGAAAAACTGCCATCTGTCCAGGTGGAGGAGCAGGCGCTTGCGAAGCAGAGAGAAGAGCAGTGGCCAGAGGGGAAGGAGGAAGCCAGGAGAGGGTTTGTTCTCGGGAGAGGTGGAGGAGTGAGTAAGCACGTGTCCTCGGGAGGGTCAGACGCCAGTCAGGGAAGGGCTGAACTCATGGGTTGGTTTAACAGTGGATGTCCTTGGTAATCTTGGTTTTGGTGGTGTGATACGTCCAGACAAAAACCTTTGTTGGGGTGGGTTAGACCGGGCTTATATATGGATACAGAAGGAAGTCTGGGCAGAAGGGATGCACGGGGAGGGGCGCGGGTGGGGAGAGAGGGAGGGAGGGGGAGCGCACGCCAGCGCCCCAGCGCCCCCAGGGACTCACGGCTGCGTCAGCAGCTCTTTGTTCCCAGATCTCCTCTCCTCTTCTGTGTCCGCCAGTCTGCTCTCACCCTCTCCTCTCCACCCTCCCCCTATTCCTCTCGTGGCTTTAACGACCCATAAGCCACGGACCCCAGGTCTCCCTCTTGCCCAGCCTCTCCCGAGGCCCCGGCTGTCCTGCACCTTGGCCACATTTCCCTGGATGCCTATAGGCACCTGGGGCTCGACAAAGCCGAAACCAAGCTCCATCATTCCTCCCTCGTCTGGTGTCAACAAGCTCCTTTGGTGTTCTCTAGCTTGATGGTCCTGCTGTCACCCAGTCACCCCACAGAGCTGTCTGGCAACCGTTCCTGGTACCTTCTGTTCTCCGACCGGTCTCCTTTGTTCTGGCCTGTGACTCCCTTGAGAATCTGCTTTCCTTCTCTCTGCACACCCTCCGGCTCCCCGTGGCCACGGCTCAGGCACCTGCTGCTGGTGCCTTTGTGCCATCACCCCCGCCAGCCCCCCTGCCGCTTCCAGTGCGTGTCTAGCATGGAGGCCTTAGCTCCCTCACCCCCAACCTATAGGCGTGGTATGGGGGCCCCCTGTGTCTGTCTGGCTCCTCGGGTAAGTAGACCCTGAGGCAGAGTGAGAATTGAAGAGATTTATTAGCAACATCAGGGAAAGTTACAGGTGGAAGAATCCGGATTGAGCAGAGATGGCCTCAGACTGCAGCGCAGCTCTCAGAGCTCTGGCCGACCCCAGGTGGTGGGCAGCTCTGAAGGGCAGGCCGGCAGCAGTGGCCGCCACGCGAGGGTCGCGCTGGCACGGCAGCCAAGCACAGGCAGGTCCGAGCAGGACGCCTCCGGCTGCCTCGGTGCCTCCCCGGTCCTAGCCCTTGGCTTCTTCCATAGTGTTAGCTTCTCTTTAGCAACACATTCGCTCTGTACTCTGGTTCCCGTACGTCGAACGGGCCAGGCTGCTTCACACCCCTGTGCTTTCATGTTTACTTTTCCTTCTTCCTTAAATCCCCTTCCCTTTGTTTCTTTGCCTGGAAAAGTGTTTTCAAAAGTCATCTCAAGTCTCACAACCATGATGTGTTTCCTGATTCCCCAGCCATTTATCCACATCTCCTCTGCACTCACTGTCTTTGGCCTTCCTGCTAGTCAGTGAACCCATTAAAGGAAGGCTCCTCATTTTTCAAGTAATTTTATTCCTTGTACTTGCATTTTGAGGTTGGTGTTAAATAAATGTTTGTTGTATTGAATTGAATGGAAAAAATGAAAGAACTCTCATCAGAAGTTTAGGGTTATTTTTTCCTTTTCAAAGGATGAAAGAAGGTATTCCCTTTTCTGTCCCCTGAGCATAGGCCTAGTGTCTGTGGATTAGTACAGATGATGGCCCGTACACCTGGGAGTGGTGACGGGGAGAAAAGAGCGGTTCTCAGACCGGACCATGAGGTACTGCACTTATGGGACACTTCCTTGCCTGCCAGCACTAAACTGATGTGGCCTGGGTGTGGGAAGGTGTGGGAGATGACCAGTAGATCTGGGAAGGTGGCAGGCCCACCCGTGACAGATGGGAAATCTCCTTATAAATCGAGCTTGTTTTTGTGTTGGAGGAGCAGCTTTTAGAAGACATATGTCAATAAAAATGAAATGTGTGCAAGATATTGATGGTTTGTTCTTTGGTACAGTTCGGACACTTCTGACGTTGAAGCCAGTGAAAATGAGTCTGTAAAAATTAGTGCCAAAAAGGTACGTAGGCGCGTTCTCCTATCTTAAATTGTAAGATATTTCATATCCATTTTAAGTTGGATGCAAATACAGAAAATGTTCTGTAGCAACATTTTTCATAAAGAGTATATAATGTTTTAGAAGATTTTTTAATAAAAATGAAATATTTTTATATCGGAAGTGTTTTTCATTACAGAGATCTCAAATCTCTGTGTACCTTGTCAGTTTTCATAGTGTTCGTGTAACGTGTTTAGATGGTGGTTTACAAAGGCAGAGTGATTTGCTGGGAGCGTCTGCTTGGAGCCCTTTAGTCAAGGTTTCTCATCCTATCTGCTAATCGTGTTACCATCTTCCTATTATGTTCAGTCTTGAAGTTTAGAGATAAGAAATGTGGACTTTATGGTTATCTAATGCAATAGGAATGATAAGCACCTGTACTTTCAAAACAGTAATGCTGTTTTCTTGACATAGCCAGGAAGAAAACTCAAGCCCATTAGTGATGAATCTGAAAGCACTGAAGAAAGTGATGTAAGAAGAAAAGTTAAACCAGCAGAGAACATAAGTACACAACGTGAAGCTGTTTCAGCGACAGCATCTTCAGAACCTTCAGAGAAGCCAGCTGAATCGGTCACGCTTAAAAAGGTGGGACCCCTTGGTGCCAAGCCCTCTGTTGAAAAAGAGACCCTGGAAACAGAAAGTCAACTGGTAGGAGAGTGTCTGCTATCCCCTTGAAGAGTAGAAAAGTTGATAGAAAATGTCTGGGAGGAAAACAAAGCATTTTCTTTTTTTCCTTCACTTCTTTTAAAAGATAAGTTTTACACTTTTCTTATTATAAAAATAAGTTTATTTTAGAAAATTTGGAAGGTATGGAAAGGCAGATAAAATCACCTATAATTCCATCACCCCAAAAATAAAATAACCACCACATTTTTTGGTCTATACTCTTCAGTTCTTTATTGAGCTCTTCTCACCCTAAGTGGAACCATATCCTTGTTATTAAGTATTCTACATACCATTTTAATAAATGCGTGACATTTCATTCATGAATGTGCCATAGTTTAATCTCTTACTAATGAGCAATTGTAATTTTTAAAATGTAAGTGCTTTGATGATTTTCTTTTCTAGCTAAATCTTTGTGCACATCCTTGATCATTTCCTTAGAAGAAATTGCTATCATAAGATTTCTGGGTCATATGTATTCTATTTTAAGATTCTTTTTTTTTTTTTTTTTTTTTTTTTTTTAATGTTTATTTATTTATTTACTGGCTGCATTGGGTCTTCGTTGCTGTGCGTGGGCTTTCTCCAGTTGCGGTGAGCGGGGGCTACTCTTCGTTGCAGTGCTCGGGCTTCTCACTGTGGTGGCCTCTCCCATTGCAGAGCACAGGCTCCAGGCACGCAGGCCTCAATAGTTATGGAGCGCAGGCCCAGTAGTTGTGGCTCGTGGGCTCCAGAGCACAGGCCCAGCAGTTGTGGCACACGGGCTCAGCTGCTCTGTGGCACGTGGGACCCTCCCGGACCAGGGCTCGAACCTGTGTCCCCTGCACTGGCAGGCAGACCCTCAACCACTGTGCCACCAGGGAAGTCCCTATTTTAAGATTCTTGACATACCAATATATAATATCTTTTAATCAAGCTTTTAATATGTCATAATATGCCGGCACCTTCATTTTGGCCCACTGAAATGGATTTCAGGCTTCTGAACTCCAGAACTGTGGGAGAAGAAATTTCTGTTGTTTTAAGCCACGAAGCTGTGGTCGTTTATTATAGCAGCCACAGGAAATAAAACATCACCCAGTGACTTTTCCTTTTTAGTAGCATGCTTCTGGGTTCTATTATTTCCTTTTTTTTTTTTTTCCCCCATAGTTTCTACTTCTTGGCTGAGATTCCCTATCTGCATAATCATTAAGACCATCATTTCCTTCTTTGGATATATTTATAACAGCTGCTTTAAGGTCTTTGTTTGCTAAGTCAGGTAGAGTCAGCCCTCTGTATCGGCAGGTTCCACATCCATAGATTCAAACCAACCGCTGATAGGAAATATTTGACAAAAAATTCCGTAAAGTTCCAAAAAAGCAAAAGTTGAATTTGCCAGGCAGCAGCAACTATTTTCATAGTATTTACATCATATTAGGTATTATAAGTAATCTAGAGATGATTTAAAGTTTATAGGAGGATGTATACAGGTTACATGCAAATACTACACCATTTTATAAAAGGACTTTGAACATCAGCGGATTTGGGTATCCATGGGGGATCTGGGAACCATCTTCCTTGGATACTGAGGGATGGCTGTATCTGGGCTGTCTCAGGTCAGCTTCTTTTGAGTACTTTTTCTGTCTTGGCTATAGGTTACATTTTTTGTATAACATTTTTAATCTGATACTTTTTGACTATTGCACATTGTCGATAGGTTGTTGAGATTCTGAGTTGTGTTTTCTTCTGAATGCTGACTTTCATTCTAACAGGTATCTTAATTATTGGCTGATCATCTTGAACTTCTGTAGTGTGGTTTATCCTTCGTTAGGGTCAACCTGTGGAAAGCCTAAGGTGTCTTCCAAGCGTCTCTAACTCAGTGGGACTCGACCTCTGTAATAGTTTTCAGTAGCTGCGTAACAGAATACCACAAATTTTGTGATTTCAAACAAGATACATTTATACGTCACAGTTTCTATAGGTCAGAAGCCCAGGCTCACCTTAGCTGGTCTCAGAGGCTGGAGTCAAGGTGCCAGCCAGGACTGAAATCTCATCTGAGGCCCAGGGTCCCCATCTAAGATCATGCAAGCTATTGGCAGAATTCTGATCCTTGCCGTTGTAGGCCTGAGGTTCTTGTTTTCTCTCTGGGTAAAGCTGGGTCACTCTCTGCCCTTAGGTCCTGGTCACATGGCCCTCTCACAACATGGCAGCTGACATCTTCAGAGCTAGCCAGAGAATCTCTCCAGTCTGCTGCAGTGGCCTTTTATGAAACATAACCTAATCAAGGGAGTGAACATCCCAGCATGTTCGCAGGAGCCACCCACACTCGGGTTGGGGGGGGGGGGGAACTGTCCAAGTCATTGGGGATCTCGCTTACCACACCCTCCCGTCTCTGTCTCCCTGGTGAATCTGGCCAGAGATGGGTTTTAGGCTTTGTTAGGGTGAGTCTAGGGTAGGCCTGACTCTAGAGCAGTGCTTCTCCACCCTCTTCCATTGCTGTCCTCTCTAAGAAGCCTTTTTAGACATTTTTTCTCCTAACCATCCCCCCGCAGTTAAATTTTTAATATCATAAATATACTGTGTATCTGTGTATATACTAGGTACTTCGGAGGGTCACAAACCACTGTACTATCTGAGAGTTTCTGGCCTGTCCCCTTGGGAACAGTTTCACCCTGTTTGATATTGCACGATCTAGGGTACCGTTCTTACCTCTAAGTTGTGGTCTCTCCCCTAGCTCCGCTGGATAGACAGCTGTTAACTAGTTGTTAATGAGGTCTCTGCATTTTCTCCATCTGATCTCCCCCAGAATTTCCTGTCTGTTATTACCTGTTATGTTCTTAATCCCACGATAGCCACGTCCCAGTGTACTCTCGGTAGCCTCATGTGCACGCGGAGTAGGCGGTCAGGGGCTGTCGGGGACCCGCACCCAGAGCTCTGCTCTTCTCCCTGAGCAGCTGACTGCAGGTCTCTGCCTCCCGCGAACCAGGGTTACCACCCTCTGCTGGGACTGGGCCTGCTGTGCTGCTGTCTCAGCTGTCCCCAGGCGTGCGGGAAGGCGGGCAGCCAGGGTCCACCTTCTGAGTCTCTCAGGCTTGTTTTGCCTGTGCTCCAGTGCCTGAATGAAGGTGCCACCCCGCTCCCCACTTTATGGCTGTTTATGGCAAGAGAGCTAGTTCAGAAGCTGTTACTTCCTCTTAGCTTGGAGCAGAAATTGAGCTGATTCCACACATTATTATCTTAAATAATAAAAGTTCAGTTTCCTCCAAGGCACCCACTGTTGCAAGCCAACTGAAAGTTTTAATTACTTTTTATTTTGAGGCGGTTTAATTTTTTTCAGCATTTCCTTATATTAATTTAGATAATTTATATAATTATTAACTTAGAACAAAATGAGAATTGTAGCTAAAATAGTGACAGTGTCTGATAATACTGTCTTAATTCTTGTTTTAAGAGAAACTCCTCTTAAATAAAAATCTTTGCTGTTTTTTTTTGTTTTTTGTTTTTTTAAGAAAACTCAGAAAAAGAAGATGTTTCGTGGCAAAAGGAAGAAACCAAGAAGTGAAGCCACAGACTTGGGTATACAATAGTGTTTTATATATACATAGTCAATCTTTCAAGAATTTCTTTTTTAAAAATATATTTCTTAATTTGATAAAGTAGTAAATTTAAGTATATAAAATTGTTACTTTAAAAAGTTAAAAATATGTGACTTTGGAGAAACTGATTTTCCCAACATCTATCATGAAAATTTTCAACATATGACAGAGGAGAAAGAATTTTACAATATATATTCATTACCCACTACCTAGATTTTACTGTCAAACTTTATTATACTTGCTTTAGCGCCTGTTCATTAATCTGTTTTAATTTTTCATAACATAATATATACTCTTTTCATACAACATAGTATACTCTTTTTTTTTTTTTTTTTTTTTTTTTCGCGGTACGCGGGCCTCTCACTGCTGTGGCCTCTCCCGTTGCGGAGCACAGGCTCCAGACACGCAGGCTCAGCGGCCATGGCTTACGGGCCCAGCCGCTCCGCGGCATGTGGGCTCCTCCCGGACCGGGGCACGAACCCGTGTCCCCTGCATCGGCAGGTGGACTCTCAACCACTGCGCCACCAGGGAAGCCCCATAGTATACTCTTTTATAGAAGGCTTCTTTCAGCATAACTTTGAGATTCATCCATGTTATTTTGCATCATTTTTTATTGACACAGTTTATTGAAAAATGGGAGGAAAATAAAGCATTGAAAACAAAGCATTTTCTCTCTTTCCTTCAATTCTTTTAAAAGATAAGTTTTATATTTTTCTTTTTATAAAAATGCTTATTTTAGAAAATTTCAAAGGTATGGAAAGGAAGATGAAGTCACCTACAATTCCATCACCCCAAAATAACTACCATGTTTTTTGGTCTTTACTCTTCAATTCTTTTACTGAGCTTTTCTCACACTAAGTGGGCTCAAGTCCTTGTCATTAAATATTCTACAATACCATTTTAATGTATAATATTTTGTTCACAAATGTACCATAGTTTAGTTAATCTCTTATTATATTCCTACAGCTATCTGAATCAATACACTCAGTAAGCTTTATGTGTCCTAGACGTGGCCTATCGGGTAGATTAAAACTGAAAATACAGTTAACAAAGAAGATCTCAATCACCAGTAGTGTTAGATAAGAGCAGACTGTTAAGTAAAGACACAGCAAGGTAATTAAAAGGCAGCAGTGCTTTAGGCTGCTTCAGCCGAAATGGGAGAACCAAGCAGACGGCAGTTAGAGGGTGAGGTACAGACGGGTTTCTGAGACTGACTGGGAGAGGAAGAAGTGAGCATGTCTCCTCCCATGTGCTTCTTCAAAAGTTCTCGCTATTTTTAGCAATTTGGTGGAACTACTTTTGTTGTAGGCTTTCAGAACCCTGGACCTAGAGCTAAACTGTTGATAATTAGTGTATTAAATTGACTTATCCTAATGTTGTAGATACTTCCGACTGTGTACCTATCTGGTGTTTAAAAGAAAAGAAAACCAGTGACATCATGGAGTTAGATGTCGTTTTGTCTGCATTTGAGAACATCCTCCTAGAGTATAAGTAAGTCTTTTGATATTGTGGTATATGTACCTAATAAATTTCCCTCGAAATAGCACTTCTACTCACTCCACAGCTTCTGATATGTAGAATTTTCATTATCACTGTTGTACATATTTTTAAACTTCCATTATGATTTTTTTCTTTAAGCCTGTAAATTATTTAGTATGCTTTTGTATGTCCAAATATGTGACTTTTTAATTTATATTTTTGTATTAACCTTCCATCTTAAATAGTTACGGTCAAATTTCATGGACTGGTGATAACCTATTTTGAAATATTTAGGCTTCCTTTATGGTCTGGCACATAATCTGTGGGAAAGCTCTAATTAGTGGTTCTATGTAGAATCTAATTATTGGATCTATGTAGAATCAGTATTACTCAGTTTTTCCTGGTACTTCTATCAATTTATACTATTTATATAGAGAGATTATTTTATTAAGACATCATGTTTAAAATTGCTCTTTTATTTATTTATTATTTTATTTATTTAATTTTTGGCTGTGTTGGGTCTTTGTTGCTGCGCGCAGGCCTTCTCTGGTTGCGGTGAGCAGGGGCTACTCTTCGTTGTGGTGCGTGGGCTCTAGGCACGCGGGCTTCAGTAGTCGTGGCTCGTGGGCTCTAGAGCGCAGGCTCAGTAGTTGTGGCGCACGGGCTTAGCTGCTCCACGGCATGTGGGATCTTCCTGGACCAGGGCTCGAACCCATGTCCCCTGCATTGGCAGGCGGATTCTTAACCACTGCGCCACCAGGGGAGCCCTAAAATTGCTCTTTTAGATTGAACATTTTATCCTTATGTAGTGACCCCTTCCATTCCTAAAAATGCTTTTTGTCTTAAAATCTATTTTATCTGATACTAATATGTCACTAGATTTCTTTTGCTAGTATTTGCTAGATTTTATATTTTTAACTTTTATTTCCAACCTTTGTCTCACCTTAAACTTTATTATTTCTTATAAAATCTTTTTTAAATCCAAAGTGTCCATTTTTGAATTCCACCTGTTGACTTTAGTCCATTTACATTTATTTTAATTATCCATATATTTAGAAGAATGTACTGATCCACTGTTTTTACCTAAAAAAATTTTTTTTTCACTTTTTGATGTTTTTAATCCTATATAACTTGTTTTAAAAAACGTAGAATTTACAACTCTCCACCAATAAGGTTAGAATTTTGGCAAGCTCTCATGTCTTAATCTTCTCACCCTTCCCCCACCCCAAAACCCATCATGTTTATAATACCTAGAGACTTTAATTCTGGGAGAAGGGCTATCACAGTTGATGTGAAATGGCTTCTCTTACCTGTTTCAACGTGGGTTCTTGACTTTGAACTTGCCAGGGTACTGCAACTTCTCAGCTGGTTTCTGGAGTTCTCATAAAGGCTTTTTGGGCTGTAGGTAGTTGTTAAGTTGGTTTCCCTGTGGGGAATGAGGTGTGGGGTTTCCTATTCCACCGTCTTCTGATGTCACTAGAAATACTCCATTTTTTTTTTCGATGAAAACTTCTTCAAAAATCTGTATTCAGATGTGTAGGCCTTCTCTTATGTTATGCTTAGCTTCTGAAGAATTAGGCCATGGGCTTAGTCCCCTTATGCTGGGTGACTTTTCCTCATGGATTTGCCCCAAGGAAAAAATAACTATAAGACAAACTGAAACACAAGAGATTTATTTTCGATTAAAAGCACACTTTAGAGCTTCCCTGGTGGCACAGTGGTTGGGAGTCCGCCTGCCGATGCAGGGGACGTGGGTTCGTGCCCCGGTCCGGGAGGATCCCACATGCCGCGGAGCGGCTGGGCCCGTGAGCCATGGCCGCTGAGCCTGCGCGTCCGGAGCCTGCGCTCCGCAACGGGAGAGGCCACAGCAGTGAGAGGCCGCGTACCGCAAAAAAAGAAAAAAAAAAAAAAAAAGCACTTTATAGTGCCGTACTGTGCCGAGGCAGAGTAGGGCTAGCTGCCACCCTGGCAGCGTGTGCGCTGCTCCTGCACAGTCGCTGTGGGTCTGTGTCCAGCCAGAGTGAGCCAGATGGGAGACTGGGCTCTTTTGTCCCTGATGACAGGGACCTGAGCCAGTTTTGGGTCAGCTTTATAGTTTTTGCAGAACTGAATGGCTGGCTTCTGGCTACTTACTCATTGGTTAGTCCAGATGTGTTATACAATTATTTCTCCAGTTATAGCAGGGAGGGAGGAAGGAAGGGGCTAAAGTCTGCTGGTCACTGGATCAGGCAGCAGAAAAAGACGGGGATTGGCTGTAAGCATTGCTTTCTACATGGCTTAGTGTCACCTGTGGATGTAGCCAGTGTCGGGGAGTGCTGACTACATACATGAGGGTTTGGGGGAAATATTTCCTGTTCTTTTTGTTTGTTGAGATGTTTCCAGTATTTTTTTAAATCTGAGAAAGGGCTGCAAGCTGACCATGTCATCTTAGATATTCAGAAGGGCATGTACCAAACTGTGTGTGTGTCTATGGGTGTGCTAAACAAATGCAACACACCTTTCAAAATCCTTTATGTAATACCTAAGTTTAACTTTCTTTATTCTGCTATAGACAAAAAACAGAGTCTAGAATTTGTAAGGAAGCCATCAACAAATTTCGTTCTAATTTGAAAGAAGAACTCATCAAAATGGTAAGTTCACTGACATAAATTTGTTGGTCTAGATATTTTTTAGTAATCCTGAGCAGCATACTGTTATCTTAGAAGAGCTTGCATTTGCTGGCAATGTGGTAAAGAACTCATTAGAACTATACATATTTCACATGTTGTTTTTAAACTAGATGTGGTTATATTGTAAACTGATAAACAGTAACTGTGGAAAATGCTGGCGAATATTTATTTTTTGTTTTGTGTAGCTTAAAGAAGTCCAGATGTTGAAAACGCTGAAAAGGAAGAACACTAAGGTAACTCACGTATGTGATTAGAAACGCAGTCCTGTAGAACATGCACATATGTAGAGTTAAGTAAAGACCTGACTCTGGGTTTTATGACCTTGAGAGTTTGTATAAGATCTTTTATCTTTTCAGTCAGGCTTTTCTTTGGTTGATCTGGTGATTGATCAGATGAGTATCCTGCAAGCTGAGGAACTGGGGATCCTAGTTAGCCTAAAAATGGCTCTCAAGCCCAAAATGACCACTTATATGGATAAGTATTAAGTAATGTGTATTTATCACTGTTGTATATGTCAAAAGCCGTTCAGACTGCAGAACTGTCTTATGTCTCAGGTAAAAGGGCAGCCTGGGAAGAATCCTGGGTTAAGGGTCAGGAGACCTCCTTTCTTGTACTGGTTCTGCCCCTTCAATGCACTGTATGCCACTAGGTTTGCAAGGAAACCTGAGGCCCTTCTTGCCCATCTGTTTATAGTTGGACCACTCAACATCCTATGTTCTAGCTCCAAACTTGCATGAACCTACGTGTAGAAGTACAGCTCCCCCTCTACATTTATAACAGAAATGGATTTGAAATGTGTACATTTTTCCTTCTGGTGATTATAAGCCTTTGTTGTTTTTCAGTTTTAATCTCCTGTTGGTCAATTCTGCATTTCTTATAAGCAAGCAGGAGTAGTCTGAATGTCCAGCAGTGGAATATGAGGTAGTCACTAAAAGTGATAGTTGAGATAATACAGTGTATTATATTGAAATGTCCTTTTGAAAATACAAATTGTGTCATGACACTCCCCTGCTTCAATATTTTTCTAGTGTACCTAGATAAAATGGAAACGCCTTACTTTATAGCTCACAGGGTAGTAAAGATCTGACCCCACTTCCTCTTTAAAGTTGTCCTCAAGTGGATACCCCTGTTCTTTTTCAGAGTTCCCTGTTCTTTCGCTTCATAGCATGTATCACAAGTTGTAATTACATCCTGTTTGTATGTAATGTCTATCTTCCCTATTAGACCAAATTTCCATGATGGTTAAGAATGGGGTTTGTCTTGTTTCCCACTATATTTTCAATACAGTGTACAAGGCAGTGCTCAAATACTTACAAAATTAATTTAACTGTTGTATTACTTAGATGATCTCAGATATCGAAAAGAAAAGGCAACGTTTGATTGAAGTCCAGGATGAACTGCTTCGGTAAGATAATATCAAAATCCTCTTTGAGAACTTAAGAGAAGGATTTAATCACGATATGCCATGCGAGGCTTTGTTGTAAAACTTGCTGCCGTGCTGCGTTTAAACCCCAGGTTTCTCTGAGCTTGGAAGCTCAGTGAAGGCAGGCTTTGCTGCCAAGTGGGGAAGCTGTGAGCAGAGGGGAATTCAGCAGTGGCCCGTCCCCCCATGAGAGCTCTCAGTTCTGGCCCGAGAGGCAGCCGAATTAGAGACTTAGTGCACGCACAGACTCTATCTAGAACCAGACTGCCGGGCTTTGAACCTAGGCTCTGCCACTTGCTGGCTGTGCAGCCTTGGGCAGGTTACTTAACCTCTCAGTGCCTCAGTTCCCTCATGTGTGGATGAGCACGATGCTAACTATACCTCACAGGGTGTTGTGAGATTTAAATGAATAAATATACAGAAAGTGCCTCACGGAGACTGGGGTACACAGTAAGTTTTGTATGAAGTGTCAACAGTTTTTGTGAATGCTGTTGAAAGGTATAGCTTGGCATGGCACTTGTGTGAGTCCATTCCCAAGTGTTGGGCCAGGACAGTTTCCACCAGGGCTGTCTCCATGGTCTGGTTAGGAAGACTGGAGCACAGTCCATCAGCTGGTCAACCAGCTAGTATTTTCTGGTGGTCTTCCATACAGACAGGGCTGCTGTGTGAGCTGGAGGGTTGGCAGTAAAGCAGCAGAAGAATAAGCAGTATCAGATATGCTCTCTGCTCTTAAGGAGTTTAAAATAGCTTGAAAAAGTGGTCTTATCAGAAAAGACAACCTATAATTAAGTACTAAGTTTTAAAGATGAGACGGCCACAGAAGTTTAGAAGCGGGAAAAATTGGTTGTCCTGGCCTCTGGTTTCCAAATCTAGTGTATGGACAGGTGCTGCTGGCCCATGCTAAAGCTTTCATTGGCCCAGGCCAAAATAAGAAAGATAGTGAGAGGAAGCTTTTTAAGGTGTTAGCGGTGTGTGCTGGGCACTGTCCTATAAATGCTTTACATACTAACTCATCACTGTAACCCTGTGAGGTAGGTCATTTGGCTATATAAGACAACTACAGAAGATTCATCTGTCTTTGAGATCTGTTGTTCCTTTTCTAGATAGAACTTTAGAAGTGGAGAAGTATAGTATTTTTAAAAGGCACAGAAAGAGAAAAATGTATGTCATTATTGTAACTTTACATGGGAAAGACCTAAGGCACAGGGCAGTAACTGACCCTCAGCCATCTGCCTAGGAAGTGAGGGAGCCATGGCCTGGTGTCTGCCGACTGGCTCCAAATCGATCACTCCTGCCCACAACCCAGATGGCACAGTGAGTTTTCTAGAACGTCGCACTTGTTCAGTGTACGGAACTGTTATGAGGACTTTTCTTTTGTAAAATGATATTAGAGCATAGTTGTTTTTTTATATCTTTGTGAGAATAAAAGATGGTAGCCTCTCCCCATTCTTTTATAAATTGGTCCACAAAATCCAAGTTATCCCTTTTTATTTTATAGGTTAAGAAACCAATAAGCTACCGAGAGAGAGAAAGCAGGTTGCCCCCAAGGTCACACATTTCATCCAGGCACTGAGAGAGCGCTTCCGCTGGTTTTATTAGACCTTTTATTTCAGCAAGAGGTAGGGGCCGAGGGAAGGCTTTCTGTCCACACTTTTACTGTTAAACTGCAATGCCTGTCTGCTTCCGCCGGGGGCGCTAAAGTCTTTACTCAAGTATATGTTTTCATTCAGTAGTTCCCAAGACTTTACAAATGACTCGACGAATTTTAGGACATATCAGGCATACTCGTCCATGGGCTTCATTGTTGAGCACTCGTTGTGCATCATGTCTCAGAGCCTTTTCTGTGTGTTGAGTCCAGAGTCGTTCACGTTTGTAATTTCGGAGCCAGTTACCTCGGACCACCTAGACCACCTCCCCTGCTTTTTTAAAGCTTCACTCAGCACCCTGACATACTCCATCTCATCTACCTTATTAGGCTGTTGTTGTACTTTATGTCATTTATTTTCGGGAAAAATTTTTTTTTTGTTTTAGGTTAGAACCAGAGCTGAAACAACTACAAATAAAGTATGATGAACTAAAGGAGAGAAAAGCTTCCCTTAGGAATGCAGCGTATTTCTTGTCTAATTTAAAACAGCTTCATCAAGATTATTCAGATATTCAAGAGAAAGAACCAAATGTAAAGGAAACGGTAACTTCAGTTTTCACTTTTCACTGTGCTTCAGAAGATACAGGGCATTTGCATGCTACAGTACAAGAGCTATGGAGAGGCAGCGTTGGTGTCTACCCAAAAAGCATCACTATAAATTGGTGAAAATTTGTTATCACCACTTCCTTAGCTAATTAATTAAGGCCAGAGGAGTAAAGAAAAATCCAGAAACATTGATTTTACTAAGGTATTATACTTAAGTTTCAGAGAACTGAATTTCTTTAAGAGAAGTGTATCCTCTGTGTACAAATCTCAAGTGAACAACTATGCTTTATTACTAGAATTGTCATCAACGTAAGACCACTCATACGTTATAAAGACCAAACTTGTTCTTTGTTCAGCCCATACTTTTAGTATCTTTTGTATCTGAAAAACTAGCCATTATCCCATATAAATGGTAGGTGTAATTTTAGAAGTTGAGAAATACTAAAAAGGCATGTAGTAGGGAAAAATGTGGTAAATTTTTTTTTTATTGAAGTATAGTTGCTTTACAATGATTCAGGTGTACAGCAAAGTGATTCAGTTATACATATATATGTAAGAATCTTTTTCAGATTCTTTTATGTTATTACAAAATACTGAATATAGTTTCCTGTGCTATATAGTAGGTCCTTGTTGTTTATTTTATATATAGTAGTATGTATATGTTAATCCCAAACTCCTAATTTATCCCTTGCCACTGCATCTTTCCCCTTTCGTAACTGTAAGTTTGTTTTTGAAGTCTGTGAGTCTGTTTTGTTAATAAGTATAATTTTTCTAGATTCCACATGTAAGTGATATCATATGACATTTGTCTTTCTCTGACTGACTTCGCTTAGTATGATAATCTCTGGGTCCATCCATGTTGCTGCAAATGGCATTATTTCATTCTTTTTTATGGCTGAGTAATATTCCTTTGTATATATATACCACATCTTTATCCATTCCTCTGTGGATGGACATTTAGGTTGCTTCCATGTCTTGGCTATTGTAAATAGTGCTGCAGTGAACACTGGGGTATCTTTTCAAATTATGGTGTTTTTTAAAAATTAATTTTTGGCTGCGTTGGGTCTTCATTGCTGCACGCAGGCTTTCTCTAGTTGTGGTGCGCGGACTTCTCATTGCTGTGGCTTCTCTTGTTGCGGAGCACGGGCTCTAGGCGTGCGGGCTTCAGTAGTTGTGGCGCACGGGCTTTGTTGCTCCGCAGCTTGTGGGATCTTCCCAGACCAGGGCTCGAACCCATGTCCCCTGCCTTGGCAGGCGGATTCTTAATCACTGTGCCACCAGGGAAGCCCTATGGTTTTCTTCAGATATATGCCCAGGAGTGAAATTGCTGGATAACTTGGTAGTTCTAATTATAGTTTTTGAAGGAACCTCCGTACTGTTCTCCATGGTGGCTGTACCAATTTACATTCCCACCAACCATGTAGGAAGGTTCCCTTTTCTCCACACCCTCTCCAGCATTTGTTGTTTGTAGACTATTTGATGATGCATTCTGACCGGTGTGAGGGGATACCTCATTGTAGTTTTAATTTGCATTTCTATAACAATTAGCAGTGTTGAGCATCTTTTCATGTGCTTTTTGACCATCTGTATGTCTTCTTTGGAGAAACGTCTATTTAGATCTCTGCCCGTTTTGTTTTGTTTTTTTTTAACCGGTACGCGGGCCTCTCACTGCTATGGCCTCTCCCGTTGCGGAGCACAGGCTCTGGACGCGCAGGCTCAGCGGCCACGGCTCACGGGCCCAGCTGCTCTGCGGCATGTTGAATCCTCCCGGACCGGAGCACAAACCTGCGTCCCCTGCCTCGGCAGGAGGACCCTCAACCACTGCGCCACCAGGGAAGCCCTGCCCGTTTTTTGATTGGGTTTTTTTTTTGATACTGAGCTGCATGAGCTGTTTGTATATTTTGGAAATTAATCCCTTGTTGGTTGCTTTGTTTGCAAATATTTTCTCCCATTCTGTGGGTTGTCTTTGTTTTGTTCATGATTTCCTTTGTTGTGCAAAACCTTTTCAGTTTAATTACATCCCATGTTTATTTTTTAAATTTTCATTACTCTAGGAGGTGGATTCAAAAAGATGTCACTGCAATTTATGTCAAAGAGTGTTCTGTCTACGTTTTCCTCTATAAATACTATACTATAAAGAGTTTTATAGTATCCGGTATAGAACCGGGTGTATCTTTCCATCTATGTCCTCCTTCAGTTTCTTTTATCAGCATCTTAGTTTTCAGAGTACAGGTCTTTTGCCTCCTTAGGTAGGTTTATTCCTAGGTATTTTATTCTTTCTGATGTGATGATAAATGGGATTGTTTCCTTAATTTCTCTTTATATTTCATAGTGTATAGAAATGCAACAGATGTATCCTGCAACTTTACCAAATTCATTGATGAGCTCTAGTAGTTTCCTGGTAGTGTCTTTAGGAGTTTCTATGTATAGTATCATGTAATTTGCAAACAGTGACAGTTTTACTTCTGTTCCAGTTTGGATTCCTTCTTTTTTCTTCTGATTGCCGTAACTAGGACTTCCAAAACTACGTTGAATAAAAGTGGCAAGAGTGGGCATCCTTGTCTTGTTCTTGATCTTAGAGGGAATGCTTTCAGCTTTTCGCCACTGAGTATGGCGTTAGATGTGGGTTTGTCATATATGGCCTCTATTATGTTGAGGCAAGTTCCCTCTATGCCCACTTTCTGGAGAGTTTTTATCATAAATGGACGTTGAATTTTATCAAAAGCTCTTTTGCATCTACTGAGATATTTTTATTCTTCAGTTTGTTAGGTATATCACATTAATTTGTAGATATTGAAAAATCCTTATATCCCTGAAATGAGTCCCACTTGATCATGGTGTGATTCTTTTAATGTATTGTTGGATTTGGTTTGCAAGATTTTATTCAGGATTTTTGCATCTGTGTTCATCAGTGATACTGGCGTGTACTTTTCTTTTGAGATATCTTTAGTTTTGGTATCAGGGTGATGGTGGCCTCATACAATGAGTTTCAGAAGTATTCCCTCCTCTGCAAATAGTTTCAGAAGGATAGGTATTAACTCATCTCTAAATGTTTGGTAAAATTCACCTGTGAAGCCATGTGGTCCTGGACTTTGGGTTGTTGGGGGATTTTAAATTACTGATTCAATTTCGGTAACTAGTAATTGATCTGTTTATTGCTTGGTTCAGTTTTAGTAAACTTCGTAGTTGGTTCTGATTTTTGCTGCAGACTTCGCTACTGTTATGATACCCAACTCAGATTAGTAGGAAAAATTTGTACATTTTATACAAAATTATGATATACAAATATATAATGTATACATACATCTTATTCTTCACTTCCAAATTCAACTTCAAAGTTTTGATATGATCTAAATGTTAGGCTCAGGAGAATAAAGATTTGTTTATATTCATTATATTAGAGATCTGGAAATAGAATGTTTTAAATTTTTTTTGACAGTACCCAACTGGTCTAAAGCTTATTTGGAGTTGGGGATTTTGGTTAGTAGGAGAAATTAACAATAGCACTGGTTGAATCTGAACATTTTAACTTTGGTGAGAACTGAGACTGCCTTGTTTGGAATACATGACTCTTACTAATGTCTCGTTCTGTGCAAGCCTTCAGACTTTCTGGACTTGTGTTGTAGCAGCTGTGCTTTATGCTTTCAGAGTGTAGATACTGGGGTATATGTCTTACCTCTTCTCCTAAACTAAGAATCTAGAACCGAATGTTTGTTCTTCCCCTTTTTGCCCACCCTCCCTGAGAGCAGGTGCCCCGTGGTAGCTTGAACACATTAGGCTCTCAAATACTTGTTAAACTGAATTGCCTAGTGATATGGTAAGTGAATTTCACTTCCAAGAAAATCACCTTGAAAACATAAGCAACAAACTATCATAAGTATGATACAGCTGTCAGGGGATTTAAGTCACTCACCCTTAGATACAAATTGCACCGTGATATTTGGCTTTGTTAATTATTTCAAAACCATGAGTTGAGCTTTGTTTTCTATTTTACATTGGGTTTGTATTTAATTGTCTTTAATCAGTTTGGATTGGCAACTTTTAAGACACTTTATTGATCTTCCCAGTAAGTAATTTTTCCAGATGATGAATTTCAGACACCTGCTGTTCTCGTTCCATCAGTTCTTATAGTAAAAGTAAATCTTCCTTATGGTTTCCTTTGTTTCAAATAGCATGAGATCAAGCCGACCCCACAGAGCTCTAGCTGACTTGCCCAAACCAGGTCTTACCCTGTCCCAGGGATGATTTTGTTTTAAATAATTCAGATGCCACAGTTCTTTGAGCCAGTTTATCTCCCGGGATGATTAGCTCAAGCTTTGCAGAGCAGTTCCCTTGCAACCTTACTTATCAATTGTCCTAAGGCAATGAATTAAAACCAATTTTATCAAAAAAAAATGAGAGGAAGAGTGATTCAGAGAAACCTCTATTAATACTGGCATTTGGTCATAACACTGAGCTATGTAAAATGGATAGGGTTCTAAAAGTTTTTGATATTTGTTATCCTGAATATTTTCCCTCAACAGTATGATTCATCCAGCCTTCCAGCTCTGCTATTCAAAGCAAGACCGCTTTTGGGAGCTGAAAACCATCTGCAAAATATCAACTATCAATTAGAGAAGCTCCTTGACCAGAAATGAGACCAGTCTACTAAAGTGTGCACATACAAAGATTAGTCTCATGCTACTCCCTGTTACCTTCTGAAACTGTATGTATTTTTCCACAAAGGAGATGGGGGGAAAAGAACCCCAAACTTTATTACTATTAATTTGAATTGAATATTTCTTCTAAGTGTTATAGCAACATTCTCAGGTACATTTAAAATTTAAAAAAAGTAAACTTGTCTAATTGTTCAGGCTGGTTGTATGGTCTTGTCACCAGAATTTAATATTACTTTGTCATTAAAATTAAATGGCTAGGTATAGTAGTTTTAGAGGTCACAGTTAATTTTTCTGGTTAATGTCAAGTAATGAGTTTCAAAATGTTTTAAAATGTTGACACCTAATCAGCCCTAGACATACAAAAGTTTTACTGTAAAAATAAACATGCAAAATTAAGCCAATATGAACAAAGACTAATAACTTTGGTTAATCAAATAAGGAGACTTATACTGAATTTAAGCACACGAGCTAATTTTCAATAAAACTGGCTTCAAAAAATAAGATTTGGAAGCAAAGTAATAAAACTTAGCTGATACAACAGGCTTTATAAGTTAATACAGTTTGTTATTAAATCTGTTTTCAAGCAAATTACAGCCTAGTACTCTTCTAATACTTCTATAATTAGTTCATCAGGAATTTCATCAATTCCATTATAACTGAGAAGACTGTCCTCTGCAGCTTCTGCCAATTCAGCATCTTCTGTAGCCTCCAAAATATAAGCATCATCAATGCCATTATCCCAGTCAGCATCAGAAAGTGTACCTTTTGACGATGCACTAGATGATGGTTCATGAGGGTTCCTTGTTTCATCTGCTGTAAACTCCTCTTCCTTTAGTTCCAAAGGGGAGGGAGAGTAGAGAAGGAAGAAAATACTGCTTATTCAGACAGAATGCATGATTTCACCATATAGTCAATCTCTACTGAAGTAAAGTATTCAGTTCAACAGATATTAAAATGAAAACACTGGATGATAGTCTCCAATACAGTCACCATGGGAATGGGCTCACCGTTGCTGCCTTTGTGGCACACTCTTGAAACTCCAAATTTAGAAATGCCTGCAGTTCCTGTACATTCTCTTCAATGTACACAGATGGGGCTACAGCAAAGGTAAGACTGATTTTTTTTAAAAGTGGATAGTCTAGCTGAAGGCAAAGTGGTTTTTAAAATGTATCTGCTATCTTAACATATTTCTCTATCTTTAAAGTATTTTTAAAAATTAACATGGATTGAAAAAAGTTATGAAGAACAGTTTTGAGACAGCTGTCAAAGTATGAGTGTGGATTTGTATATTATTGTATCAACATGAAATTTTCTGAATTTAATAATTTCCCTATAGGTATATAAGAATGTTCTTCATCTCTTAAGTATGTAGCTGGAGAATAAAAGAGATTTGTTATGAACTGAATGTTTATATACCCGCATCCCCAAATTCATGAGGTTGAAATCCTAACCCTCAATGTGATGGTATTAGGAGGTGAGGTCTTTGGCAGGTGATTAGATCATGAGGGCAGAACCCTCATGAATGGGATTTGTGCCCCCTTATAAAAGACCACAGAGTGCTCTGTGATCCCTTCTACCAGGGAAGGACACAGTGAGAAGACAGCTCTCAATGATCCAGGAAGCTGACTTGAGTCTGCCAGCACCTTGATCTTGGACTGTCCAGCCTCCAGAACTGTAAGAAATTTGTTGTTTTTAAGTCACTCAGTCTAAGGTATTCTGTTATAGCAGCCTGAAATGCCTAGACAAGATTCATCAAAAATGATGTGTAATGTGTACAGTAGAGGGAGAAAACAAGTGTGGCCAAATGTTTAACAAATCTAGAGGAAGGGCGTACAGGGTTCCTTGTTCTGCTGCAACATTTTTGTAGGTTGAAACTTTTAAAACCAGATGAAGCAGAAATAACAAAATATTAACTGTTAAAACTAAGTGATAGGTTTATTATACTGTTCTGGTTTATTATACTGTTCTTATTTTAAATAAAGACAAATTAAATCCAAGCAGTGGTAATACTGTACACCAAAAGTACTTTCAACTTGGCATTTCTGAGGTATTACTGGATAGGCAGGAAAAGAAATCAGTTTTAGAAACCCACTGAAACCACAAACATGCATCAAAATAACACTCCAAGTGAACAAGGATAAAATCTTCTTACAGGCACAATTTTAAAAATCTTTCTTCTTGGTTATCTCTTAACCTAGTAGTTCACCAGAGAATCTGGCTATCAGCTATTTTATATCCAGCTCCTACAGATCAAGAATGAGATTTCTACCATTTCAGTATGAATTTTTTCAGGAGACTTTTAAAAATCAAATTTAATAGGTACCAGTCAATTATCTAGATTGTAAACTCAAGCACTAATTCAGCTTGTAGCAGGTAACTTTCATTCTAACCGTAACACTATAAACAAAAAGGCTGATCGATGTGGGGAAAAAAACACTAAACTTAATGAAAAGTTCTTGTAAAATATTAATAAGACCCCCATAATATTAATAAGACCCCCATATAAAAGTAGAGGGCAGTTACAGGCAATCCATAATAGAAACACATAGTAAATCTGATGAAAGTTAAACTGCATTAAGTGTAAATTAAAACACCTGAAATACCACTTTATGTCTACCAGGTTGGTAGATTAAAAGGCAAAAACAAGGAATGGTAGCAAGTGTAGGGTAACAGGTACTCCCATAAACTGAAATCTAATTTCCTATCGTTTTTTGGAGAGCAGTTGGTAATATGTATGGAAAATATCTGTGATAGTTTAAGTAGGAAAAAAAGCCTACAATATAGTACGTATACTATGACTAAAAAAAAAAAACATGAGGGTACACAGATACAAATTCTGGAAGATATAGACCACAACATTTACATCAGTTATCTGCGTGGTCAAATTATAAGTGACGATGCTTTTTTTCCTTTTGTGCTTTATGTATTTTCTAATGTTTGTCTACAATGAATGTGAATTACTTGGGTAAATAAAAGTTTTAAAAAGAAAAATATTGGTTTGGCAATCTAGTAACAGCTACCAAAATTTAAAATGCATACACCCTTTGACACAATTCTACTTCTAGAAATTCTTCTTATAGCTTAAAGAAACAATATATTTTGGTATACTTTGTAAAGCAAAAAGTGAGAAATTAAATGTCTGAAACTGGTTAAATAGCTAGCTACATTAATTTCTTATGCAGCAGTGGGAAAAAATGAGGTTATTATCAGATTTGTGCTGAGACAATCACTACAACATATTCCTAAGTGAAAACAAGGTACAGAACGGTGTTTGAACAATATCTGGACACACCTGGACACCATTAGCTCATTTACCATTGTACCAAGAACTAGTTAGTAATGAGAAGGAAACTAAAAACTGCACTTACCTCTTTGAGAAGAAACAGAAGACGTACTTCAGCAGGTAATGGGAAACCTGAATCAGAAAAACAGAACTATTACATAAATATCTAATTTTTACTTTGTGGTAAATGTAAAAATTAGTAACTCACAGTCAGATTTGAAGTTTTCTGCTTTACATATAGGGTCATGACATTTTTGATACCAAACTTCATTTTTCAGGTCAACCAAGATCCTTTCCATTAAAAAAAAGAAAAGAAAAAATTATTTACTATCTAGACTCGATAGAAAACAAAATTCAGCTACATGCCATTTACAACAGATATGCCTAAGACTTCAACATGGAGAAAAGTTAAAAAGTAAAAGGATGAAAATAGACACTTACTTGGCAAACCATGGTTGCCAGAAGTATCACAAAATGAACTTCAGGACAAAAATTACATACTGACAAAAGTTCCTCCCAGGAATATACAATTCCCAACTTCTATCCACCAAATAAGAGAGCCTTGAAATATGTGAGCAAAACTGACAACTTCAAGGGTAAACAAATCTTCAACCATAAATCAAGATTTTAAAAAAACCATTCTTTTGATAATTGATACCAAACAACTCCCCAAAACTCAGGATATCAACAATTTGAGAATTTAAAACAATTATCGCAATTGACGATGCTAGGTACAACAGGAATCACCAGATTTAAGAGTATTCATTCACACAACACATTCTCTGACCACAAAGCAAATTATTTAGAAATAAGCAACAAAAAGATAGCTAACTAAAACTCATAACTGAGAAATTTAAAACATTTTTCTTAATAACCAAATGACTCAAGGAAAAACCATGATGGAAATCAGAATATGCTTAGAACTGAATGGAACTGAAATTACATATTAAAATATGTGAGGGGAATTCCCTGGCAGTCCAGTGGTTAGGATTCCATGAATCCCTGGTCAGGGAACTACAATCCCACAAGCTGCGTGGTGGGCACCCCCCCGCAAAATAAGTAAAACATATGTGAAAAAGAGCCAAAGTGATCTTTAGAAAGAAATTTAGAATCCTAAAAGCTTATTTACAAAAAAATGGCTGAACACAACTTAGAGAATTAACAGAATAAACCTTAATAAATTAAAAGGCAGGAAGTAATAAAGAGCAAAAATTTAGAAAAATCAACAAGGACAAAATGTGAAGACTAATAAAATTCTTTCAAGATTAAACAAAAAAGGGTAAATACATAAATGTTATTAGAAATTGAGATATAACTACAAATGCAAAATATACTAAAAATGTACTATTATGAACTTTATCCAGTAATGTTGAAAATTTTGGTAGAAGAGACAAAGTACTAGATAAGAATATACCAAACCAAGCAAACTTAAAGTTACAGAAAATCCAAACAATCCTATAACCACTAAAAATTTTTTTTTTCATTTGATTAAGTAGTTTAAAATCTTCCCACATTTCACAGAAAAGGAAACATAAAATGGTTAACAAGTCTATGTGGTATTGGGACATTTACCAAGAAGAGAAAAATGCTGTGGCAACCCAGTCTAATGGCCCCATAAACATTCTAATAGACTTCCTAATAAACAGACTAATGCTACAGTTCCCAAACTGTACACCAAAGTGCCCCAGAGTGACATAGGATATTTTTATCTTTCTGGGGAAACGGTGACAACACATCTGTCAAGCACCCCACAAACTACTTGCTTGTAATTCATAGCTTCATTATATCACCTTTCTTCATTCCTTTCAGTGATGTCCTATCTTTGTAGAGCTGGGTTTTTTGGTGGTGGCTGTGATGAAAAGTACCATAAATGTGGAATGAGACGTGACAGTGAGAGAGTGGCAGTGTCCAGCCTAATTCCAAGGTTTAAGAGTTCATGCAGTGCTCAAAAGGACACACATCCCATTAATAATTATATTTAAGGAGGTTCAAAAGGTCCAAACTTCCAGGTATAAAATCAGTCACTGGGATATAATAATGTACACATGGTGACTATAGTTAATACTACTGTATTACAGATTTGGAAATTGGTAAATCTTAAAAGTTCTCATCACAAAAAAACCAAAACCAAAACTGTAACGGCATCTATGCATGGTGATGGATGTTAACTAGACTTACCATGGAGATCATTTTGCGATCATGTTGTACACCTGAAGCTAATGTAATGTTATGTCAATTATACCTTAATTTAAAAAAATGAAATACAAATATTTTCTTTCAATTGATAAACATTTTTTTTCAAAGAGCTACTAAATTATTAGGACAAATACTAAGTTGCTTATAACTGATTAATAAACTGTTAGGTATTTCTTTTGTCCTTGGAGCAATGTGAAAAAATTATCACGATACTAAGGGCAACATAACTGAGAAAGTCTGGGGACCAATGGCAATTTGCTAAATAAGTTGAGTCCTTATCTACGTAGAATGTTCTTCGCAGGATGTTTCTGCATATGGTAAACAAACCTAGAGTCTATGGATTTATGAGGCATGGTTCCCTGGACATGTCACACATGCTATGTAACTATGACTATAAAACACAGATGTTTCATAACTTCAGTGCTCCCTGCTGTGTACAGTGACTGCTCACTTCTGCCTCAGCTTTCAACCTGAGTTAGAGAAAAGCATCCAGTGCAGGAAGGACCCGGGTCACCGTGCCAGATGTCCCAGGCCTCACTCTGCTTCACCTGTGCCTTTGTTTCCTTCTATCTTTAAAGCTACTAGTAAAGCTTATCATTGGGTAAGATCTCTGCTTCACCTGTGCCTTTGTTTCCTTCTATCTTTAAAGCTACTAGTAAAGCTTATCATTGGGTAAGATCTCTGATTCGTATGAGTGAGGTTTGACAATCCAATCCTCAAATTTGTTAGTAATCAGGGAAATTCAGATGAAAACCACAATACCATTTTAAACTCACCAGATCAGCAAAACAAAGTTTTAAAATCTAACAATAATAAAGTTTTGGTAAGAATATGGAGCAGTACAAAATCTGAAAACACTGCTGGTGGGAGTGTAAAGTAGCGTGACCATTTGGGAAAATAATTTATTATCTAATAAAATTAAATATGTGCATATTCTATGACAGCAGTTCTAGTTTTAGAAATATTTTGAAAAACTTGCATATGTGCACTAAGTGATATATACAAGACTATTTGTAGCTTCACTGTTTATAGCATCAAGCCAAATATCCATAGTAGGACAAGAGATGAACTGGTATATTTATATTTGTATAATGACATCATATACAATGATGAAAACAAGAATAAGCAACAGCTACATGCTGCAGTATAGTATGGATGAACCTCATAAATATAATGTTGACCAAAAAAGCAAGTCAAAGGATGCAATTTACCTAAGATTCAAAAAAATGTAAAATGAAAATAATATACTGTTTGGAGATACAGATATATACGGAAAAACCATAAAGAGAAGCAAGGGAAAGATTAACACAAAATCCAGGATAATAGCTATAATCTCTAAAGAAACTGGGGCTGGGCCCACAAGGTACTTCTGAGGTTCGGATAAATTTTGTTTCTTAGGGTGAGAGACAGATATGGCAAGTTATTGTTTTAGTATTAGTTCTTAAAAATGTACATATATCAATACATTATATACACATATATATGATGTATCTCACAGTTAAAGAATACACTGTGGATACATAATACAACCTGGTAATTCTTCAGAAAGAAATATATAGCAACCTGAGTATCTCAAGAAGTTAAAAGATGATCATTGTATGATGATGATTTTCTGGCAAACTTTCATGCATAGAAAAAACTAGAAAGAAACACCAAAATCTTAACCATAGTTATTACTGGTTCTGGGACTATGGGTGGTCTTTTGTGTTTTTCTGTTATAGCTTTGTGCATTGAGCATACAGTTTTTAAAGTTTTTTTTCTTTACTGAATTAATCTACATATATAGTATAGCACTGAATAATAATATCTAAGATGTTTTCTAGCTTTCTAACAAAAGCTTCATGATCATTTTCTCACATCTGGCCCATGTGCTATAAAAGCTTGATATATCTAAGTCTGAGCTTTGACATTATATATTAAAACATAGCAAAATTTCTCACAACATAAATGGTAACTACTGGGTTTCTATTTTATCCCTATTCTAAATATTTCCTTATATGATTTAAATTTCTTCTGATTTTATGTCTTCCTTTACTTCCTCTCCTTTTGCCAGGGGCATTTAAAAGGAAACTCTAAAAACAGGGCCTGGCATATACAGCAAGCACCCAATAAATACTGGTTCCCTTCTATACCATTCTTTGTCTTGAACATGTTAACATAACCTTACCTCCAATTCTTAAACACTCACGGAGTAGTTTCCTTCTTGTCCAAATTTGCTCACTTTTGATTTAGACTTGGCTACTACCTCTCATTTCTTTCTAGCCCCACTTAATTCTACTTTAGTTTCCTCAAGATTTTACTATTTATTTAAGGGATTATTTTACCAAATAAAGTACAAATAAAGATGCGCTAGAGGGCTTCCCTGGTGGTGCAGTGGTTGAGAATCCGCCTGCTGATGCAGGGGACACGGGTTCGTGCCCCGGTCCGGGAAGATCCCACATGCCGCAGAGCATCTGGGCCCGTAAGACATGGCCGATGAGCCTGTGCGTCCGGAGCCTGTGCTCCGCGACAGGAGAGGCCACAACAGTGAGAGGCCCGCGTACCACAAAAAAAAAAAAAAAAAAAAAAAAAAAAAAAAAGATATGTGCTAGAGGCAAGGTAATAAGATACTCAAATTAAATATTAAAAAACACAAACCAAATAAAATATAAATTGAATTACAACTAAATCTATTATTAAAAAATCATTTTTATATTCTCATCTTTAAAAATTATAAACATTTAAAATACTGGTTAAACACACAGAACTCATTAACAAACAGTATTACTTACATGATATTATTACTCTTGTGGGCTCTTCCAATGTTTTCACACCAGCGGTATTTACAAATATCATAAACCAATAATTCTTCTGGGAAAAAGTAGCTCCAACGCCGAATTCCTGAACCACAAATAATGTTTCTAAAGATATTATTATTGTATCATATAACAGTTAATTAAGAATAAGATTGTTTACCTCCTTTAATGCCATTTTTATTCACCAACAAGAGAACAAATTGATCAATTTCAGGGTAAGGTGAACACTGAAAACCTTCAATGGTTTCTACTGCAACAAAAAGAAAAATTAATTATAAATCATAACGGCTAAAAGATGAGGAGTTAAATTTTAAGTTGTTTAGTACAACTATGGGTTTTGCAACCTGCCCCTGCCAGTTTGTTTTGGCTTTTTTGGCCTTCTCTGCAATTTGTCTTTTAGCCAGTCATGGATTCTTACAAGGAAGCAGGTAAAATTCACACCTCTCAATTAAATCAAATTTTAGCTAATTTGCATAAAAAGCATTTAGTATCACTTCAGTTGCTTGCTTCATTCTGATAAAGAGAAAAGCAGCCCCTTGCATCCAGGAGCTGTCCTAGTATTATCATTGAGGCCTTGGTGTTGCTACAAGCTGGCTGGGGACTCACAGCTCAGCCCTGGTGTTCTCCTACTAATCATAAACTATTTCATAGAACTTCAACATCAGATAAGGTCACTCTGTGGCCATGATGATTCAAGACAAAAATGAACACCACTCTGTAATCATGTGTGAACACAGACAAAACATGAACATTTTCCAAACCACAAAAATGACCAAACGCCCACCTATCTTGTCTAATTGTAAGTAGCTGCTCCTTCTTTACCAATTGTGGCTTTAGTCTCCCTGTAGTCGGCCTTCCTTCTAGATAAGATTTATCAAGATATTTAATCATAAAATTGTCACTGACAGTACCCAGTTCAAAACAAACACACTTCCTTGGAGACTTCAAAAGCATCTAGCTCAAGCCTGAATCCTATAAGTCCTTTCTAACACCCTTTTACTGAGATGCCCCCAGTTTCCTATGGTGTGCATTCTCCACCGTGGTGACCAGTAATAAACTCAGCTTACCACAGGTGTGTTATCCAGTGCTCTTTAGCTGTAGAGCACTGACGTTCATTATATTTTCTAAGACTCTAACGGAAAAATTAAAAATAATTTATTTAAAATCTTACTTAAATTTAAAGACAGAATACCCTTAAAATAAAGCCCGATTTCACTTAAAAAATAGTACACATAATTTAAGAAATTTTGGAAAAATATATTACAGCAGAAATGAGGAATAAACTCTAAATCAATGTCTACAAATAACTGTTAAACAACCAGAGGAAAATAAACATAAGAAAATGTTATCCATATTTTTAAAATAAACCTGTGTTCATACCTCACATATAATTTTGAGTCTTAACATCATAAATGGGCATTTTTCATATTACATAGGCTTTATAAATTTAAATCAAATGGCTACAGAGTATTTTACAGTATGTAACCAATCCCATTTTGTTGTACATTTAAATTTTCAGTTTCACTATTATAAATAATGATAGCCCAAAATATGTGTATAAAAATATTTACTGGAGAGTGTTTATATATCTTAGAAAAAGATCTATATTTTCTTCAGTATAGGAATGAAGAACACATAGGTTTTGTGAAAAATTATATGGCCATTAAAAGAATGCAGAAGTGGGCTTCCCTGGCGGCGCAGTGGTTGAGAGTCCACCTGCCGATGCAGGGGACACAGGTTCGTGCCCTGGTCTGGGAAGATCCCACATGCCACGGAGCGGCTAGGCCCGTGAGCCATGGCCGCTGAGCCTGCGCGTCCGGAGCCTGTGCTTCGCAACGGGAGAGGCCACGACAGTGGAAGGCCCGCGTACCGCAAAAAAAAAAAAAAAAAAAAAAGAAGCTTTAAAATACATCAATTTTTATACCTTTTCCATTTTGGATAGAAACCCAGTTGTTCTGAAGGATCAGTACATATGAATACTTAAGATTTATAAGCAAAATAAATTTTGCATCCTTAAATTTTCATAGGAAATTGTTTTCTTAAAATTACCTGAAGTACTGGTATGGTTAAAATACTCAACTCGTTTTTGTTTATTTTGAGATATGTCACATGTCAGAATTCGTAAAGTATCTGAGAATCTGAAGAAGAAAAAATGTAAAACAAAAAGTAACATTATATTAGAATTAAAGAGACATAACTACAGAAAGGACACAATTTCAAATAGTTTCATAATAAAATCCTTTTTGTTCAACAGATAACTGTTCTAGGATATTTATGCCACATTTGCCTACAAAAGCACCAATCCAACCCATACAAAAAAAGAGTAGTTTGGTGATCATTTGAAACTGATGCTTTCCTCTACTACAGAGTAAATCAGAAGACTCTAGGACTGCTGAAGCTGCAGAATGAACTATTCCCCAAACATACAGAGCCTTTGAAATTTATGTTAACAATAATTTTAAAAGTCTGGATAATAGGAAGAAAAAAAGAGGGTTGAAAGCAAAGGGAAAATAGATTAAAATTAACTGAAAGCAAAAATACATTCATAAAAAAAAAATACATTCATAACCATAAAGAATTTAGCCTTTATTTCAGGAAGAAAAATACCTGATATTTAGTTGGATACACAAACGACAACTAAGATAACTACTCAGTAGAAGAACTCTCCACTTCTGTAAAATTAATATTGAAACTACAAAAGAAATGAGATTTGGTAATCAAGAGATTACCTGTACTTCAGGCTGTTATTAGAGACCAACTGTGTTGCTTTTCCCATACGTGACAGAATGTGACCTTATTCTGGTGCCAACCACAGTGGGGAGCAAGAATCATGTGATTTTTAGGACCAACTACCTCTAGAATCTCAGATATGACGAATAATTAACATTTATTGAGCAGAGACCATGTGCCAGGCGCTGTTGTAAGCACACACATACAGCTCATTTAATCCTCACAACTCCATGAAATAGATGTTAATATTATTTCCATTTTAAAGGTAAGGAAACTAAGACTTTGATGTTACTTCTTAAGATTTGCTATGAAAACTCAAATAGTCCATAAATATATAGAGAAAAACCACACATCTTCCCACCCTCCTGAGTAACCGCTATCAAGTCGACATCTGGACACAACTTTCCCTATGGCAGTGTATCTTAAGTATTTTTATTAAAATTTATCTCTATGGAATTTCTCTTTAAAATTATATGTAGGAAAGGCAAAAAGGAGAAGAATCAGAACAAGTTAATTCAGCAAGGCAATTTAGTCTGATCTTTAACCACATGTCCTACACTAACAAAAATTGCCAGCCCAGAGTGAAGGGGAATAAAGGCATATATTTCCGTTGAAAGATGTCTTTCACACTTTTTAAAAATGACCAACATGGGAATTTAAATGTTCAGTAACAGAACTGACAATAGAGTATATCAGTATAATGGAAAATTATATAGACATCAACAATTTTATTTACAATTTATTCTTGGTAATTATTAACTTGACAAATATTCATGACATAATGTTGAGTGGATAAAATAGGTGACATAACCATATAAATAATGATCTCAAGAAATATGTTTTAAATGAAGGAGCTATGTAAATTATATTTCTGTATGTGCATATATAAAAAGAAAATTAAATGTTAACAGTAAGTACATTTCCAAATGCAATACATTTTTCATTTTTATAGAATAATCATTTTAGAAAAACTGGAAAATATATCAAATATAATCATAAAAGGATATAAAGAGACAAATGGTTAAAAAATAACTTCTACTATTATTATTTAGTTAATGGATAAAAAAGAACAGTTAACCTAGAATTTTAAGAAATGACTTTCTTTTACTCAAGATATAAAAAATTTATACAATTCACATTTTAGTAATATACAGTGCCATTCACTGCTTAATAAATATTCATGAACACACAATGATTTAATTCTGGTCCTGTATACCTGACATTGCTGACCAAAGCAGAGAGGAAATATTGATTTTCTTTGGAAATAGTCTTCAATTGTACAGGATAAAATTTGTTATCTTCAGCAACCTCCAAAGGCACATACTTTCCTATTTTTGATGATTTATACAGTCGAAAGTTTCTATTTCTTGTATAAACTCCTATATCAAAAATTAATAAAACAATATGAATGCATGTTTTCAGTGATTTGTTTTTATAGTCAGCAAATATTAATTCTGTATAGTATTATTAGAAAAAAACACCTGGTTGTGGTTCAAGATGGTGACGTAGGAAGATCCTGAACTCACCTTCTCCCAAGGACACACTGAATCTACAGCCATACATGGAACAATTTCCTGTGGAAAAAAATCTGAGAACCAGAGGAATGGCCCCTTCACATCAGGCAAACGAGAGGGAACTCACACGGAAGCAGATAGGAAAGTCGAGAGGGACTCTCACCATAAACCCCACCCCAGGCACGGCAGCACACAGTCAGAAGGGAACGCAAACCCGGAACTTCTCCCTAAGGCATACAGGCTTCATACCCCACATCAGGCACCCCAACTTTTAAGACCAGCACCTGAGAGATGAGCAGCACCTGAGAGATGAGCCCTCCAAACACCTAGATTTGAAGACCAACTTGGCTCACACCCACGAGACCCACAGGGCCATGAAAACTGAAAACGACTCTTAAAGGGCTCACATGCAGACTCACCTGCCCCAGGGTCAAGTGCAGAAGCAGCCCGTTGAAAAGCACCCATTCGTTATGTGAGAGACTCACTGACTAATTTTAAAGCACTGGTCTGAGGGGCAAGGTCCTGTTGGGATATGCTCTAAGGATGGAGGCTGGTGGGCACCACCTTCCTGCTCTCCTTCTGCCTTGCTAAAGCTGGAGGGAGCCATCTTTCTTTCATCTTTCTTTTTTATTTTGTAAGTGGGTACCATCTTCATACCACCCCTCTGCCTTGCTCCAGCAGTGGGTGCTGTCTTTGTGCTCTCCCTCTGCTGTGATCCAGAGTGCCAGTAGCTCCCAGAGGGGAGCTTCTACACACATCTGCTGCCCTGGTTTTCACAGCTGGTGACACAGTTTCTGTGGCTACCATCCAGATACCCCTTGATCTCCTAGCTCTAGAGGTTAGGGAAGCTTGTGATCCTGGGTCCCGTGGAGCTGTAACAATCAGAGAGACAGCTCTTGGTAGACTACCACTCCCAGAGTATTGCACAGACAGCAGACTTAAACACACCCCCAGTCTTTCTAACAAAGAGGCCTATTTGCTTGTCCTGGAGCTTAGGGGCTCTTAGGGAATGGAGGCCAGTGGACACCATCTTGGCACTCTCCCTCCACCTCTCTACAGCTCACCAGTATCTCTCAGAAAGGAGCTTATACACTCATCTGGAGCCCCAATTTCTGTGACTCCTGCCCAGCCAGACTGCCTGGCTCTGGTGACTAGCAGGGCTTAAGTTTGTGGTCCCACAGGAGTGTATATATTTGCATTCTTTAAAAGCTGCTTCCTGAAGGTCTGGCTTCCAATCAGCTTGAATCTAGGTGCTGACTGAGATCCTCCCCTTTGGGGCACTGACTGGTCTTGGCACACACTCAGTTACTAAGAGCTATTAAAAATATAATAGGCTGCTTGGACAAGCACAGAGGTTTGTAACAACATGAGCTAGGACAGGACTGAATGATAAAGTTCATCTTCTACACAAGGCCAACCCTTCAAGACTGGGAGAAGTGGCTGTTTCATCTAATGGATAGAAGCCAACACAGAGAGTCAAGCAAAATGAAGAAACAGAGGAATATATTCCAAATGAAAGAACAAGATAAAACCTCAGGGAAAAAAATCTTAATGAAATGGAGAAAAGTAACTCACCTGATAAAGAGTTCAAAATAATGGTCATAAAGATGCTTGCTGAACTCAGGAAAGAATGGAAGAACACGATGAGAACTTCAACAAAGAGAAAATATAAGAAAGTACCAAACATAAATCAAAGAACTGAAGAATACCATAAGTGAACTGAAAAATACACTAGAGGGGTTCTATGGCAGACTAGATGAAGGAAAAGAGAGGATCAGTGAACTCGAACACAGGGCGGAGGAACTCACCCAATCAGAGCAACAAAAAAGGAAAAGAATGGAAAAAAAAGTGAAGACTGCTTAAGGGATTTATGGGACAACATCAAGCAGACTAACATTCACATTAACGGCGTCCTAGGGGGAAAAAAGAGAGACAGAGAGAGACAGAAAGGAACAGAAAATTTATTTGAAGAAATAATGGCTGAAAACATCCCTAACCTGGGGAAGGAAACAGACATACAGACACAGGAAGCCCAGAGAGTTCCAAATAAGATCAATCCAAAGAGACCCATACCAAGACACATTATAATTAAAATGCCAAAAGTTAAAGGGAGAAAATCTTAAAATAGCAAGAGAAAAAACTTGTTATGTACAAGGGAACCCCCATAAGATTATTACCCCAGAAGGGAGGGGTATGATATATTCAATCTGGCTGACATAAAAAAAAATTTCCAACCAAGAATACTCTACCTGAAGTTATCATTTATAATTGGAGAGAGAAAGAGTTTCCCAGACAAATAAAGGCTAAAGGAGTTCATCACCACTAAACCAGCCTTGTAAAAATATTAAACGGACTTCCTTAAACTGAAAAAATAAAAGGTGTTAATGGGCTTCCCTGGTGGCGCAGTGGTTGAGAGTCCGCCTGCCGATGCAGGGGACACGGGTTCGTGCCCTGGTCCGGGAAGATCCCACATGCCGCGGAGCGGCTGGG
>NC_041233.1:107664679-107676481 GCF_002837175.3 Physeter macrocephalus
AAAAAAAAAAAAAAAAAAAAAAAGGCGGTGTTAATTAGTAACAAGAAAACATACGGGGACTTCCCTTGTGGTCCAGTGGTAAAGAATCCACCTTCCAATGCCGGGGACGCAGGTTCGATCTCTGGTCAGGGAACTAAGATCCCACATGCTGCAGGGCAACTAAAGCCACGTGCGCCGCAACTGCTGAGCTCACGCACCTCAACTAGAGAGCCTGCGTACCACAAACCATAGAGCCTACGCGCTCTGGAACCCGAGCGCCACAACTAGAGTCCACGTGCCCTAGAGTGTGCACGCCACAACTAGAGAGAAAACCCACATGCCACAACCAGAGAGAAGCCCGCGCACCACAATCAAAGATCCCACATGCCTCAACAAAGATCCTGCGTGCCACAACTAAGACCTGACACGCCAAAAATAAATAAATAAGTCTTAAAAAAAATGAAAGTGTAAATCTCACTGGTAAAGGTAGATATATAGTAAAGGTAGTGGATTGAGACTTATAAAACTAGGGACTTCCCTGGTGGCACAGTGGTTAAGAATCTGCCTGCCAATGCAGGGGACACGGGTTCAGGCCCTGGTCTGGGAAGATCCCACATGCCGCAGAGCAACTAAGCCCATGCACCACAACTACTGAGCCTGCACTCTAGAGCCCGTCAGCCACAGCTACTGAGCCCACATGCCACAACTACTGAAGCCCACGTGCCTAGAGCCCATGCTCCACAACAAGAGAAGCCCACGCACCACAACAAAGAGTAGCCCCCACTCACCGCAACTAGAGAAAGCCCGCACGTGGCAATGAAGACCCAACGCAGCCAAAAAAATTAAATAATTGTTATCAACTTAAAATAGACTGTTATAAGTTGTTATATGCAAGCCTCAAGGTAACCACAAAGTAAAAACCTATAGTAGATAATACACAAAAAGACAAAAGGAAACTAAGCATACCACTAGAAAAGTCATCAATCCACAAAGGGAGAGAGCAAGAAAAGTAGAAGGGAAAAGAGGAACTACAAAACAACAGAAAACTATTAACAATATGGCAATAAGTACATACCTATCAATAATTAAGTGTAAATGGACTAAATTCTCCAATCAAAAGATACAGAGTGGCTGGGCTTCCCTGGTGGCGCAGTGGTTGAGAGTCCGCCTGCCGGTGCAGGGGACACGGGTTCGTGCCCCAGTCCGGGAAGATCCCACATGCCGCGGAGCGGCTGAGCCTGTGAGCCATGGCCGCTAAGCCTGCGCGTCCGGAGCCTGTGCTTCGCAACGGGAGAGGCCACGACAGTGGAAGGCCCGCGTACCGCAAAAAAAAAAAAAAAAAAAAGATACAGAGTGGCTAAATGAATAAAAAAACAAGACCTATCTATATGCTGCCTACAACAGATGCACTTCAGACATAAGGATACACACAGGCTGAAAGTGAAGGGATAGAAAAAAAGATATTCCGAACAAATGGAAGCAAAAAGAAAGCTGGAATAGCTATATTTGTATCAGACAAAATAAACTTAAAACAAAGACTGTAATAAGAGACAAAGAAGGGCATTACGTAATGATAACTGATAAAGGGGTCAATACAAGAAAAGGACATTTGTAAATGCTTATATATATACCCAACATAGGAGCATCTAAATATATAAAGCAAATATTAACAAACCTAAAGGGAGAAATAGACAGCAATACAATAATAGTAGAAAAATTTAATACCCCACTTACATCAATGGATAGAGCATCCAGAAAGAAAATCAGTAAGGAAATATTAGCCTTAAAGGACATATTAGATCAGATGGACTTTACAGAACATTCCATTCAAAAGCAACAGAATACACATTCTTCTGAAATGCACATGGAACCGTCTCCAGGACAGATCATATGTTAGGCCACAAAGCAAGTCTTAACAAATTTAAGAAGACTGAAATCACATCAAGCATCTTTTCTGACCACAATGGTGTGAAACTAAAAATTAATTACAAGAAGAAAACTGGAAAATTCACTTGTATGTGGAGATTAAATAACATGCTAATGAGTAAACAATGGGTCAACAAAAAAATTAAAGAAGAAATTAAAAAATACCTTGAGATAAAAGAAAATGGAAACACAACATACCAAAATGTACAGGATGCAACAAAAGCAGTTCTAAGAGGGAAGTTAACAGTGATATAGGCCTACCTCAAGAAACAAGAAAAATCTCAGTCTAAAATTATACATCAAGGAACTAGAAAAATAAAACCAAATGAAGCCCAAAGTTAGTAGACAGAAAGAAATAAAAGATCAGAGCAGAAACAAATGAAATAGAGACTAAAAAAAACAAAACAAAAAGATCAATGAAACCAAGAGCTGGTTCTTTGAAAAGATAACAAAATTGATAAACCTTAGGTAGATTCACCAAGAAAAAGAGCGGACTCATATAAATAAAATCAGAAATGAAAGAGGAGACGTTACAACTGACACAAAGGATCATAGGAGACTACCATGAATAATTATATACCAACAAATAGGACAACCTAGAGTAAATGAATAAATTCCTAGAAGCATACAACCTGCCAAGACTGAATCATGAAGAAATCGAAAATCTGAATGGACCAAGTACTAGTAAGGACACTGAATCAGTAAACAAAAACCTCCCCACAAAGCAAAGTCTAGGACCAGATGGCTTCAGATGTGAATTCTATCAAAGATTCAAAGAATTAATACCAATCCTTCTCAAACTCTTTCAAAAAATAGAAGAGGGAACACGTCCAAACTTACTTTACAAGACCAACATTCCCTGAGAGCAAAACTAGACAAGGATACCATAAGAAAAGAAAATTACAGGCCAATATTACTGATGAACATAGATCTAAAAATCCTCAAAATATTAGCAAACCAACTTGAACACTACATTAAAAGGATCATACACCATGATCAAGTGGGATTTATTCCAGGGATGCAAAGACAGTCCAACATCTGCAAATCAATCAATGCGATGTAACAACACATTAACAAATGAAGGATAAAAATCATATGATCATCTCAACACATGCAGAAAAAGCATTTGACAAAATTCAACACCCACTTATGATAAAAACTTTCAATAAAGTGGATACAGAGGAAACATACCTCAACATAAAGGCCACATATGACAAGTCCACAGTTAGAAATACTCAGCAGTGAAAAACTGAAAGCTTTTCCTCTAAGATCAGGAACAAGACAAGGACGCACACTCTCGTCATTTTTATTCAATGTAGTATTGGAAGTCCTAGCCACAGCACTTAGGCAAGGAAAGAAAGAAAAAAGGCATCCAAATTGGAAAGGAAGAAGTAAAACCATCATTGTTTGCAGATATACTGTATACTTGTATACTTGATATTATACAGGTCTGCCTCAACTAACAACTGGTTACATCCCAACAAATAAGTTGAAAATGCATTTAATACACCTAACCTACTGAATATCATAGCTTAGCCTAGCCTACATTAAACGTGCTCAGAACACTTACATTAGCCTACAGTTGGGCAAAATCATCTAACACAAAGCCTATTCTGTAATAAAGCACTGAATACCTCATGTAATTTATTGACTAGTATATTGAAAGTAAAAAAACCAGAATGGTTGTCTGGATACAAGATGATTGTGACTGATCTATCTTCCTGACTGCACGGCTGACTGGGAGCTGCAGCATCACAAGAGAGTATTATACCACACATCACTAGACCAGGAACAGACCAAAACTGAAAATTCGAAGTACGGTTTCCACTGAATACATTACTTTTACACCACTGTAAAGTCAAAAAATTTTAAGTGGGAAAAAAAAAAAGGTAGGTCAAACCATCATTAAGTCAGGGATCATCTATACGTAGAAAACCCTAAAGACTCTACCAAAAAAATGTCAGAATAAATGAATTCAGTAAAGCTGTAGGATACAAAATCAATATACAGAAATCTGTGGTGTTTCTATACACTACTAACAAACTATCAAAAGAGAAAATAAGAAACCAATCCCACTTACAATTGCATCAAAAAGAATAAAGTATCTAGGAATAAATTTAACCAAAGAGGTGAAAGACCTGTACACTGAAAGCTACAGGCATACTTCAGAGCTACTGTGGGTTCAGTTCCAGAACACCACAATAAAAGCAAATATCAGAATAAAGTCACACGAATTTTTTGCTTCCCAGTGCTTATAAAAGTTATGTTCATATTATATTATAGTCTATTAAGGGTGTAATAGCAGACTTTAAAAAATACATACCTTAAAAAAAAATACATACCTAGGGGTAGGATGGGAATAAAACACAGACCTACTAGAGCATGGACTTGAGGATATGGGGAGGGGGAAGGGTAAGCTGTGACGAGGTGAGAGAGTAGCATGGACGTATATACACTACCAAACGTAACTAACACACCATTGTAAAGCAATTATACTCCAATAAAAATGTTAAAAAAAATACTTTATAACTAAAAAAATGCTAACCACCATCTGAGCCTTCAGTGAGTCATCGTAGTAACATCAAAGATCACTAATCATAGATCATCAAAACAAATAATAATGAAAAAGTATAAAATATTGCAAGCATTACCAAATGTGAAACAGAGACACAAAGTGAGCAAATGCTGTTAGAAAAATTGCGTTATCAGTGGTTGACTCAGGGCTGTCACAAACCTTTAATTTGTAAAAAACACAATATCTGTGAAGTGTCATAAAACAAGGAATGCCTGTTTTATTTCCAAATTCTTATACTTGGTTGTCAGGGGTGCTAGAAAGATATGCAATACAGCAGGAACACTTCCTATTCTCAGCCTGATTGGCCTGGTAATCTTGCTTATAGCTTAAACCTACTTTTCTTCAACTTGTAGACACTGAAGCTCTCTGAGTTGCTCTAACCATCAATGGCAAAAATGCTGCTCTTATGGCTTTTCAAATCACAAGCTAGAACTCAACATAAAAATGAGGTTTAGTTCACCAAATTGGAGCTCAGCTGAATTAGGGGTCCTGATTGGCCTGTGTGTTACCTAAACAGGCTGAGGTCTTGCGCCAGTGCTTCATATATCCTCAGATTCAGAGACCAGAAGCAAGCAGGGCAGAAGAGAGCACAGCTGAAGAAGCCACCAGTTTTATCATAGTAGGAAGCTGATGAAATAACCCCTGCAAAGCTCTTCAGTGCAGAAAACGCCAGGCTTACTTTGCCACCTAATAACTCCACTTTTACATTGTACCTAGTTTTACAATTTATTTCATCTAATTAAACCTGTCAGCAGCATTGGAGACCGCTATCCAACTGTCCCCTGTCATGAATCCTGGGAACATTTCAGAGCAGGAGCCAGCCACCACCATTCTCTTCTGGAGCTCAGGCCAGCCCGCTGCTTATGTCCCACAGGACCCCTTTAAGATCTCCTAACAGAAACCTACTAGATTTCCTGCACCTGAGCTCACTGATCACATTCTGCTAGTGACCCCAGTCGTTGTGGAGCAGTGGTGGTAGTAAGACTCCTAAGCAAAGTGACAAGTGGGCACTGACTGGTCTCTCACAGAAGTACACAAGGACAGCCCAACAGAGAGCTGTCAATTCTACTTACCTAGATCTACAAAAAGATGCTTTTCTCCTATGTTATTCTTCACAATTAAAAATGAAAGATCAGGACTGCTTTGCTTAGCTGACCCCAGCCTCTCCAGTTTCTTTGAATTCGTTGTCCAGCTCTCTCCTATATCCTTATCTGTGGACTTTTTGCTAAAGGAAATTCCTTGTTTAATTGGTGTTTCAGAAAAATGGGAAAATTCATGGCCCATTGTCTCTGGAGTCATATCGTCATCTTCACTAGCAATTAAGTGAAAAGCAGGCTCTAAAATTTTTCTCACAAAATTACCTAAAGGAAAAATAAAAAGGTTAATCTAATTCTTTTCTGCAAACTATAACAAGATTTAGGCACAAATCTACACAGGACAGTTTTACACAGTAAGGCTTCTACTTTTGATTTCTGGTTTTAAAAAACTGAGTTGTTATTATAAACTGTTAACACACCTCTCCTATACTTCCTCTTGTGTAATCTTTTACTTCTTAAATCCCCTTTGACAGGGGAGTTTCGTGTAACTTGTAAACAAATCATCTTAGAAGGGAAGGTTAATGTGAAAAGATCTGTCACTGTTGCTAGTATGGGCCTGGGCCGAATGCTCTGTCACCAAAAAAGCACCATTTTAACGAATACAAATTGAGTAGAATTTACATTCACAATGAGTGATTAAAGAATGCAAAGTTTACACAAGTAAACAGTGCTGCCAAGCTCTGCCACACGCCCCCTATGCCAGGACGTCAACGAATTTCTAAGGACCTATTTTCTCCCCTCTAGCCGCATGACGTGCCCCAGGGCCTCGACGCTCGCAGCCGCCAGCTTGAGGTGCGCGCTCCTCCTGCCTCTCCCGATGATCGCTCATGCGCTGGGCTCTGGCCCAGTACCTGAAGTCCAGAACTAAAGCAAGTAAATGCATCTATTGTATTTCAACATTTATTCTAAGAGTTCTAAATATAAGTGGCACTATCTTTACATAGAAAAGATGGTATGACAATCCAGAGCTTCTTTAAACTCTCATAATTTGTATCATAAAATCAAGTAACAATCTGGTTAAGTTGCTTCGTGTATAACAATACTGGAGAAATGCACTACTATAAGAAAAACTTAATTTTAGTCTTTAAAATTGGTATAGTCTGGGTTTGTCACTATTTACCAGACCTTGAACCCTTAAATCATAAGATACACATGCTCTAAGTTCAAAATTCTCTTTCTCCAAATTAGACTTAATTACTGCCCTCCTCAAAGAAGCAAATCCACTACCTTCTAAAACTAAAAATCAAAATGAAAGCAAAAGAATTTGATCCTTGCAATCATATATAGACTACCTCTGGAATGAGGGAAATAAGGTAAATACTGAGTAAAAAGAAATCATAATATATCAAAGGACAATAAAGCAGTCCAAACATAAACTGATAAAGTAAATTTTCCTGGAGATGTAAAAGTACACCTACTGGACGCCAAGAAGGCGTGGCTGCAGAACCAGTTGCCAAGGCTGTGCTTAGGAGGCCGGGCTAGGACGACGGACGGTGTAACCACCCTAATGCTAACACCGGCTCCAGCAAACTGCTCTGCTCTCTGCTGCCCTTCCCCAAGTGTCGCCCTCACCTCATCATTAATACAGGGACAATTTTATTGGCTGGGAATAACTCAGAAGAACGTATCGATCATAGAAATTTCAGGTTCTATGGCAGGCTGGTAGGAAAGTATTTCAAGGAGATCAAATCTGTACATGTTGCTAACATTCTATGATCTTACACTTCCTAATTCCTCTTTCTGAAAGGCTGACAATAGGAAGTAGAAATGTCACCAAGAGATACACTGGGGGAGGGGAACCAAAGTGGTGAATCTGGACTATTTCATAATCTCTGCATCTCTGGTTCTGACAGTTCATGACTTTAGAGGATCGAAGCCACAGATGGCACCCCGTTTATCAGGTCTGTGTCTCTCACTCTAGCCACACCAGACCCCCACTGCTCCCCAAATCAGTCACGAACTCCTACCTCTATACTCTTGCTTATGCTGTTCTGACAGTAAAACCTATCTTATCTTGGTCTGACGGAATTTGATTTCCAGCCCAGTTTCAATGTCAGCTGCCCTCAGAAGTTATCTGTAGGAGACACTGCTAATTGCCGGTCAAATTTCCATTCTCCTCTTCCTCCTAGCAGCAAATCTCCATGTTTAGCCTCGTGGCTAGGAGTCAGAGCAGACTACGAAGAGTAAATAGGAGTCAAAGAAATGCCTCGCTTAGGGCTCTGCCCCTCGCACCACACAGCAGAGCCACCTAACATTCAGTCATTCATTCAGCAAATATTAAATGATGTCTTGTATTTATGGTAGCTGCTGCTGCTGTTATATTATTATTACTGATAGACATTACTACCTGATAAGTGCTGGAAATACAACAGTGAATAAGAAACAATCCATGCCCTAAAGAAACATTAAGTAGAACAGAGAAGACAAAACAAAAACAAAAACAAGAAATTACCCCAGGAAATGGTGAACGCTTTGACATGACAGGCACTGAGCACGCTCTGCAACCCAGAGGGAACACGAACCTAAGTCTTAGGGTTTGGGATGTGACAGAAAAGGCTTCTCAGATGACAATACCTACACTGAGTCTTAACAGACCAGGTGAACTGGTCAGACAGCGACGTCAAAAAGTGCAGAGGCCTAAGGACTAGAGAAAACGTGGCCCCCGTGGGAGCTAAGTGAAGGACAGAGTCAGAAGTGCCAAGTGGTGGGAGGTGAGGCCAGTGCACAACGGGCCTCAGCACGCCAACTAAGACACCTGGACTCTTCCCTGAAGGCAAGGAATAATCCTGGAAGGGTCTGAGGCACACAGTAGTATGATCAGATCACTCTAGCTAGCTGACTAAAGAAGCAAGCAAGACAGCACTTCCACTTGGGTAACCGGGTGAATGCTCATACCACTCGGATATACACCTCACAGGAGAAAGAGCAAGTTTGGGAGAAAAGATGAGGAGACTGGTGTAGGACACGCTGCGTTTCAGCGTCTGTGTGGGGATGTTTAACGGGAGAACAGGCTCGGCTGCAGGTAAAGACGTGACAGTCATCAACACAGATGGGAACGGAAGCCGTGACAGTGGATGATCATTAAGGTTACAGATGGGGTGAACAAAGGGACAAGGACAGATTCAACCATTACTAATATCCAAGGGATGAAAGCAAGAGACAGAGAATCAATGTCCAACTAAGCTAACAGAAGATGGGGAGATGATAAGGAGTCCTAGGTGTACAGCACACTAGGCCACTGTGACCTAGTGTTACCCTAATCTAGCAATTAGACGTTGACTTTCATGCCAGTCTTTTAGTGACTATGTTCATGCCTTTTGCCCTGGGTACCCTGGAAACTGTCAGACACTTGCTCTGAAATGGATTACCTGTTACCTGAACTTCAGTCAATCATCTGCTTGCCCTACCCCTGCGCTCTGATATACACTCAGGATTTTGGCTTTTATGCAGACCTTGGTTTTCAGTGTTCCCTTTCTGCCTATTTGTTACCCTTTGGACTGACTTCATTTTATACCTGGGCCTGTATCTCTAAATGTCCAGTCCTGGAATTAATAGTCCTCTGGTTACACTTTCAGGCTTACACATGTACACTTCTCTCCAACCCTAAGGTCTGGCCTGGAACAATAAGCAAGGCTCCATGAGTGTGGCCTGGAGCCCAAGCCCAGTTCTCATGTACTAAAAGCTAAGGCAAGGCTAAAGCGAAGGTCAGAAATCCAGATGTGAGGTGCCACAGATGAGACTGGAATTAGGCCCCTCCTGCATTACCCAGAAAGCTTCTGAAATGACTCCTGTCGGAACAGACACCAGGACCAGGGCATGCATGGCCATCCCAGTATCTACAGCAAGAGGCACTAATGCCAAGGATATCCTGAGTACATTAATGTGTCTAAAATGAATCTAGAATAGGAAGATAGATCTAGAACTAAAGGCAAATCCTGAAAACATGAAAAATCATGATTCATTTTTTTAGGACAGGTTAATGACCATAAAACCTGACAAATACAAAACTTTAAGAGGAAAGGAAAACATAAGTTAATATAATTGTGACTTTTTAAAAAAAACAGTACACTTACCAACATGAATATTATCTTTAAATGCCACATCATGGAGTTGAAATATTAAATGGCGGCTAAATTTTTCATTGGTGCTAGAATCCAAGTTGAGAACATCTTCAGCTGAACAACTAACCCTGTAAAACTGCTGAAGTGCTTTACAAACATGCTGAAAACACAAGTAAAACATCAATAATTAGTATTTTTTGTTTTAAAATTTTTCCATGAGCAAAATTCAAATATCTTGGTATAAATCTAATCTGTTTTTTATTTTGATATCAGATTATTACATAACAATTTAACTGAATTACTTATGTACTAAAATATACATATTTAAATTATTATACATGTTTATGTTAAATAATGCATAGGCTCTCAGGGTTAAAGGCGGGATTCTCCCAGACCGGGGCGCGAACCCGGTTCCCCTGCATCGGCAGGCGGACACGCAACCACTGCGCCACCAGGGAAGCCCCTGTTTTTTATTTTGATATCAGATTATTACATAACAATTTAACTGAATTACTTATGTACTAAAATATACATATTTAAATTATTATACATGTTTATGTTAAATAATGCATAGGCTCTCAGGGTTAAAGGCCTCTCAGAATTCAACTTATCTTATACATTAATCTCTAAAATCACAATAAAAATACTTCTTTTTAAGTACCTCTTTTTATAAATTCTATTTATGTATTTATTTATTTGTTTATTTGCTGTTTGGTTGCACCAGGTCTTAGTTGTGGCAGGTGGGCTCCTTAGTTGCGGCATGCGTGTGGCATCTAGTTCCCTGACCAGGGATCGAACCCAGGCCCCCTGCACTGGGAGCAGCACAGTCTTATCCATTGTGCCACCAGGGAAGTCCTAAGCATCTCTTTAAATATTATCTATGAGTTAAAAAGTCACAATTCCATTGTTTATAGTTTTAGTTTTCAGCAAGTTCCTCACGCATACTGAGCCCAAATCTACGTCCAAGAACGTGGCCTCCAGGGCTAGCTGATGCTAGTAATGAAAGCAGTTACGCATTACAGGAAGGTAGCGAGCGCAGGGTTAGGAGCACACGATTAGGAGTCAGAAAGGTTTGAGTTCTGGCTTTGCCACTTACCAGCTCTGTCGCTTTAGTCAAGTCCAAACCTAACATTCCTCAACTGCAAAATGGGATAATAATAAAACCTAACATTTCAGGTTGTTGTAAGGAGCAAAGAGAAAATGAGAGTAAAGAGTTGGCCCAATGCTTGGCACATGTAACTGCTTAAAAGCATTAGCTGTGCAGCCACAGGACAAGTCCCTTCTCCTGAAGCCTGTCTTCTCTTTTGCAAAACGAAGGTACTAAGAACCACCACACAGGTATGGTACTGACACAAAAACAGAAATATAGATCAATGGAACAGGACAGAAAGCCCAGAGATAAACCCACGCACATATGGTCACCTTATCTTTGATAAAGGAGGCAAGAATATACAGTGGAGAAAAGACAGCCTCTTCAATAAGTGGTGCTGGGAAAACTGGAAGGTACATGTAAAAATATGAAAATAGAACACTCCCTAACAGCATACACAAAAATAAACTCAAAATGGATTAAAGACCTAAATGTAAGGCCAGACACTATCAAACTCTTAGAGGAAAACATAGGCAGAACACTCTATGACATAAATCACAGCAAGATCCTTTTTGACCCATCTCCTAGAGAAATGGAAATAAAAACAAAAATAAACAAATGGGACCTAATGAAACTTAAAAGCTTTTGCACAGCAAAGGATACCATAAACAAGACCAAAAGACAACCCTCAGAATGGGAGAAAATATTTGCAAATGAAGCAACTGACAAAGGATTAATCTCCAAAATTTACAAGCAGCTCATGCAGCTCAATATCAAAAAAACAAACAACCCAATCCAAAAGCAGGCAGAAGACCCAAACAGACATTTCTCCAAAGATTTACAGGTTGCCAACATATGAAAGAATGCTCAAGATCATTAATCATTAGAGAAATGCAAATCAAAACTACAATGAGATATCATCTCACACCAGTCAGAATGGGCATCATCAAAAAATCTACAAACAATAAATGCTGGAGAGGGTGTGGAGAAAAGGGAACCCTCTTGCACTGTTGGTGGGAATGTAAACTGATACAGCCACTATGGAGAACAGTATGGAGGTTCCTTAAAAAACTA
>NC_041233.1:107677397-107678644 GCF_002837175.3 Physeter macrocephalus
AGCTAGCTAGTGGGAAGCAGCCCCATAGCACAGGGAGATCAGCTAGGTGGTTTGTGACCACCTAGAGGGGTGGGATAGGGAGGGTGGGAGGGAGGGAGACGCAAGAGGGAAGAGATATGGGAACATATGTATATGTATAACTGATCCACTTTGTTATAAAGCAGAAATTAACACACCATTGTAAAGCAATTATACTCCAATAAAGATGTTTAAAAAAAAAAAAAAAAAACCACCACACAGGGTTATCTTGGGATTAGCAATGTCTGTACACTGCCAAACACTTAGATACCGAAGTTATGCAATAAATTGTGTTTATTAAGGTTATTTTGGTATTATAGCATACCACCTCCCATCATGCTCTCTGATCCTACTCTTCTTCAGTAAATTCTTTCTCAGAGAAGGCTTCCTCAATTTCCTTATCTACATCAAATTGCCCCATATATATTCCACCTCTATTTGTAGTACTTACACAGCTGCAATTTTTGTGATTATTTTGATAAGTTTCCTCTATATCATAGAGAATATCCCTCAGGATCTGTTCTCTCCTGCTTCTGTAGAAATAGAACCCTGATTATTAGCTAGATATGAGGTCATCGAGAATAAAGACCATGTTCCCCGGACTCCCCTGCAGTAAGGTGTGGCCATGTGACTAAGTTCTGGCCAACAGGATGTGAGCATTAGGAAAATATTCGCACCGGCAGGCGGACTCTCAACCACTGCGCCACCAGGGAAGCCCTCTACATTATAATCTTAAAGGAAAGGGGCATGCTCACCCCTTCCCCATTTTCTACTGTCTAAAATGTAGACACAGAGGTGCTGAGCCATCTTGAACAATGTAAATAATGGCATCTCAGGAAGAGCAAAGCAACAAGCCTAGTCCCCTACTACAATGGAGCCACATCCAGGTGTTACATGAGAGAGAAATAACTTTCTATCTTGTTTATGCCCCTTTAATTTTAGGTCTTTATTATGGCAGCTAAATCTGTCCTAACTTATTATCCTCCATTACATGATAAATTCTGTGAAGGCAGAAATCATGTCTCTTTGGGCTAGCCATTGTATTGTTAATGCCTAGGCACACTGACACTAAGAGGCCGAAATTTTTTTTTTTTTTTTTTTTTTTTTTTTCGGTACGCAGGCCTCTCACTGTTGTGGCCTCTCCCCTTGCCGAGCACAGGCTCCGGACGCGCAGGCTCAGCGGCCATGGCTCTCGGGCCCAGGCGTACCAGGGCATGTGGGATCCTCCC
>NC_041233.1:107678929-107680520 GCF_002837175.3 Physeter macrocephalus
ATCTTCCCGGACCGGGGCACGAACCCGTGTCCCCTGCATCGGCAGGCGGACTCGCAACCACTGCGCCACCAGGGAAGCCCTGAAAAATTTTTGATAAATGAATAAAGTCTAGTTATGCACTTTGGAGCTATACAGAATAAATGTAATAACTGTAGATAATAAAAGCAATCATAGTCCCCTTAAGTTCTTTTTCCCAAGTTAAATTTTAAATAAAATTTTAAGTTACAGGGAATATAGCCAATATTTTATAATAACTATAAATGGAGTATAGTCTGTAAAAATTTTGAATCACTGTTGTACACCTGAAACTAATATAATATCGCAAATCAATTATACCTCAACTTTAAAAAGTTTTTAATTTATTTAAATATTTAAGTTGTAAAATCCAGAAGTTAAAAATATATGATTATTTGATCAATGTTACCTGTCAACAGTTTTATAAAATGCTTTAGCACCAGAAGTCATTCCATCTGGCAGAAGTGGCTTACTGGAATTGTCAGTTAAAAACTGTCAGTATCAAAGGGCATTACATATTATCACTAGTTATTATTAGCCAGTTATTTATTAACCATCTGTTATGACAACAGCTAACTTAACTTATGCCTCCTCACACAGAGACACTAAAGGAAAAGTACTTATTGTATTACACACATTACATAAAGTAACCAGTAAATGAAATTAATTTCAATATAATCATTTGTAAAGGTTATATTAAGTAAAATAATCCTAATAACTTTTCTACCAACATGAGCATGTTAAATAAAAATGCTGTATAATTTTAAGCTCAGATTTCTACAACTTTTTCCAATTTTTGTTGATGTTAAAGATTAGTTGTTCAAGACTAATTTGGATAAGATTGTATAAAGAATTAGGAGGAAAAAAATTTAAACACCTACATGCTCTTTGTCATACCAGTGTTTATTCTTGTTACGAATGGGATTTGCACTAGTGTTGATTCCATTAGGGATAAGTTTCTAGTTTCTAATACAATGAAGTACTAATACTTCTTTTTTAACAGTATCACCATATTAAAGTGCCAGTGAAAATCTCTGAATCTTAATTCCTTGTTGGCCACACAGAGCCCACATAACAAATCCTACCTTAGACTGTAGAAGTGTACCATACACTAGAAAAGAGTCAATATCTATGGATTATTAAAAACATAATTAAGGTTAAAAATTAAATACAACTTACCAACTATAATGAAATAAAACATTTAAATTTACTTTTAAGGGTCCAATGGCTATCTTAAGAAAAACGTAACTTTTCTGTTCTTTTTGGGAGGGCTGGGGGGAACTTACATATATTCTTTTGCTTCAAAGTCAGGAGAAAGCCGACATTATGATTTTTTTAAAAACAGTATTTGCATACATTTTTCAAATAAATTTAAAATAAAACATGTAGAGATCCGACAAAATCAGCAGATATTTTTAATCAAAAACATTTTAATTTGGATGTATTTTTAACATAAAATGAGTCATCTACAGTTAACATCTAAAACAAAAAAAAGGGCCTTCTCTGGTGGCACAGTGGTTGAGAGTCCGCCTGCCGATGTAGGGGACACAGGTACGCGTCCCGGACTGGGAAGAAC
>NC_041233.1:107680911-107697258 GCF_002837175.3 Physeter macrocephalus
GCTGGGCCCGTGAGCCATGGCCGCTGAGCCTGCGCGTCCGGAGCCTGTGCTCCACAACGGAAGAGGCCACAACAGTGAGAGGCCCGCGCACCGCAAAAAAAAAAAATAAAACAAAAAATAGTTAATATTAATACCTACTGAGGCCAAATAATAGTCAATACAGTTTTAGTACACCTTAATACAATCTTAAAAGATTTTATAAACGAACCTAATAGAGCTTAGTTGCATAAGCCCATATTCCTTTTATTACTAACTTCCTGGTTGACACTGCTAAATCAAAAATATATACTAGGGTTTCCCTGGTGGCGCAGTGGTTGAGAGTCCGCCTGCCGATGCAGGGACACGGGTTCGTGCCCCGGTCCGGGAGGATCCCACATGCTGCGGAGCGGCTGGGCCCGTGAGCCATGGCCGCTGAGCCTGTGCGTCCGGAGCCTGTGCTCCGCAACGGGAGAGGCCACAACAGTGAGAGGCCCACGTACCGCCAAAAAAAAAAATATATATATATATATTAGAAGTACACTTTTTCTCTTTGTGAAAAACAGAGAGAAATTATAATTGTAGTTCTAGACCAGGTTTGGCCAGTAACTAGTTGTTGGACCTGGAGTTGGAATTGAGTCTCTCTAGGCTTTAGCTTCCTCATTTATGACGATGTAAGACAGAACAGTTTCCAAAATTTCTGCCAGCTCAAAACTTCTGATACTATTTTTATCAAAAATTTTCTTAAAGTTTATCTTAGTACTCAATTTTTCAGTAAAAATTACTTCACCTAATCTTCACCAGAGTCAACTATTTGTAATGCAAAAGAATATATAATTAAGAAACAGACAATTCCCAAACTGCCACCTTTCTCAGTTTTTTGGTTTTTTTTTAATGTATTTATTTTTGGCTGCATTGGGTGTACGTTGCTGTGCACGGGCTTTCTCTAGTTGTGGCGAGCAGGGCTACTCTATGTTGCGGTGCACGGGCTTCTCATTGCAGTGGCTTCTCTTGTTGTGGAGCACAGGCTCTAGGTGCACGGGCTTCAGTACTTGCAGCGGGTGGGCTCTAGAGCGCAGGTTCAGTAGCTGTGGTGCACAGGCTCAGTTGCTCCGCGGCATGTGGGATCTTCCCGGACCAGGGATTGAACCCGTGTCCCCTGCATTAGCAGGCGGATTCTTAACCACTTCGCCACCAGGAAGTCCTCTCAGTTTTTTTTTGATATAGCAATATTATGAAATATATGGACATAAACTGAACCTTCCTCCTTTTCAGAAGTTTACTCAGAGAAGTGACATTAAGAAACGAAGTCAAAAGGAAGAGTAACAAGAAAAAGGAGGAGAAACACAGAACCTATATATTACATAGGTTGGAGTCATTTAATGACTGAATGAGTGAATGAAAAGATATACAGGTAGATATAAGGAGAAAAACCTGAGTCTGTAATTTACCTCAATGAGTAATGCAACCATCTTTTTCCCATCAGCTCCTGGATTGGCAAGTCTGTTAAATTCCAAATCGAAATAAAGCTTGCACACAGCATTTTCAGGAATGACTTCATAGCAGTGCAAGAGATTTCTTCTGAATTGAATAATTCAAGATTGTTAGGTTTATATCTCACACCTTTTAAATCACAGAAGTTGTTCTTGTATCTCAAGATAGTATATTAACTGTGATTTACTGCCAGATAACTATGACATAATGAAGACAAGATAAAGTGAACAACTGCTTACCACGGGTTTACGGAACACAGTATCAAGAGTTTCCATCAAACAAGATGTAACAATCATTTTCTGTAACATTATTTAACTGGAAAATATAGTCAACTTCATACTGTTATTTATTCACAGACAATTTTGATATCAGGTAACGTTTCTACATTTGTTTTTGGTATCACCATGAAGCAAATTTTGTTTAAGAACTTTCTCAAACTGCGATCCCACAATCACATATTCTTGGGATTCCATGAATTTTTTAATGAGAATTTTTAAGTTCCATATTTTCATTAGGAATATTTTAAAAACTGGTTACATACATTCTGAATCACCTGACTTCAATGAGCTTTCAATGCTCACATGTGCATTTCATTTCACTCACTGCTCACCAGTGAGTTTCATTCTCACTGGTATCAAGAGGTATGACTTTAAGATGGGTTATTAAGAAGAAATGCTGACTTGATTAGTAAATGATAAACTGCTTAGTGGCATCCTATACAAATAAAAGGTTCACAGTAATCTGAACAAAGAAAAGTGATGGTGGGAACTGTGTCATCACGTGGTACAGGAATTCAAAACACACGCAATTCCTCTCTCCTAGCACCTGGTGAGATAATTCAGTGTTGCTATCACAAGGAAACTCCAGAATTCAATCCTAATGGTTAAGTAGTAACTAACTGCGTGACCAAGAACTATGAAAGCCAAGGCAGCCTGATTTAACTTCACAAGCATTTCCAGATGAAGGAAATGTAATTTAATGTGTTGTCCTTTAAAAGCTACTTACCGGGATTTATAGTAAAACCAAAGTTGAACATACGTTGTTACGAGGTAAATACGTTGTCCATCGCCCACTTTGTATTCCAAAGCAAATATATGAACGTCCTTTATAAAACCAAAAATAATATTCAAAAAATCAGTAAAATGCAAACTTAAAATCAGCTGTAGCTATTAAATGTTCATAAAGATTTTATTTTTCAAAAACTGGAACATTTGTATTATTGAAAACAAGAAAATTAATCACTAAATCTATGCCAATCAATATCTAGTTATTTGTATTTACTTATATTTAGTCACTCAGGTAATACATGTTCAAGGCAGAAACAATTAGAACATCCAGACTAAAACGAAAAAAAAAAAAGAAAAATCATTTTTCAGTCACTCATTTTTTTTTTTTTTTTTTTTGTGGTACGCGGGGCCTCCCTCTGTTGTGGCCTCTCCCGTTGCGGAGCACAGGCTCCGGACTCGCAGGCTCAGCGGCCATGGCTCACGGGCGCAGCCGCTCGGCGGCATGTGGGATCTTCCCAGACCGGGGCACGAACCGGCGTCCCCTGCATCGGCAGGCGGATTCTCAACCACTGCGCCACCAGGGAAGCCTCAGTCACTCATTTTGACTTCCTATTATAGTTTTATCTGCCAGTTTATGAAAAAGAACTTATTTTTTAAAACTACCTGAACATTATTGTAAATAATTTGGAATAAAGTTAATAAATTTCCTAGAGTATATAAAAATACATGAGAATCATTTTAAAATATATATTTGTATGTAAATCTTAAAAGCTTAAGGAAAGTTTTAAAATGCAGAACAAGTAACTATAAATTGTTTCTCACAGAAAAGGAATACACAAGTTCTTTTGCTTCCACTTGGCTAAAGGTAGCTGTTGAGCCTATAAAGGAACTAAACTTCCATTTTCATGAGAGAAATCATAAAAAGACTAAGTTACCCGACCCTATTAAAAATCTTCTCGAGATAAATTTTATAAACTGATGATTGGTAAATCCAGCAATCATACAGCTATATCTTTTTAAAGTCAAGATTAAGTGAATCTGTATTTTAATTTCTGATACCTGAATTAGGGTTACACAAAATGCACACAAAAGGCTTTTCTTCTATTTCCTAAACTATTCTGATGACATATGAGTGAGCTTCTGTGTACCAGGGAAAGTAGGTCCTCCTCCTTAAAAACTTTTAGCATTTTGAGTTTTTATATATAACCAATTTTCAGAATCATAACGTATTTATGCTGGATTTATGTTGGATAGATGCATCATTTCGTTATATTTCTTTATATTCCCCACAGTGCCCAACAAAAAGAGATGTGCGATACACACCTGCTTGTTGATTTTTGAGAACCATTCCCTTTGTGTGGCTAGCATGTAGCAAGCACTTCTTCCTCCCACTTTCCTAATGTGTTGGAAATTATGATAAATCCACTCTACTACTCCAAAGCACAAAAGGGACAGTAGAAAGATAAAAACGTGTGCTTTGGTACTATGATTTAAGTTTTAGGGCTCATTAACTCTAAGCTATGACATTTGGGACATTTTCATTTGCGATTGTTTAAATTCAAATCTCCAATCCCTAATTTCATCCTTAAAATCTCACACTCCGGGTTTCCCTGGTGGCGCAGTGGTTAGAAATCTGCCTGCCAATGCAGGGGGCACGGGTTCAAGCCCTGGTCCGGGAAGATCCCACATGCCGCGGAGCAACTAAGCCCGTGCGCCACAACTATTGAGCCTGTGCTCTAGCGCCCACGAGCCACAACTACTGAAGCCCGCACGCCTAGAGCCTGTGCTCCGCAATGAGAAGCCCTCGCACCGCAATGAAGAGGAGCCCCTGCTCGCCACAACTAGAGAAAGCCCGCGCACAGCAACAAAGACCCAACGCAGACCAAAAAAAAAAAAAAAAACCTCACTCTACTTACTCATTTCCTGATATTTCTGTGGGTATTATTTTAGTTTAACTCTTACACTCATTCTATTATTTTTCAGTCCATGAATAGTCACTTCTCCTCTAAGCATAGCTTCATTTCTATGTCATTACAAATTTTTTAAACTATTTGGCACTAGATATGTCATTTTCTTCATTATTAATGTAAAGTAAATGGTTCATGGATATCTTTCCTAAATAGTACAAAAAGATCGCAATTAAATTCTTCTGGTAAAATATGTGGACTGAAATGAAGACAAACAACAGATTTTTTTTTGGAAATCTTAAGGTATAGTAGCCCTAAAAAAAGATGAAAAAAATTACCTCTTTACAACTTTTAACAAAATTAAAAGCTTCAGTTTGCCGATGAAATAGTTTCCAAATGGATGGTGGTTCTTCTGGCTTAGACAATCTTGGTTTGTACACCAAGGACAATGGTTCCCTCTCATAATGGGATGCTCGTTCTTCAATTTGCTTCAGTTTTGCTTCCCATTTTCTCTCCATTGGTTCAGAAGTATGGGGAGACTAAATCCTATCCCAGGTAGGATCTGTCAATTACTACTAAAATAAACAAACATGGACGTCAGTTTCTTTGTTTAAAATGTATTTTGTTTGGTAAAACTTCAAAGCTCATTTCTGCTTACTTCTTTGCTTTACAGTTTATGTTTTGCATGAAGTTTTGTTGTGAAACAAGGACAGGGCTGGTTATCAGAAATCTTTAGATCCTGGCTCTTCCGTCTAATAGTGCTACAGTTTTGAACAGGTTAATGAAGCTCCCTAAATTGTAATCAGCTGCAAAATGGGAATCAACATGATCTTTATGTAGTTATCTTGAGGATACATGTCATAAGACATGAAAATGTTTTGCAAATTCCAATGCCTCATGTAAATATGAGTTTTTTGCATCACTATGGTTTTTATTATAACCATTTTGTTGCATCAAGTGCCATGTACCTCACCCAGATGGCAGACACCATTCCAGTGTTATTATTTCTTAGTGTAGAATTCATTTCTAGGCACCACTGTCTAGTTCTTAGCTCCCTTTTCCTCTTTTTCCTGCCCAGTGCTCTTCTCTTCTACTCAAACAACTATTAGTTGGGAGGATAACCAGTGTATGAGGGGAATTACAATACTGGCTAGTTTTGGTTTGGGAGGTATAGTAATCATAAGCATGACTTAAAAAAAAAAAGAATAAATGTTAATCTGTTAACTTAATGACTACTTTTGTGATTAGTCAATTGAAATGATTACATTTTAACCCCTGTTTCCTAATGATATATGTTTTTGTTTGCATACAATGCTTCCATGTTAGCCATGCCAAAGTAAGGGGACCAGGCAATACCTTTCCAATTTGGGATTACGGTTTACTTACAAAGGAAAAAGGATAGGTTTTTAGAAGAGGGGGGGAAAGCTTCCAGTACAGAGAAAAAATGGGGACAAATTCTCTGGCATTCCTGCCATCAAGAGATGCCATCTAAGCCCACTGCCATACAGACTCTTGGCCATGTGACTTGCTTTGGCCAATGTCACATCGACAAATGTGAAGCAAGCAGAGGTTTAATAAGTGCTTTTGCATTAGATTTGGCTATCATGGAGTCCTGCTCTGAGATCATCATGCTATAACTCTAGCCTCACAGAGGATAAAAGGCCACCTGGAGAAGAACCAAGGTACCCCAGCTGATAGCAAGCACCAATTACCAGATACGTGACTCAAGCCATTTTGGATCATCCAGCCATCATCTGAATTCAATGCTTGAGTAAGCCTGAGTGAGTTCAGGTGAGAGATCCAGCAAACTGCCCAGGCAACCCACAGAACTCTAAGAAAAAATTAATTTGTTGTTTTTAAAGCCAGCAAGTTTTGGCCTGGGTTTTACACAGAAATAGAAATAACTAATAGTTTCCTTCTTCACTAATATCATCTATGTTGTAATTTATGTATGTAGAAAACAGATATATTAGGTTTTAAGTGACGTAATATCATACATTAAAGCATTTGAAGGTAAAATCCCTAATTACCTTTGTCAATGCCTATCTAGTACTTGCATTGATAAATATGCTCTTGAATTTTAGCAGAAAACTTTGCAACATAAACTCACTGGCAAATGAAATATTCCCTGGAAAGAAAAACAGAATCACCCAAAAAGATTAAGAGAGGGTAGGAATATCCTCATGCATTGTTAGAAAAAAAGGCATATTATCCATAGATTTCAAATTTGACTTCAACCATAACAGACTTAAGATTATACTCTCAGAATTACACTTAATCCACATGGATATTATAAATTATAAACCAAGAAACAGAAATAAAACTCCAAAGCTATCAACATAAATTTCATAACAGATATGCCTAGGAAAGGAATACAATTTCTCTGGATTGAAGAGATGGGGCAATTTTTAATACAACTGTGTTAATTTTTCAATATATGTGACAGGGCTCCTTACTGCTAGATAGATTCTGAGTATTAGTTTATTTAATCTGCTTCAAACACAGATAAAAATCCCCTCCATTTAGACAACCTAACTGAGAAACTTTCTTCTAAGAAACTAACTTTTAATAAAGCCCACCAATTACTTAACGAAGAAAATAAACACATAATGTGATCAGAGGTGAATTATGACTCTAGTATCTAGCAAATAACTGACTAGAAATAACCATGTGGATGTTCACACAGTTACAATGACATCGGGAAAATTTTTTCTGGTTTTGTAAAAATATTGGTATGACCATGGGAGTATATCATATATGAAAGTCATAGTCACAATGGAAAACCAGTTTAATTAACACTTACTAGACTGAGGAAACCACGCATGTCAACAGAAAAAGAGAAGCTCAAATATGTTATGCCCCCTTGTTCTCTGCCCAGTTTTAAAATTTTAACAGCTGGGCTGAAAGACAACTGGGGCTTAGACTATTCAAGCAGCAGGGTTGAATATTAAAAGCAAAGGAAATGGAGAACAGGAAGGCATCTGGCATTCTGGTTTGGGACTATCATATTCCTCATCCCCACCCCCTGGGAGAACATATCACCATTTCAGAAATGCTGGTGGGGAAACAGTGCTGTCTTTTTTTATATACATATAATTACACATGAAAACCCCTTTTCACACAGGGACCATAACTACTTTTGTAACCGTTTCCAAGACCCAAAGAAAAATATTTGTTGTATTTTAAAATAGCAGGCTTAAGAGCTCTATTATTTATTTCTTAGCGTCGCACGGGAATGATTGTTTAACCATTTTTTTTTTTTTTTTTTTTTTTGTGGTATGCGGGCCTCCCTCTGCTGTGGCCTCTCCCGTTGCGGAGCACAGGCTCCGGACGCGCAGGCTCAGCGGCCATGGCTCACGGGCCCAGCCGCTCCGCGGCATGCGGGATCCTCCCAGACCGGGGCGCGAACCCGGTTCCCCTGCATCGGCAGGCGGACGCGCAACCACTGCGCCACCAGGGAAGCCCTGTTTAACCATTTTTGATACCAGTTTCACAACTAAAGGTGGTCAGGCTAGAAAAAAGGTTGGCTTACTTAGACTTTTTAGAGTAACTATAGTGGGGGAAGGGACAGTGAGAGTGAGGGTGAAGAGATGACTCAGCCGACCTAAGCAGCCCTGGCTTCCAGAGGTTCATGCCTAGCCTTGTTCATCGGCGACACTTGACGGTCTGGTCCCCAGGAGCAGCTGGACCACGCGGCCCATGGTTCACGACTACTGGCTTCTAGGGGCAGCTGAAGCCTGCCTCGCACGGCTCTCTCTAGCCCAGTTCTCCTCGTTTCTTTTCTTGTCTAATCACAAGTCAATTCCTATTCCCCAACTCGAACTTCTCCCTCTGGCCTGAGAATAGATTCAACAGTATCTTGTGTTTTCTGCATATATGTTCCAGTTCTAATATTTAGTAATGTTCTGGTATTTGGCAATGTTTTCTTAATATAATTCCTTTATGGTCTCTTGTAATACATTTATACTATTTCTCCCACTGCTTAAGTATTCATAATAAACTGTGATTAAACTTCATTTACAGTAATAATAGTTTACTTCCCAGATGAATAATACCTTACAAAATTATTAACTATACTAATTGGCTTTTTCTTTTTTTTTTTTTTTCCTACTTCAGTCACCTTGCCTGTCTATGCTTGAACAGAGTAACTCATATTTAAATTTCCCAAAAGTCTCCTATAAGGAAAACATCCAGTGGTACACTGTTTTTTCCAGTTCTTCCTTTCTACCATCCCCACAGGATCTCCCATCCAAAGAGCCTAATTCTGCCAGCCTAATCAACCTTAAGACCATTTTCAACAGCCAAGACATGGAAGCAACCTAAATGTCCATCAACAGAGGAATGGATGAAGACATGTGGTACACATATACAATGGAATATTACTCAGCCATAAAAAAAAGAAATAATGCCATTTGCAGCAACATGGATGGACCTAGAGATTATCATACTACGTGAAGTCAAACAGAGAAAGACATATCATATGATATCACTCATATGTGGAATCTAATTTTTTTTTAAAATGATACAAATGAACTTATTTACAAAACAGAAACAGACTTCCAGATATTGAAAACAAACTCATGGTTACCAAAGAGGAAACGGGGGAGCGTGGGGGGGGTTGTAAATCAGGAGCTTGGGATGAACACACACACAGTACTATCTGAGACGGATAACAAACAAGGGCCTACTGTACAGCACAGGGGCCTCTACTCAATACTCTGTGATAACCTATATGAGAATCTGAAAAAGAACGACTATATGCGTAACTGAATCACTCTGCTCTACACCTGAAACGAACTCATTAACACTGTAAATCAACTATACGCCAATAAATTTTTTAAAAGACCATTTTCATAGCTTTTCCTAGGGACACTCATTAATGATTCAGAGCATCACTTAATGCACGCTAAAGTTTACCTCAAGAAGTCCGAACTCTCCAGAATCTGGCCCTCAACCACTTACCCATTCGATTTCTTCTGGTCCAGCCTTCTCACCAAATGAATGATGATGACCACTGCCTGCACCTGGCCCACTCCAGGAGCCCTCCTGCATGTTTCCCTCCCCTGGAATGCCCCACTCACCCTTCCTGAAGTCTTCCCCTCCCAGGCCCAGATCAGGTTCTGCCACCTCTGAGACACCTCTGTAGAAAGAAACTTCCGACATTGCTTCTAGCCAGCTATTTTACTATAATTAAAGTTTCTCCAAACTAATGTGTAATTTACACAAAAAACAAAAAACCGCTGCTGCTGCCGCTGCTTTAACTAGAGCATAATTTTGGTAAGAAAGTTTAGCACAGGAAGGGGTTTGAGCATCACTACGGGGTAATAGGACTGGTTAAAAAAAACTAGTACACTAGTGCCCGCCTTACAAATAACTGCATGCCAACCACTGTGCAGGTTGGGAGTGCGTCCTATTCTTCAGTTTTACTGCAGCAGAAAAAGGACTGCCAAACACTGGTCCTCTCTCAACATAGCAGGGATAAAGGCCTAGGTTTTATTCCTGGGATCTGAGTTTAACTCGTGAAGCCCTTAACAAGAGCAAACTACTTAGCCTTTTTAATTAAGCCCAGGTGGAAACTGGAATTCCTACCTGCAGGGGTTGCTGAAAGAAAAAGAAAATGCATTGCCACAATGTGAGAACACAGATAAGCACTCAGGAACGGTAGCCATACTCAGAACGATGTATATCTGTGAACAAAACAGCGCCCTGATTTATACCCAAGTAAACAAAAGTGCTGGAAGTGGGCGAGTTCTTCACCTGGGGCCCCTGACTTGTCAGAATGTCCCGAACCTCTTGAAATATGACGGAGAATTTCGTGCTCAATTGGGTTGGTACATTCTTCTGCGAAAATGACTCAGAGTCTGAAAAGAGTTCGTGACCCAAGACAGGCGGAGGCCCAGCAGGGAGGTTAAAGCTTTTGGTTTCGGGACAGGGAATTCGGGGTGACCTAAGGGAAGGCCTCCGGTCGCCCGAGGGGAAGCGGGGACTACCGGCAGGCCGCGACCCGCTCCTCGTCCTCCCGCAGGGCCCGCCCGTGACTCCCTTCTCCCTGCCCCCGGGGCCCGGCGAGGCCTTCAGGTTTCCCTCCGTTTACCTCCAGAGACGCTCGCCGTGAGTCCTCTGTGGCTGGCAGGACACGCGATCCGCCCACTGTGGCGGGACCGAGTCTTCAAACCTGGCGCGGGGGCGGGGCCGGGGCGGGAAGTGGGGAGAGCGCGGGCCCGTGAGACGACAGCGTTCTGGGCCAGGACGGGGACTGAAAGGGAGCGGAGGCCGGGAAGGGCCTAGAATGGCCCGGAAGCGTGCTTGGAAGCCAGGAGTCCCGGGGCCCGTGAGCGGGCGGTGTTCTCGTGCTGAGCGGCGTTCTCAGGCGTGGCGGGAACCGTGAAGGGGCGGTGTTCTCGGTCGGAGCGGTGTTCTCGGGAGGGGCGGGGCCTGTGAGGGGGCGGTGTTCTCGGTTGGAGGGAGCCGGGGCCTGACGGACGTGTCTGCGCGGCGCGGGGCTCGCAGAGCTGAGGGGCGGGGCCGGGGTGGGGCCAGAGGGGGCGGGCCCGGGGTGGGGCCAGAGGGGGGCGGGCCCTGCTCGGGCGCCTACATCTGAGTGCTGCTGCGGCGGAAGCAGAGCAGGAGTCGAGTCCAGTAGAGCCAGTCGGTGGCTGCGGCGTGGGGGCTGAGAGGTGAGGTATGCCCTCGACGCTTCTCGCTTTGGCGCTATAGGCCCTGGGCTGGTTTCCTCCACTCTTCCAAGCTCAGCGCCTGACCCGGGGGCCTGCACCGGCCTGCAGCTGCCCGGGGGAGACGGAGGAGACGGGCCTGGTGCGGGCGGCAGATCCTTTGTTTTGGCGCGACAACGGGGGCGGGAACGAGCCCTGAAGCCCGCAGATCGAGAGACCCGGCCCGGGGACGGGAGGCCGGGCCGCGGAGCGGAGATCCGGCTGGAGACGCCGAGCCTGGGGGATGGGAGGGCGGACCGAGGATCGAGAGGCTGGGCCGGGGGTGGTGGGAGACCCGCGTGGGATGTGGAGGGCGGACAGCGGGAGGCTGGGGAGCGGAGACCCAGCCGGGGACGCCGAGCCCGGGGGACAGGTGGCCGGGCCGAGAATGGGGGGTGTCGGGAGACCCGGGTCGGGTCGCTGAAGCCTGGTAGCAGGAGGCTTGACATGGGTCGCTGAGCCGGGGGAGGAGAGGCGCGGGAGGCCCAGGCGGAGGCGCTGAGGCCGGGGGGTAGGAGGTCGGACCCGGGAGCGGGAGGCAGCGGGGATCGAAGGCTGAAATTTTAATCGGGAAGGAGGTGAGGAGGCTGGGCGCGGAGAAAAGATGACTTGAGGGCAGGAGGCGGGCTGGTGCTGTCCTAAGGGTTCTGGCCCTCAGGGCTTGTCCTCCCATTGCTGGTGAGGATTTGGTCTCTGCTGCCTTCTTTGTCTAGATTTTATCAGGTTGACGGGTGACTCCGCTTTACAAAGAGGTAGTTTCAAGTATTAAACTCCTGTTCACTTTCAGACCCGAAGGCCTCCATGCATCCTTATAGCTCCCGCGGGTGACTATGTATCCATGGCCCAAATCCCTTAGGCTTTGAAATCCCCTCAGCCCATGTTGAATAAGAGTGCCTTAGTCACTCTTGTTTTCAGTGGGTGTGCTCTCAAGCCTTACTTCCCAAGGCAGCTGCCTCTTTCCCAGTTCTCAATAGTGGCTCCCAAGCCAAGAAACTGGGAACCAACCTTATCACCTTCCTCTCCCGGCTCCTCCAGTTAGCCGCCAAGCCTCCTGGCCCTCTTAAATATCCACTGGATCTGGCCCCTTCTCCATCTCAGATTTAAGCCACCCTAAGCTCTCCCCTGGCTACAGGAGGCCACTCTGGCCCCTCTCCAGTCCATTCTTTATAGCACAGGCTAGGGATCTTTACAGAATAAAAATCCAGAAAGCTGTTCCTTTGGTCATAGGATAACCCAGTCCCTTAACACGGTTAACAAAGCCAAGCATAGGTTGGCTCCTTGGTCCCCTTCCCCTGCCTTATCTTTCATTATGGCACCGTTTCACTTTCTGCAGAGCCATGCTGATCTCAACACTAACTGTTCTCTTCCTGGAACACTCTTGCATTCCCTCTCTCTTCCCATCACCACACACTTGCTTGAGGAACTCCTATTTATGTTTCTGTTCTCATTAAACATTTCAAGGTTAAGTCTAGCTATTATGTGTTCCTTTGGCATCTGTCTCATCCTAAGAGGAAAGTGTCATATCTTTTGCAGTTGCTTATTTTTATACTCTCCCCTATTAGCTCCTAAGCAAATTCCACAAGGAACTGTGTTTTTCTCGTTATCTTGTTCCATATTGTCTTTCCCCATATTTGGGGCCTGGCACAAATGAATGCCAATACTACAGTATTATGCTTTTTAATGATTATGCCCTGTATAGAAAAAGAAACCTATTTTAAGGTCGCTTAGCAAATTATAATTAAATGATGCGGACTAGAAAGGAATGGTAGAGTTGAAATGCAGAGTTGCTGTAACAATGTGTGTATGCAGGATCGTATTAGGAGGTGCTAAGCAAGCTGCATAGACCAGCCTGTGTCAAAATGCGCTCAGCCACTTTGAATGTATTGTAGTTACGTGATCTCTAAGAATGAAATACAAAGCTTAAATCATCCCTATCCCATCCTGATGGTTTTGCTTTGCTCTTTTGCAATGAAGGCTTTTGAAAGTTAGAATGTGTTTTAATGAATGAAGGAATGAACAGTTTATTGGAGTGTAGCAATAAAACCTGTTCCCAGTAAGAAAGAAGTGAAACATTGTATCCAATTACATCAGATTTGCTTTTGCTATCCTGAAAAAAAAGTCTTACCTCCTGCTATTTTAAGAGACTGACATCTGATAGAGGCAATTGTAATGCTTCTTTTCTGTTTTGCTTTCAAATCCAATTTAACACAATCTCCTATTGGTTCATCCCCCTTCTGATGCTGGAAAGCAGTCTTTAGTTTCATGAATGGCATTAGGTCAGTTCTGGTGCCTAGTATCAGATAGTTCTTTAGGCTCTGCCTCAAAGATGGGAAGCACTGGTGTTGGATCTAAAAAAAGATGTGGAATTCTTAGATTGTTAGATACTGTCGTGTACACATTTAACAAATACAAATGTAATGGAGGGGGATAGGTACTCTGCTGTCATAGGACCCGAGGCCACATCCCAAGGGCAACACTTCATATTTCATCCATAAATTAGGCAGGAGTAATATACAGACCTCGCAGGGTTATTATAGGGATAAAATGGGATAATGTCTGTGACAGTGCCTTGTAAATCTCTAAGTACTGTTGTTAATTCTCTGCCTATTTGGATCTTCACGTTGCTTATAGAGTTTCTGCATTAGGGTAGAGTAAAATAAAGTTATCTATTTTGTACTGAACACTGGCATCTGTCTTGTTGAGCCACTTTTGAATACAGTGAGCTCTGGTGCGAGTCACGCATAGGGGTAGGACCTTGGTCTCCACTACTTCAAACACTCAGGGTTTACGACTCTGCACACAGTTGGTGTTCAGTCAATTGTTATGGTACAAATGACAAATAAATAAATACTACTGACCCTGGCTTTTCGCAGTTTCAGACCTTCTCTGGCAGGGGGTTGTAAAACTGAATCACTTCTACAGAGGAGTGATTCTCAGTGGGAGGGAGGAGGCCTTACAGGTTATCTATAATTTTTATAAAAGGCATCCAAGCTCCTTCATTCTACATTTATTTCATAACACAATATTTAGGTCTGCAAGGACTTTCCCATTTCCCCTTCTGCCCCCTCCAGAGATACCATCTTAGGACAAGACTTCAGGTGAGGGGAAACAGGCCCCTTGCACGTAGTAAGCATTGTGTCCTTTCTGGCTTGTGCCTTTTGAGTAGTGCGGAAGCCCTCCGGTCTGTGTCTTCCCGGTGGTGAAAAGAAAGAATCGTTTGGTTTGTGTGGCACAACTGAATTTATTTAAGTTTCTTCTGTATTTAATTTTACTTGCCATGCGTGAGATTCCTCCTTTATTACAAAATAAATATTAAAAGTCTGACTTTTACCAGGCCCAATGACAATATCCAGTTTGGTGACTCTTCCCAAAGAAATGCGGGGACCAGATGGGAAATGATTTCAATAAAACCTCTGGTACGTCACAGCAGAAATCTCCTCTTATCCAAACTGTTGTGAAAAAAGTATTTTCTTCTTTCTGTTTCACTTACCAAATCTGGAAACATGACTGCTTTTGAGACTTTGTCCTCTCTAATTGGTAATAAATATAATCCCGATGTTTTTCAACTCTTTGGCCAAAGTATGGGCCACCCTCCTTGTCTGTAGGTTCTTAAAGAGATATGGAGGGCCAATTCTCCTACACCAGTGTGCATAAAGGACTTGAGCATCTGCAGATTTTGGTATCCCTGGAAGGAGGAGGAAGGGGGGTGTCCTAGAACCAATCTTCCATGGATACTGAGGGAGGACTGAATAATCTCCCCACAAGTCATAGTGAAAAGGCTTCACCTCTCCTTTAGAGGCAAATAGAGACATAGAAAGAAGTGTCTGAATGACATCCTAAATGCTTAATATGAAAGTTATCCATATTTTGTGAGTAATTTTACTTTTAGAAGTAAATTACCCAGTGGCACCCAAAACACCATAAGCATCATTGCTGGTTTCTTCGTGAGTTGGAATGAGTGCACTTTATACTATTTCACTGTCCTTGCAGTCAGTTTCTATCATGTTTATGTGTGCTTCCTCTCTCATCTTAGCGTTTCTAGGTTGTTTCTTGAAATTATTGATAGCGTTACCCCTCCTATGTAGAACTAAGCCACGTAGAAGTGTGGGAAGCTGACAGATCTGAGTTTGAATCCAGGCTCTGCCATTTAAAAGTGACTTAGGGGGCTTCCCTGGTGGCGCAGTGGTTGCGCGTCCGCCTGCCGATGCAGGGGAACCGGGTTCGCGCCCCGGTCCGGGAGGATCCCGCGTGCCGCGGAGCGGCTGGGCCCGTGAGCCATGGCCGCTGAGCCTGCGCGTCCGGAGCCTGTGCTCCGCAACAGGAGAGGCCACAGCAGAGGGACGCCCGCATACCACAAAAAAAAAAAAAAAAAAAAAAAAAAAGTGACTTAAATGCTTTCAGCCTCAGTCAACTGAACTATAAAATGGAAATCCCATTATGCCTCAAAACATCATTGGAAGGACTAACTAGAAATATGTAAATAATGAATATATGCATAGAAATGTACCTTTTAGCTCAGAGTCTAGCCCCTGTTAGCCAACGGTAAGAGGACCTGTTATTACACAACACTAAAATCACACATTGTGTTATGATTCTTTGCGCTTTTCTTTGGCTACCTGTTTTGGTAAATTTTTACTTATAATTTTTTGAAGATACTCATATTTGTGGAGATGATTCAGAAGTGAGTGATGTTGGTTCTTACGTCTCATTTTGAGATTTAAAACCCATTTGGTAGGGCAAAGACCAGGTTTTAGACCTTACCTCAGTTTCCTCATAGGACAGGCACCAAGAACAACCCACTGATGGGTGACAGGTTAACTAAGTAGGAATAACTTAAACTGGTTATCCTAATTTAATATCTCATTTTGAAATCTCTACCATAGGCACAACGTTCAAGCCATTTTTTAAAAAAAATAAATTTATGTATTTATTTATTTGTGGCTGCGTTGGGTCTTTGTTGCTGCACGCAGGCTTTCCCTAGTTGCGGCGAGTGGGGCTACTCTTCGTTGCGGTGCGCGGGCTTCTCATTGCAGTGACTTCTCTTGTTGCGGAGCACAGGCTCTAGGTACGCGGGCTTCGGTAGTTGTGACTCGTGGGCTTAGTTGCTCCGCGGCATGTGGGATCTTCCCAGACCAGGGCTCGAACCGCTCTCTGTCCTCTGCATGGGCAGGCAGATTCTTAACCACTGCACCACCAGGGAAGTCCTCAAGCCTTTTTATTTTTTTTTTTTTAACATCTTTATTGGAGTAT
>NC_041233.1:107697309-107735274 GCF_002837175.3 Physeter macrocephalus
CTGCTGTGGCCTCTCCCGTTGCGGAGCACAGGCTCCGGACGCGCAGGCTCAGCGGCCACGGCTCACGGGCCCAGCCGCTCCGCGGCACGTGGGATCCTCCCGGACCGGGGCGCGAACCCGGCTCCCCTGCATCGGCAGGCGGACGCGCAACCACTGCGCCACCAGGGAAGCCCCCTCAAGCCATTTTTAATAACAGGTTATTGTTGGTTATTTTTCCTAAAATGTTGATACTTTTTGTAACTTCATATAGAAATTTCAATTTTAGAAATTAATTTTTATTCCTCTCTTTGAACTCTGTAGATAGTTTATTCTGCTTAACTTCCTTGTGGCATTGTGCAACGGTCCCTTTCGTTGGCTAACCACAGTAAAAAATTGGGAAATCACTGCAACTTTTCCCTTTAGGAAAACACAGCCTGAAATGCTTATGTATTTTAGAGTGACAGTAAATTTCTACTGACAACATTTTTTAACTTTTGAAAAATCCGACTGTTGTAGCTTCAGTGGCAAGTATTAAAGGGATCTAGGAACTCAGAGACCTGATTCTAAGAGCCAGGTTCCAGGTTGCCATCTAATGTCAATTGATCTACTTAGAACTTCTCTGGGACCCAATATATGTTTAGAAATTTATTATCATCCGCATCCTGAATTGATGGAAAGAATTACATACTCAGTACAGTAAGAAACAATTAGTGTTAAGTCCATTGCGGTGCTACAGTATATTTGTTATTTTTATTTTTATTTTTTTTACTCTTTAAATAGCTTTATTGAGACATAATTCACATACTATACAGTTTATCAATTTAAACTATAGAATTCAGTGGTTTTTAGTATATTCACAGAGTAGTGTATCCATCACCACAATCAATTTTAGAACATTTTTATCACCCCAAAAGAAACCGCATAACCATTAGCAGTCATCCCCAATTTCTATCCAAACCCCTAAAGTTAGGCAACCACTAATTTACTTTCTGTTTCTATGGATTTATTCAAAATTTCATTCTTTTTTCTGGCTGAGTAGTAATTCATCATATATATATATATATATATATATACACACACACACACACACACACACACACAATATATTTTTTAAGCCCTAGTGTATATTTTCCTATTTGTATTTTGTCAAATGAAAGTGTTCTAAGAACTTAAACTCTCGTCATCATATAGGGCAGTTTTTTCCCTCGGGAGACAGTTTTTTTTATCCTTCTGAGATGAGATCACCATGTCCAGAATAGCTTATATTCATTCAGCCAGGCATTAGCTAATGGAGGTGAGGTAATGCCGAGTGTAACCCTTCAGTAAGTTCTGCGGGAACCGGAGCTCTGCTTCCGAGCGTGCGGCTGTGGCGCGTTCACGTGGGAAAAGCAGGTGGTGACGAGCAGAAAGCAAATGTGCGCGAGTCTGACGCAGGGAGGAGTTTATTTATCATTCTATACATTTTCAGTAGCATATGAAGGTCAGCTGACAGGACGGGGGGAGACAGAGACTCCGCTCTTGGAGGGCACACACAAAGCGGTGTGCGCATCGGGACCCAGAGGAAGGAGCAGTGACCCCAGGGGAGGCTGAACCAGACCTACCTGCTAGTGGTGGAGGGTCTCCTGCAGAGGTGGGGTGGGGGGGGGGCGGCTGTGGCTCACCACGGGGACAAGGACACTGGCAGCAGACCACAGACCACCTTTTCTTTCAACTAAAGTCAGATATGTTTGGCTTTCAAACCGTTGTCTCAGTCTTGGAATTTAAATCTCTCCTTTGAAACCCAAAACTGAGCAATGACTTTTTTGTTCTAGTCATTATCTGCCTTCTCGCTGATTTCCGGTGTTTCTAGTTTTTAAATTACACACAGTAGGCTCAGAAAAACTCATAATTTCTTCTTTTTCTGTTTGTTTTAATACTTTTGTTGAGTTTGGTGTCTCGTTCATGGCGTCAGTTTTTCTTGAACAGTCAATGATTTCTTGGCTTTTCCCTTTTTCTGTCTGCCTGTGGTGCTTGTGACGGGACACTGGGATGGGGGGACTTACCTTCGGAGTTTAGGCACCAAGCCAGTCGGGTTTGGCAAACAAGTTGGATGCCAGACTCCAGTTTGTGTTACTTGCTAACGTGGGTACTTTGTGTACCAGGCTTCAGCGTACACTTATTCCTTAAAACCTGCGGGGAAATACTCTGCCTACTCACTCTTCAGCCAACCGTGAGAAGAGACAGGGACAATCCTTCAACTGCTCCAAATGCAGCTCCCCAAGAGGGGGCCCCAAAATTCTCCTTCCTTCCACTTCTACCCACTTCTATTCCACTTCTAATGTTCTCTCAGCTCAGTTTCCCAAAATCATTCCCATCACCTCAGGAATCTTTCCCTGACGTTTCCTACTTTCTGTCTCAGCAATTCCTCAAGATTTCTGCTCCAGGATCCTTGTTGATTACGTATCAGCAGAGTAAAGAAAGTGAAACAGGATGGGGGAAGACATCTGGGAGAGGTGACCTTTCAAGAGAGACCTGAGCGAAATAAGTCATATTATCTTATATAATATTATATAACATAATATATCGGTGAGACTAGTATTCCAGGCAGTGGGAATAGCAAGTGTGAAGACCCTGACAGAAAAGTATTTTTAAACCGTTCAAAGAATCCAGTGGGACCGGAATATAGCATGCTAGTTGCTTATTGGTGGAATTGAGAGAGGAAAAACCATCACTGTGTCTTGGTGTTATGAGAGTAACAAATACACACACATAAAAAGCAATCCAGGACTTCCCTGGTGGCACAGTGGTTAAGAATCCGCCTGCCAATGCAGGGAACACGGGTTTGAGCCCTGGTCCGGGAAGATCCCACATGCCACGGAGCAACTAGGCCCGTGCACCACAACTACTGAAGTCCAAGGGCCTAGAGCCCGTGCTCCGCAAGAAGAGAAGCCACCGCAATGAGAAGCCCATGCACTGCAATGAAGAGTAGCCCCTGCTCGCCGCAACTAGAGAAAGCCCGCGCGCAGCAACGAAGACCCAGTGCAGCCAAACATAAATAAATAAATTAACTAAAAGAAAAAAAAAATCCAAAACAGGATAAAATGAAAATACAAGAAGGATTCTAATTACATGCTAAGTAAATATATAGGTGGAAGAGATTAATTCTGGCATGGTGGATCAGGTACGATTCCGTGAAAGACTTTAAAGGAAGGGGTTTATTTCTTGTTTATGTAAAAGTGTGAGTTTGTTGACCCTGCCACATGACTTCATAAAGTCGTCATCATTGGTTAAAAAAAACAACAACAACAAAGGGAACAAAATACGTCATAATATTTGTTCCTGAGAAATCCTTATCAGATAGAAACTTTAAAATACTAGTCTTAAAAAATTCAGATTTTTTTTTCTTTCAGCCATCAAGTACCTTACTGAAACAAAATTGTCTATTTGATGTCTAATATTGGAAGTTATTAATTACAATTACTTGTATTAAGGCTAATCACGCTGAAACGTTTTTAACTTTTAAGAATGATTTGGTTAAAGAAAGTTGATTAAATGTATGAAAAGGAAATGACTACTTGAAAGTCACCTTATATTTAGGTTACATCTTTTTTTTTAATTTTTATTTATTTTATTTTTGGCTGTGTTGAGTCTTCGTTGCTGCGCACGGGCTTTCCTCTGGTTGCGGCGAGCGGGGGCTACTCTTCGTTGTGGTGCGCGGGCTTCTCATTACGGTGGCTTCTCTTGTTGCAGAGCACGGGCTGTAGGCACGCAGGCTTCAGTAGTTGTGGCACATGGGCTCAGTAGTTGTGGCTCGCGGGCTCTAGAGCGCAGGCTCAGTGTTGTGGCGCATGGGCTTCATTGTTCGGCGGCATGTGGGATCTTCCCGGACCAGGGCTCGAACCCGTGTCCCCTGCCTTGGCAGGCGGATTCTTAACCACTGTGCCACCAGGGAAGCCCTAGGTTACATCTTAACCTTGGTATGAACCAAGAAGCCAAATGCAGTTGACTCGAGCAACGAGGGGTTAGGGGACCCTCCCTGTAGTCGAAAATCCGAGTGTATAATTTTTAGTTGGCACTCCACAGCCATGGTTCTGTATCCATGGATTCAGCTAACTTCAGATGGTGTAGTGATATAGTATTTGCTATTTTTAAAAATCCACGTGTTTAAAAAAAAAAAATCCATGTGTAAGTGGACCTGTACAGTTCAAACCTGAGTTGTTCAAGAGTGAACTGTATTTTAAAATTCTGGAAAGCTTGCCACTGTTTAAATCTAAACCTTCTATTACCGGTCATAAGGATAGAATCACTTTGTCCCACAGCTTTATTGTTGGCAAGAAATAAAAGATTGTTAGAAGTTAATATTTCAGTCCAAGAATCACTGCGCTGTTGCAGAAGTGTTTGGTAAGACGTCTTTTGCCCTTGATCATTGGTGGGAACATAGCAGCCTTTCGGGCTTCCTGAACAGCTACTGTGCACCCTACACTTGGCAGACTCATTCTAAGCGCCAATTTGAGGCAAAACCCTGGGGCCAGAAAGACACTGGCAGGAGCTCTGGGTTCACCTTCAGAAATTTTATTAAGTCTTTTTTCCCATCCCGCTGTGTTTTCACTCCAGATTTTCCACAGGCTGGCCAGAAAGTCTTGAAACATAAATAACACTATTTTCTCATGGATTATAATATAATGCCAATAAACCATTTATTATGTATCTGCCTGCATTTCCAGAACTGTTAGCCAACCTGTACTGTTCTCTCAGTTAGTCAAATTAACGACTTTGTTTTTCAACCATGGATGGCTAATTATTTTGACTTGTGTTGGGGCAAGTTGGCCTCCGTATTTATGGTTGAAGGAGGTTTGAGATTTCCATGTGCCTATTATGTGTTTATTATACATACGAAAGAAGAAGAGAAAGACAGATAGACTGGGACGTGGTACACAACAGTCAAGGAAGGGTTGCTGCTTTCATAGTAGTAAAGTACCACTATTTTTATCGCTCTCGAAACAGGGCTGAGAGTTGAAACTGGCTAACACAATACTGGTTGGTATAGTCTACCATTTTTGGAAGATATTGTTTCATAGAATAATGTTTACTACAGTTTCCTAACTTAAAAAAAGTAGACATTATAGAGAAAATAGAAAATATCGAAAAATATTAAGGTGTAATTAAGTTGCCAGCGATCCCATCATCCAGAGGTAGGCACTGTTAATAAACAGGTTAAAAGGTAAAGATACTATAGAACCAGTGTATTGGATACACCATGACTTCACTATTTCTCTGCACAGATTTTCAATATTTTGATGAGTAATACATATCCTTCCCCTTCCCCACTCTCCCTTATCCCTAGAGTTATTTCCTTAGGTTGCATTCTTAGAAGTGTAAGTTTCCTAGCGCAGATGTCAAGCCTTTTATTGAGGGGTGTGGGAGGGACATGTTTCGGGAGGTAATACCAATTTATGTCCCTTCTACTCATGTCTGGGAATGCCTGTCTCACACAGCTTTGCTAGACGTATGCATGATTAGTTTTTGTATTACTTGGTAAAATGCACGCATAAGTACTCACGAAGGTATAGATAGATAGGACATTTGGGGATTTTTGTCTCAAAGTTGTCTCTTCTAAACAGAGAGGAAATGGGTGCCATCACGTGAGAAGTGCCTCAGCCTCCTTGCATCCAGTTCACCAGCTTCATACGTTGTGCCCAAGTAATTTGTCTTCCTTGCGTTATTATAGTGGATGAGCCCTCACTTGTTCTTATCTGAGGCGAATACCTCCCCATATGTGAGCTAGATTCACAGACCCCCCTCATCCCTCCAAGAACTTTGCTCTTTTTCTCCTCTTGCCTTATTTCTCACTTTCTATGGATCATTCTCATCAGCATAAAATCATGCTTTAAATGGCTCATCTTTAAAACTAAGCCAAACAAGAAATGTCCTCTACCCCTGGTCCCCTTTCAGCTACCATCCCCTCTCCCTGCCCCTTCACGGTAAAACTATGTTGACTTACCTTTGTTGTCTTTACTCATTTTTCTTTTCCCATTTTCTCCTCAACCCATTGCAGCAACATTGATCCTTTTAAAGTATACTTTTCAAAAAGTATGAAACTTGACTGTTGTGTAAATATAAAATATGTCAAACGTTTTATTCAATTAATTGATAATAGAACCAGTCCGTGTTAAGACCAGTTCAAAGGAGACTTTAAACAGTAAACATAGATGTAAATGGTTGGGTATAATGAAATGAATTTGCTAATAGAAGCAAAATTAGTTAATACCCTATAGGGCAATAAAGTGTAATTTGGGGGGGTCATCTTTTCTACAAGTTGCAAATCCGTTACATCATTACAAGACAAAACTTGTTTTCATTGCTATCAATAAGAATCATCTGCATGGCTTCCGTTTTTTGTGGCTTAACTTTCCTACAAAGTTGCAAAATAGTCTAGTCAGGAGAAGGTCAGTCAAAAGAGGACACCCTATACAAATGAACTTATCTACAAAGCAGAAATAGAGTCACAGGTATAGAAAACAAACTTATGGTTACGGGTTAGGGGAGGGATAAACGGGAGATTGGGATTGACGTGTATATACTACTATATATAGACAACTAATAAGGACCTACTTTATAGCACGGGGAACTCTACTCAGTACTCTGTAATGGCTTATATGGGAAAAGAATCTAAAAAAGAATGGATATATGTATACATACAACTGAGTCACTTTGCTGTACACCTGAAACTAACACAACATTGTAAATCAACTCTACTCCAAAAAAAATTTTTTTTAAATAATAAAGTCTTAAAATGAAAAAAAAGACACCCTGTAAAATCGGATGATCCCCAGGCTTTCTCTAGCCAATGCCTAGCACCACCCTGAAATAACACCCAGTCATTTCTTTGGCCCGTTTCCAAGTCTGGGACAATTTTTCCTGACAATCCCTGCTATTGCCCACTACTTTCTTGCCAAAGCTAATGGTCTTCTGTCCTCATCTGAAATGACCTCTTAGCAAGATCTGAAATGATCAAACACTCTTTGGAAGACTTCTGCATATTTTGGTACACCCCAGCTACCTGATTTCCCCCCGTTTCACTCACTTCTCTTTAGTCTCCTGCTGGCTCCACTTCCTCCAGTAACCCTCTAATCATCAGAGTACCCCAGTATATCTCCAGCTCTGCTCTCTCCCCAAGTTCCAAACTCTTAACTACCTATATCCACTATTTAACTCTAGTCCAAACTTTATCATCTCTCTCCGGGACTATTCCAGAGGGCTTGTCATTGGCCTCTGTGCTTCCGCAGTGTATTCGCCACTCAGCAGCCAGAGTGATCTTTTTAAAGCATGCTGTCCCTCCTCTGCTTCAGGCACTCCAATGGTTTCTCCTTCTTGCAATAAGGATAGAATCAAAGCTCCTCTTGGCTCCCAAGACCCTATATGATCTTGCCTTTCCCGCTTCAATTCCCTTCACTCCTTCCCTTCCTTTTCCATGCGCTAGTCGAACTGGTTTTCTTTTCTGCGCCATGAATACACGAAACTCTTTCAGGGCCTTTGTACTTGCCGGACCTTTCCCCAGCAAGGCAGCCTCTCTAGGTGGCCTCTATGTCATTTAGCTGTTTCTGTCAATGTCACCTCAGAGATGGCATTCCCAGCCTCCTCAGCTAAAGTAGCTCACACTACCAGTCTCTCTGTTACTCTGCCCTATTTTATTTTCTTCAGAGCCCCTATCGGTATCTGAAATCTTATTTTCAGTCTGTAATTATTCTTCCTCTCTAGAATGAAAGTTTCTTGAAGGTAGGGAGTTTGTTTTGTCTTCCACTCTGTCCTAGAGCCTAGAATGGCACCTGGCACAAAGCATGTGCTCACGAAGTATTTGCTTATTGACTACAAGATGGTTCATCCCAGTTGTACACAGCATCCTCCCTTAGTTTTCTAGAAAAACTGCAGGAAGTAAGATGATAGAAAAGCAAAGAGCTTTTGTAGAAATGCACAGCAGAGACTGGCTTTGAGAGAAGGTGAAACGCTACCCCCTTCGGTGGTTCCAAAATGGTGACATTTCCTCTCCATATTTTTTTCTCCATCTTCCCCCACGATAGGTGCACACAGTACTTAGGGACAGAGGAGGAAGGAACTGAGCTTTGGAGGAGAGAAGAGATGTCTCCTTAATTTTCAAGAGACCTTGAAAGGGGGGACTTTGGTAACGGGGAAGTGTGGGAAGGTAAAAAAGTTCTGGAAATGGATGGTGGTGACGTTTATACAACACTGTGACTGTCCTTAGTGTCACTGAACTTGAACTGTACACTTAAAAATGGTTAAAATGATAGATTTTATGTATATCTTATCACAATTTTAAAAATTTAAATTCAAAAAGGGGGAGGGAGCCTAGGACTTTCTGTAAAGGCTTTTGTGGTTGAGTGAGTCCTATTGATGGGGTGTGAATTCTTTTAAGATTTCTGATTTTAGCATGGGAGTTAGGTTAAAAGTTCTATTTTGATTGGAATTTTTGAGATAGGCAGGACTTCTAGAGGCTGGAGAAAAATTTTTTGTCCTGGTTTTTCTGTATTCTTTATTTAGGGAGGCAGATTGCCATCGAAGTACCTTTGCTTTGGGGAAGCTAGAGAAGACATGGTAGAACTCCAGACAGGTAGCAGGGAACTGGCTTCTTCAGAGGCAGTAGGGAAGAGAAGAGGGCCTCCATCACTAAGCTTTGCGTCTGTGGACAAAGTCACTTAATCACTAGGAGTTGGGTTTCCTAACTTTTCAAATTGTTGGGAAAATAACAGATAAGATGCCTAGCACAGTACCTGCTGTATAATAAATGCTCCGTAAGTGAGAGCTGCTTTGATTAGAAGGACTCACTCACTGTGGGAGGTAAACAGAATTGTCTGACAGAAGAATGAAAGCAGGAACTTTAGTTTTTACTTCCAGGTTTCCTAAAGCCAGTCCACCACCTTAAATGAGAAAGTGGGATTTTCATGTCTAGTTTAAGAGTAAAGATTATGTGGAGGTTTGGAACTTCCTGGTGCTGAATCTCTTGGGAATCTAAGCATCGTAGAATAGTGTTATGTGAGGTATACCGTTTTTGGTTTTTGTTTTAACTGAGTTGAGTTGGAAGGCAGAGTTCTTACCAATGACCAGATCTGTTGTAATAGAAGTTGCAGTGTGTATCTTGATCTGGGGGGGTATCCAAATGTAAAAATTTATCAGGCTGCACACTTCCTCTCTGTGCACTATGTGTACTTCATAGCTCAATTAAAAACGAAAGAGACAGAGAAATGGGCGACCTTATACATACCTTTACAAAGGATTGTTCTCAGGTTTGACTCACAGAAGCCTTGAACAGTAGAGGTGAAGTTGGGAGAGTGATGGTACTGCTAATATGAAAATATCCATATAGTGTGTTTATTTAGAGAAATAATCATTGGAATAATTAAGGCAGTGATCTTATAATGACTGATTTTGATTAACATCTATTTTCTCTATATTCTAGTTAATAAAAGTATCCATGGAGAACAATGAAAATTCAGTGGATTCAAAATCCATTAAAACTTCAGAGACGTGAGTATTTAAATGGAATCTCATACAAGCAGAGAAAGATGGGTGTATGTAATACAGCAAACTTTGAGGAAGCAGAAAGAATTTGGGCTTTCAAGCCAGAGAGGCCCAGATGACCTCATGTGACAGCTGCATGGCTATACACATGTTAAATTATCCTCTCTGAATCTCCTCCTTAAAATAAAACCTTCACGGAACTGCGGGGAGGTTGGAGGGTGTCTGACGTGTAGTCAGAAACCCTGCGCTAGTAGCAGAAGGATGACCCAGGAGAGGCAGATGCACCTTCCGAATCTCTGTGCAGGATGAGAGGTTTTGTGTTTGGGGGAGTTTTTTGGCCTCCTGTTTATTTGTGAGTTTTAAGGCTAAAATAAAATGCCAGTTCTCAGTCTGGGGAAGAATTGCCTGGTTATAGATTATCTTTTACCCTTTGCCTCAGTCTTCCTTTTTGGAATATTCTGCTCATTAATGCTTCCAATAACCAGCAGATAGAGAAAGGGAAAAGAGAGAACTCAAACACTCTTAATTCATGTCTGTTATTATCCATTTGGGATCTCTTGTGGTACATTTAATTCTAAAAGTTTATTTCTGGGGTCCAGTATTATTATTCTGGACCACCCAGGGAATTATAAACTAATTTTAGTACTAAACAATACTGTTACAGCAGAGCTATTAACAGGTTACCAGTAAAGATTTTTGCAATATTTGTTTAGCAAAGGAATTTGCCTAGAAATTAACCTTTTGAAAGGCAGTCTCATTTTAGAGGTTTCGTGCCTTTTTTTAAACCCTCTTAAACTGATTTACACATTTTCCTACCTTTTCCTATCATACAGAACATAATTTACTATTTTAAAAGATAGTAATTTACTATCCTTTTCCAACAATATTTTTAGAATTGCATATAACGTGAAATACTCCCAGGTTCAGTGTGTGGATACATGGACGTTAGGTATCAGTGTTTGGCTGTTGTTTCCTGATTGCTGGTCCAGGTCAAGGGTCAGGTTTGCAGACTGTTTTGGTCAAGTTTTATTGAAGCATAGCCACACCCATTCGTTTACATATTGTCCTGGGCGACTTCCACCAGCTGGATGGAGCAGGCCGCAACAGAGTCTGTACAGGCAGCCAGCCAGCCTAAAATACTTAATATTTGGCACTTTGAGAAAAAGTTTATTGACCCTGGTCTAGCTAACAGAGGTTTTTGGATAAGTGACCTTTAGACAAGTATTTTCAATTATTTACAACAGTGATTCTATGTAGCAATAAATTATTAGTTTGTTCAGTGCACAGGGTTTAAGGAACAATTTAGGAATTGTGATAAATATTGTGTTTTGAGTCATAGTTGCCTTTTGTTGATTTCCTTATCATTTCAGGGTAATTTTTATGATTTCACTCTTACCTTGAAGGATAAAATATTTTAGAAAGTTTAAAAAAATTTTTAAGTATATGCGTGTCTGGAGCCTGTGCTCCGCAACAAGAGAGGCCGCGATTGTGAGAGGCCCGCGCACCGCGATGAAGAGTGGCCCCCGCTTGCCGCAACTAGAGAAAGCCCTCGCACAGAAATGAAGACCCAACACAGCCATAAATAAATAAATAAATAAATAAATATTTTTTTAAAATTTAAGTATAAAATGAATTTGATGAAATTTTAATAAAATTTAGAGGAAAGAAAAATATAGAGATTAAAAGTCTGAACTCTGAAGTTCAACAGATGCTTTCAGCCTTGGGTCTGACACTGTATCTGCATAACCATCAGCCTCATAGTGGTCACTTCCTCATCTGTGAAATGGGTTTTTGTGGAATTTTAGTGAGGGAAAGCCTGTTGCACACAACCTGGCATATTATATTCAACAAATGTTAACTGTTCTTATGTGTTAGAGAAGTTGTGTTAATGTGAACAGCAGCATTGTTCATTTCTCTCTTTGTAAACTTTCCAAACAGAAAGATCTTACGTGGAAGCAAATCAATGGACTCTGGAATATCCTTGGATGATAGTTACAAAATGGATTATCCTGAAATGGGTTTATGTATAATAATTAATAATAAGAACTTTCATGAAAGTACTGGTATGTATCATAAGATAGTTTTTAATCCTTTACAAGTATTTGTACCATTTATATTTGGTGTAGTATAAAAAACAGAATTGATGTTATTAGTTAGTAAACTAATGACACAGAATAGCCATGTAGTAGAGATAGAGCAGGACCCTACAGGTCCTACAATTCAACATGAACTCTTAATATTCTACCCATCATCAAAATCTCTCCCTCTTCTGTCTGTATGTTTATCTCTTCTGCCCTGACTTCTGTGTAACCCTTGCTTCTTTATCTTCCTGCTCCCTCTTTCATGTTAATGGAAGGATCTCAACAAATAGTAAGTAGAAGTATTTTTCCATTCCAGGAACTGTGCAAGGCACCTCACAGAAATTGTCTTATTTAATTCTTAGAGCAACCCTGAAAACTAACCACCATTAGATGCCAAAAGGTTAAAAATCCTTGCACAGAGTCCCACAGATGATTTAGTAGCAGAACTGGGACTCAGCGTTGGTGCTCTGAATCCACTTTCTGTGCCACTTCACCTGTGCCTTCATTCATTCTGTTGACTTTCTCTTCTTCCCCTGAAAAGAAGACAGACTCCCCACCCTTAAAGAGACCTTTCTTTTATCCTGCTGCCTCTTAAGCTTTGATCTGATTTTTGTCTCCTTCCCTAAATCTTAAAAACATGTACTTTTAACTTGCCATCATCACTTCTTTCCATCCCTTTGATCCTGTATTCTCTGTTTCTACCTCAACCGCTCTGTAGAAGTTGCTGTTAGGTTCACCATAGCCTGATCACCAGACCCCGTTCTCAGTCTCTATACTATGTATGGCTTGAATCTAATAATACTTTCGGAGGTTTTTTTTAAGAGAATGTAAAAAATAAAATCCCTCACGATCCTCAAAAGCTATTTAACATCTTACTGTATTACTTGATATTTTTTCCTTGACAGTTTCTTTCAAAGCTTAATTTTATCCATAATAGTAAACAATATTGTATTTTGCTTGTTCCATTTCATGTAGTATAAGCATTTTTTGTGTTGCTGTATAATTTTCATATCTGCTATTTTAATGATTATATAATATCCCATTCCCTAAATATAGCGTTCACTTGACTTGCGTAATTTACCGTATGAATGAACACTTTGGCTGTTTCTTCATTTTTCATTTTTAAATTGGTGCTGTGATAATTTGAATTTGCATATTAATCATATTAGAATTAATTTTAGTTAAAGAAACTAGAATCTGCTGATTCAGTTTAGGAAGCTATCTATCAGAGTGCTGGTGAAAAGGGAAAGAAGCCAGATTACACTGGAAAGATAAGCCAGATTTTATGTTAGATTCATTATAAGGAGTGAGGAAAAAGTAGTTGAAAATGAGTGTCTAAACCTGAATGGCACCATTTGTATTGCTTTCGGCTCTTAAGTTGAGATACCACCTTCAACCATTAGGTATTCTGCCTCACGTTGCTAGTTATAATGCCCTCGTCCCATAGAATTTTACATTGTTGAACTTATTGGAGTTTTTTTCCTTCCAGTTTTTTTTTTTTTTTTAATTTATTTATTTATTTATTTTTGGCTGTGTTGGGTCTTCGTTTCTGTGCGAGGGCTTTCTCTAGTTGTGGCAAGCAGGGGCCACTCTTCATTGCGGTGCGCAGGCCTCTCACTGTCACGGCCTCTCTTGTTCCGGAGCACAGGCTCCAGACGTGCAGGCTCAGTAGTTGTGGCTCATAGGCCCAGTTGCTCCGTGGCATGTGGGATCTTCCCAGACCAGGGCTTGAACCCATGTCCCCTGCATTGGCAGGCAGATTCTCAACCACTGCGCCACCAGGGAAGCCCTTCCTTCCAGTTTTATTGAGATATAATTTACACACAGCACTTATAAGTTTAAGGTGTACAGCATAATGATTCAATTTCCATAGATCATGAAATGATTATCACAATAAGTTTAGTGAACGTCCATCAACTCCAATAGATACAACATTAAAGAACTAGAAAAAAGCTTTTTTCCTTGTGATGAGAACTCTTACGATTTCCTCTCTTAACAACTTTCATATATAACGTACAACAGTGTTAATTATGTTTATCACATTGTGTGTTGTATCTCTAGCACATCCCGAGTACTTACTTATCTTTAAAGGGGGAGGGGGAAAATTGTTCTACTCTCCCCCCAAAATACTTAGGCCTGTAGTCTGGCTTTAGCCTTAGAGTGAGCCCCTTTTCTGCTTTGAAATTTGAAGGTCAGGTTCTCACAACCGCCTCTGACAGCCTGGTATTTTTTGTTCAACTACTAAGTGGCTCACAAACCAGGACCAGAATTCAGTCACCTTGTCACACAGCTGCATGGTGTCCTCAGCCTTTCCAATGTCAAAACCTTGATGAGCTTACTTTAATTTTATAAAAATAATATATGGCCATAATATACATTTCAGAAATTACAGATTAGCAAAAGAAAAATTGAAATCACTCCTAATCACACTACTCAGATAATCAACAAAAATTTGGAGCTAGAAAGCTAGTCTTTTTTCTATGCATATGTGTTAAGTTGACTCAATGTGCGCCCTCCCCCTGCAGCACTTTAGGATTTTTAAATCTGAATTCACTGTTCAGTCAATCCGTACGTGTACGTGGAAGGTGCTGTAAAGGCATGAGGAAAGCCCAGGACCCCTGGGCACAGTCCGCACGCCAGCTTCAGTACTTTGTCCCAGTTCCTGGACTCCTCTGTGCTCCCACATCTGTGCAAATGAAGCCAGTCATGATAACGGTCTCATGGTGGTTAGAAGGCTTAATGGAGACCACACAGAGCAGAGTGCCTGATGAACAGTGCTAAAGTGGCTAGTGGTTTGTGGGGTTTTTCCTGAAAAGGCGCGTTATGAAAGTACTAATGTATCTTAGAGTTGTTGGGAACTTGAAATCAAAGAAATAGTTCCTCTGAGTTTGTGAGGTGTGTATTGATACATATGTGTGTGTGGTGGTATGTGTGTGTTTGTGTGTGTACAATATGTATGTGGGTGTGCGTGGGTGTGTGTGTATATATATACATATATGTATATATACTTATAATTTTTTCTTTAAAGTAGGATCCTATTCTTTTTTTTTAAGAGACCATTTTCCCATGGCAAAATCTTGTCTACAAAATTTCAGTGGCAATATAGTGTCCCCTTATATAAATGACTTAATTTATTTAACCAAACGTCTCTTGTTAGGCATTTAAGTTTGTTTTTCACTATCTAAGCAGCTGTGAAAGACGTCTTTGTGACTGTAACACTATAACAGCTTATGTTATGAAGTGTCTTATATGCTAAGAAATGAAAGAGACTTTGTGTCACCACGATCAGAATATTGAATTTTCTCAGCATTTGCAAGGAAGAGTTTACTGTGGATTGTGTGAATCACTGAATAGTTCATTTCAAAGCAGTTTATGGGTTTTTTTTAAATTTATTTTTATATATTTTTTATTTTTGGCTGCGCTGGGTCTTCGTTGCTGCACACAAGCCTACTCTAGCTGTGGTGCGCGGGCTTCTCATTGCGGTGGCTTCTCATGTTGCGGAGCACGGGCTCTAGGCGCACGGGCATTCAGTAGTTGCAACATGTGGGCTCAGTAGTTGTGGCTCGCGGGCTCTAGAGCGCAGGCTCAGTGGTTGTGGTGCACAGACTTAGTTGCTCCGCGGCATGTGGGATCTTCCCGGACTAGGGCTCGAACCCGTATCCCCTGCATTGGCAGGCGGATTCTTAACCACTGCGCCACCAGGTTAAGTCAAATTTTTTTTTTTTTTAATGCAACTAAAAGTAACTTTTTCTGTTCAAGGGATGGCATGTCGGTCTGGTACAGACGTAGATGCAGCAAACCTCTGGGAAACCTTCACGAACTTGAAATATGAAGTTAGGAATAAAAATGATCTTACATGTGAAGAAATTTTGGAATTAATGTACAGTGGTAAGAAATAATGAAAAGAATGACCTTCGTTGTCCAATTTATGTTACAATCTATCTGTAATTATACACATAGAAAAGTAAAGCATGAGAATTGTGGAACTAAACAGTACACAGTCCTACTCTCTATATTTTATGTAAGTAAAACAAGTGATTCACACCAACTCACTAGAGTGGTTTGAGGTGTTGCTCTGCCCCAAGTTGGGTTTACACGATCTCTTAGTTCTGTTCTCAGGTTTCTTCATCTTATTCCCATACAGTGCATATGAAATGGTTGAATAAAATTGCATTGATTTTCTGTTTGTTTTTCTTCTTTGTAAACGTTTTCCCAGTTTCTAAAGAAGATCATAGCAAAAGGAGCAGTTTTATTTGTGTGCTTCTAAGCCATGGCGAGGAAGGAAAAATTTTTGGAACAAATGGACCTGTCGATCTGAAAAAATTAACGGGTTTCTTCAGAGGGGATTGTTGTATAAGTCTAACTGGAAAACCTAAACTCTTCATTATTCAGGTAATATATAACTGAGCAACTTGGTTATTGAGGATTCATTAGGGATTAATTTACTCAGTTGTGGATTATCAAAAAAATTTATTTTTTTCCCTGAAGCTACTGAACTATTGTTAGTTTTTTGTTTATTTAAACTACCACTTAGGAGATAGAGAATAAATTTTAATTTTAGACTTCTAGCAAAAGGATTCTGCATAATTAACATCAGTTTTTACAGAGCCTTTGCTTTTCTTAGAAATAACAGTTGTGCATGTACACACATATTTTTTTTAAATAAATGTTTAGTTTCTTTTTCTTTTTTTTTTTTAACTAGGCTCCGGACGCGCAGGCTCAGCGGCCATGGCTCACAGCCCCAGCCGCTCCACGGCATGTGGGATTCTCCCAGACCAGGGCGCGAACCCGGTTCCCCTGCATCGGCAGGCGGACACGCAACCACTGCGCCACCAGGGAAGCCCTTTTTTTTTAACTTTTTAAATAAATGTCTATTTTCTAACGTCTAGGCTTGCCGAGGCACAGAACTGGACTGTGGTATTGAGACAGACAGTGGTGTTGAGGATGACATGGCCTGTCAGAAAATACCAGTTGAGGCGGACTTCTTGTATGCATATTCTACAGCACCTGGTAAGAAACTTACAAATACTGAATGTTATATGTGGATTTTAAACAACGAAGAGTGTGTTCCAAAGGCTGTCATGATTTTGATATCCATAAAAAGCCAACTTGTCTGTATTTTAGGGTACCTTAACCACAGACAAGTCTCAAAAAGTTGTCTTTAGCAAAGTTGGGCTAGAAAATATGCATCCGTAAGAAAGCATACTTACATAGTGTCATTCTGAACTTGATACCACGTGGAAACTGTATTTAAAACATAGGACAAGTCAGAGCTTTGCCCACTTCCTGCAATAGGAGAGAACTGTGTTTTCCAGGAATTCTTTGGAAGATAGGAAATTGAAAGGATAAGCCTGAATAGCATATGCGCAGGTAGAAATGGAATGAGGGAAAATAGAGTTAAAAATGATTTATGAATACGTTATCAACCTCCACTCTTTTGTGATTGTATTATACGTGTCATCATATAAGCAAATATTTATTGATCATATAATTGTTTACTTATACAACTAAGGGTGTCACAAAGTTTGGAAATACAGGGCAAATGTATTTTTAAACAGTATTACATTTTTAAATATAGTCAATGTGATTTCTTTTAACCTCCAGGCATCTTTCCAGATAAAGTACTTTCAAATTAAAAGCAATGGATCCAGGGAATTCCCCGGCGGTCCAGTGGTTAGGACTCAGTGCTTTCACTGTCACGGGCCCGGGTTCGATCCCTGGTCGGGGAACTAAGGTCCCACGAGCCGCGCGGCACAGCCGAAGAGAAGGAATGGATCCAATAGCTAATCTGGGAAAAGAACAATAAATACACTATTTCCCCTTTTGGGACTTTTGAATATACTATAACGTGTTTATTATACTCTATTCAGATGCCCTGTAGACAAATTTAGGACACTCATATGTGTGTGCATATGTAAGCAGGTTATTTCTTGGATAAGCCAATAATCTGATTGCAACATGATGCTACTTATAATGATCCTTTTTATTTCTTTGCTCTTGCATCTTCTGCATGTTACCCTGTTCTTCCCTATTGGAAGGGAAGCCTAGGAAGTAAAATTCTCAGTAACTCAGTGGTGAAGTTAGTCCACAACTCTTTTCCTTGTCAAAGCAGAGGTATAGATAAAGCACCCATTTGGTTTTTGCTTTGTTTTCCCCTGGAATCAAAGGTGTCATTTATTTATTTCCTTTTTATGGCTAATAATACCTATGGATATTTATGCTTGTTTTTACCTTCATGATTATGTCGTAATTTATTAAATCAGCTAACATTGGATATCCATGATATTTTGGTTACATTTTGCCTTGTAGGTTACTATTCCTGGCGAAATTCAAAGGATGGATCCTGGTTCATCCAGTCACTTTGTGCAATGCTGAAACAGTATGCTCGCAAGCTTGAGCTTATGCACATTCTCACTCGGGTTAACCGAAAGGTAGCAATAGAATTCGAGTCCTTTTCCACTGATTCTACTTTTCATGCAAAGAAACAGATTCCTTGTATTGTGTCTATGCTCACAAAAGAACTGTATTTTTAATCACTGAAGAAATGGATGATTTTTTTTTTTAATCTGTATGCCAAGTGAGGAAACGGTGTGACTGATAAAACTATATTTTCCTCTCATTTAAATCTAATCTAATCCCCCAGGTGATACATGGAAACATGTCACTTTCATAGCAATAAAACTATTCTGAAGCTACCTCAAACACAATCAGGTAGTTGAAATGGAATTTAATTAAGAATAAACAAAAATGGATAATGGTACAGTCATTATGAGAGGAAATGATTGTAAATTAACAGCTCTCGTAATTAGCAAGTTTTAGTGATTATGCTATGCTACAAATTTTCAAGGAATTATGGAAGAATTTAAACATTGCTGTAATGTGTTTCAGTGATATTGACAATGCTCTTGTTTCAGAGAACACGTTCTGGTTTTTGTCAAACTATAGACATGACGATGTGGAATAATGTATCCTCGAACTTGGTGGTCCATGTGCATGGTCAAATGCTTGAAGACCTTGATCTTAGAATTAGTATTTGGAGACAAGACAATGGTATTTTTACATCACTCATCTGAGCACATGGTATTGTGATGTCTGTCCCGAGCATGTCTTTGTTGTTTAAAAAAAAAGAAAAAATCCTGTTTAGTATTGAAAAAGGACCTAAATGTTTCACTTGAGAATACGCAAGAAAAGTAAGTTGACTCTCTCAGGTTAAATGCAACATCAGTGGAGGGAGACAGAGTTAGGACTCTACGGTGCTGAAATGCAGCTTTTCCCACCAGCTGCTGGGCCTCGCATTCCCACAGAATATCTGAAGGGCCCTTATGCAAAACCTCAAACCTTGATCACACTGATAGCAGCATGAATTGAAGAAATTCTATAGGCGCATACTAAAATACAACTTACAGGATACACAGTGAGGTGTGAGGAAGAAACAGTAAATCAGTCAGCTGGGCACTCGTAATTAGAAGATGGCTTGAGCCTGAACAGGGACACAGCACAGCCTATGTGATGAAGGCAGAGCCATAGACTACGGCTTCAGGAAAAGGAATGCTGGCTAGTTTCTTCATAGGTCCTGGCGTACATGGAGGATGCTCCCAAGGCAAGAAGCTCCAAGAAAGTGAACCAAATCAAACTTCTGAAATGGAAATTTTCCAAAGATGGTGAGAGTCATAATAAAAATTGTAACACTTTTCTTTTTTTTTTTTCAGTTTTTTCAATGACAGCTTTTAATTGGATGTTAAATTCTTATCTGCCTTTCTGCAGATAGCACATTATATAAAATACAGCTAGCACCATTACCCTGTACCGGATACACTGAATAACAATTCACTTCTCACTTTACACTGAGGGGGAGAAGGGCTGCAGTTGTCGGCCTGTCAGAAATTAAGTATGTAAATTAATGCTTAAGTGTATGAATATGAATATGATTTACAAGCGGCTTGGAGTGTTGCTGGGGGGAAATCCTGAGGTCTGTCATCCCCCTTCAACGGTAACAAGTGCTCAGTGACCTTGACAGACTGCACGCAGGCACGGGTGTGGCCACGTGTGCACTTGGCCACCAAGCTTTGGGAGCTGAGGTACTCCCGAGAGCAAATCCTGGGCTCCTTCTGGAATGTTCCTTTCTGCCATCCATGAATGTCAGCCCATAAAAACAATTTCATTAGCATTTCCTCATTTTCCAATGTAAGCGGTGAGTGTGGCCTAATAATATGGGCCCTCAACCATCCTTTGCCAAGGATGGGAAAAATCATAGCACCCTTTGTAGTAAAATTTTTGAGCGTGTTAAGTTGTATTTTGTTGACATTTATAATCAGAGGAGAATGATACTGTTATAATCATATACGGTTCTCTGAAATGAAAGGACCATGGCACGCAGGATGTTAGCAGTCATTCAGTCTTCCCTCCTTTGGTGCCCAGGGAAACTGAAGGCCAGAGAGGAGAAGCAGCACGGCCCCGAGCCGGGGAGAGCAGGCTAGGAGCCTCCTAGCTCAGGAGGCGTTGAGCTGTCCCTCCATCGCTGTATCCCTCTGGTTTTCAGTCTGACATTTCCTGTGAGCCTTCTTGTGCTAAAAGAAAGGAACTCACGTTTATAAATGAAAGCTATTTGTTTTGGCTATGTCTGCTAACTTTTTCTAAGTCAATGAAGTATCTTAAAGTGTGTTCCTGAGTGACAATTTTATAAAAAATTTGTTATTACGAATTTTTATTTCCAAATATAAATTTTAACTTAAAATTACCATCACATTCAAGTTTTTGTTGTTGTTGTTTCTGATGTGCTACTCACTGAAATTAAAATATTTTTAATGAAAATATTTTTAACCAAGTGCTTGATTTGGAAGGGCCAGAGAAGATGCAACAGGACCCTTTAATCAAATACTTCGAGATGGTGGCAAATTACCGAATAGGATAAGCAGCCTTCGTTTTCTCCCAGGTCCCTCTCAGAAGACCATTTCTAAAGTTACCGTGATGCCAGGAAGGGTACTAAGTTTGCAGAGATCACAGCCCCTAAATACGAGCATATTTTTGTTTGTTTCCTTGCTTTGAGGAATGGGGAGTGGCAGAGTATAAAGGATATTGCTGAAATGAATCATTTCAACCCATAAATTTTTAGTAGGGCGAATAGAGGGTGGGGGGGATGGAAAAAAACCTGTGATGTTCCCAGATGGTCAGCTCTGGGAAAGGAGCTGTGACAGGGGAAGAAGTCCCCTTTGTGTTTTATGTACTTAGAAAAGAAATATGAGAAAGTGCAAACTTGAGTGGTTTACATTTCTTCCAGTATTTCTCTAGTGAATGTACGTTACTTTTAAGTCAGAAAACTAATAAAATTCTCTAATTGGGACTAGGGGATTCCTGTTGCCAAGGAGTAGAGGGTGACGTGAATAACTCCTTTAAGACTCTTTTAAAGCTACAGTTCTGTAGTACGTTGACAGTAGAGCCCATTCTAATCTCTGCTAAATAAAGAAGTCTTCAGTATTAAAAAGAAAAATACCAAGGCCAAGAACCCAATAGAAAAATGGACTAAGGGCCATGAACAGACAGTTCACAGAAAAACACCAAATGTCCCTTACACCTCAGATGAACATCTTAATCATCACAAGAGAAATGCAGATTAAACTAAGGTATCATCTGTCATCTAGCAGACGGACAAAAGACCTCATTTGACAACATTCTGTTGGCTGAGCTGTGGGGAAATGTATCCCCCGTTGGTGGGAGCGCACAACGGCGTGTGGAGGAGAATCCGGCAATACCTATCCAATTATTTACTCTCGAAGCAGCAATCTCAGGTCTTGGAGCTCAAACTACCCATACACCCATACATGTACAAAAGTATATACGCAATTATTCACCCCAGCATTGTCTTAATACAGCAACCCAGCTGTAAAAACGATAGGTTAGATACACTGATACATCCACACAGTGGAACACGGCTTGCTGTAAAACACAATGAGGAGGACCCTCTTGAACTGATAAAGATCTCCAGCATGTATGATCAGGTGGGAAAGGATGAAACACAAAACGCTATAGACAGTATGCTGTAATTTGTGTAAAAAAGGACTAGGGGGCAGGGAGAGTATAAGAATATGCATAAAGTAACACCAGGAGGATAAAGGACACTAATAAATGTAAATGGTAGGTGGGGACAGGGATGGAAGTGAAGTTTCTTTTGTGTTGACTTTTCTATATCGTCTTGACTTTTTGGAACCGTGTCAACGTATTACCTGGCTTCAAAAATGGAATCAAATCAAGGGGGGATGGGGATAGCACAAAACTTTCAGGAATGAAAATGTGGACCCATACGGGGGTAGGGCTGGAAGGGATGCCACAGCTGTCCTTAGCCATGTTGCAGGATTTTGTTTAGCTTGTTTATTTTCTTCTTTGCTTCAGCCTCTGTAGGTATTCGTTGAGAAATCGTAACATGCTTGATATTAGAACTTGAGCCTAAAGTAATACTCGGAATCAGCTTTTTATAGCTCAAGGAGCAAACTAGACTATTCACATTCGTTTCTTAATTCACTCTCGAGTTGTTCCATCCTTATCCTTTGCAATATGATTGCAATAAATTATCACATGATGAGGCAGACCAAGAAATTGCCATCAAAGAATTTTTGTGCACAGAATCTCTACCGTCTGCTACGTTGATAACGGAAAGAACTGAGGAACTGACATGCTTAGGGATGTTCAGAAAAAGCAAGCATCTCCCTTTCAAGAAAGTGTTTTTCCAGATTTAAAGTTGGTGCAAAAGCTATTAAGTAGCATGTTTGAGCTAAGAGGCCAATGTCCGATCTACACCTTATGCTTTGGTTTTAGGTGACTTAAATGTCAGCTCAGGGACCTAACAGCCTCATATACAGTTTCCCAAGAGGGAAGCATGTTTGGCCAATGTATTGAAAGCTAATTCACTGATTTTAGTGAAATATTTCCAGAGACTCATTTCTGCCTGGCAGGTTTAAGGAGCATTGAGGAGGCCACTGTGGGTGAAGAGGAGTCAGCAGGAGAGCAGGTGAGGCTGACGGGGAGATGCTGAAGAGCGGGGCCTTGAGGGTGCGGTACCTACAGATCCCACCGAGGGGCAGAGTACTAGTGGAACGGGAAGAGGCTCCAACATCGAGGGGCCCAGGAAAGGAGACCGAAAAGGACGGCCAGGGCTGAAGGTGGGAAAACAGGAGAGTATAGGGTGAGAAAGCCAAGGGAAGAAACTGCTTCCCAAGGAAGTGGCCTGCTGGGACAAACTACTGAAAATTCAGAGAAAATGAACATTTGAAATACGCATTGGGGGCTTCCCTGGTGGCGCAGTGGTTGAGAGTCCGCCTGCCGATGCAGGGGACGCGGGTTCGTGCCCCGGTCCGGGAGGATCCCACGTGCCGCGGAGCGGCTGGGCCCGTGAGCCGTGGCCGCTGGGCCTGCGCGTCCGGAGCCTGTGCTCCGCAACGGGAGAGGCCGCAGCGGTGAGAGGCCCGCATACTACAAAAAAAAGAAAAAAGAAATATGCATTGGATTTGTGACAGGAGGTTATAGGTGATCTTGACAAAGGGGGTTCTGTGCAAATATCGAGGCAGAAGCCAGCTTAGAGAGGATTGCTATATGAGTGCCAAGCGAGGAAACGGAAATTAAAAGTATAGAAAACTTGAGAAATTGGCTTCGAAGGAAGGGCGGGATTGGGGGGCAAGAAGTAGCTAGAGGGGGAAGTGAGTTGAAATGTTGTGTCGTGTGAGAGATTTGAGCATGTTTAAATGCTGATGGCGAGAATCCAGTCAGGAAAAAGACTGAAAATACTGGAGGGAAAAGTAACTGACAGTGTAGGGTTCCTAAGAAATGAGAGAGGGTTAAACCTGAGCTAATTGTGGGGATGCAGAGAGGAGGTGTTTTTTTTGGTTTGTTCCTTTGTTTTTAACGGGAGGAAATATGAGAAGCTGGGTGTGAATAAAGCTAGGCTCGTCAGTTTTGTAGCAGGAGGTTATAACACTGTATTTTTTAAGAAGTAGAAGACAATGACTCTGCTCAAAGTTAACTGTTCAAAGGGTTAGAAGAATAAGGAAGCTTTGAAACCATCATTGTCAAGAGCTGGAGAGTGAGTTGACTGGAGAAGTTTAGTGAGATCGCTGGGCAGCGTTTAGGACCCAGTGAAACCGGCGATGGTGACTCACGGTGGTACCAGCCTGCCCTGTTGTGGGGTTTTATCTAGGAACATTCAGCTGCTTGGTATGTGTTGGCTTCATCCAACTTTGGGTATTTGCCCACATTTATAAAAAAAAAAAAAGAGGAGCCACGGACTTCAGGAGACTGCAAAATGAGTTACTACTCAACTGATGGACCATGGAAGCTAAGCTGGAGAGACAGGGCAACGAACACAGAAGGGGGGTGATTTTAGGGAATAAGAAGAGTGGTCCGTGGCCTGATGGTCCTGATGAATCTGAAGAACCCTCATCGTACAAGGAGTGGAACAATAAGACTGAAAGGATTGCAGATTGTAGTCAGAGAATGGATGGGAGGTGGAGCAAATTCAGTCATGAAAGAGATGTGACTGATTAAGTTGGAGAGTGAAGTAGCATGAGAGACCATTTTGGAACTGAGGTCATGGAACTAAGGGGTGAGAATGCTGGATGTGTCCTCCTCCCTATGGGCACCGATTTGCTGAAATGAGATTCCATGTGCAGGAGTATAGTATAAGCTAATGTGATAAAATGTAGTTTTGTTTATAAACCTTTGCTTTTGGGGAACTCTTAAAAATCCACCTTCCGTTTCTGCCAATTTACACTGTTTAAAACTAGCATCCGTCATCACCGTTCGTAAAAGAAAGGGCATTTTAACTCCCACCTCCCTCATTTCCTCCTCCCAAAATAAGGACGGACATAATCTCACATTTTCCAAGGTCCCTGCTCATTTTTAAAGCTTAGAAAAAACAACCGATAATTCTGCTCGAAACCTGAAAATATATACATTTTTGTTTCCAATGTGTAACTGGGACATAAAGTAGACAAAAGCACCGGGTAGAAATCGTAGTTGCCCGTTTCCAGCCAATGCTGCTGGGTCTCTGTTTTGAACGTTTGCTTCCAGCGCTACTGTTGCTGACGCAAATTCAGACGGAAGAGGCTGAGCAAGAAAATGTGCAGGTGGTGTCTGTTGAGAGTTTCAATTATTTGTAAATCTGTGAGAATGGTTGAACTCCTGCAGGGGTGAGTGATGGAGGCAGTCTGGGTACCAAGATCTTGTTCTGCCCCCACGCCTCAGCCTCACCCCGCTCTCCCCATCTCCTGCTCCCCTCCTCGTGGCTGTCCGTCCCCAGCTGAGCTTGGGACCTTGCACGGACAAACGAATCAGATTTGTCTGGCTTGCGTGTATCAACTCTGGTCCGATTTATTATCGCGCCCTTGACCCAACCCAGGCTGATACAAAATTAAATTATCTAAATATTAAAAGTCTGTCCATTAAGGACAGATTCCATCTGCCTATTTTCGTTTCCGTTTATCCCTGTTGAAGGTACCCTTGGTACCTTCTTTTTTTTTTTTTTTAACCTCTTCATTGGAGTATCATTGCTTTACAATGGTGTTAGTTTCTGCTTTATAACAAAGTGAATCAGTTATGCGTATACGTATGTCCCCATATCTCTTCCCTCTTGCGTCTCCCTCCCTCCCACCCTCCCAAGTACCTTCTAAACAAATTTTTTTCAAAAAACCTTTAATGTGAGAAATTTAATGTGAACTTTCTGGGTATATCTCTCTGATATTCAAAGCAATCAAATATCCTCTATATTTCATTTGAATTTCTCATGTAAGTACAAAATGGGACAAAATTAGAACCTGATATACCCCCTGGGTTCTCTCCTCATCTCCTCACATGCCCTCAAGCATAGAGCAGAATTAATAGGTTGAAATAGTTGAACCAAAACAGTGGTTTGGTTTACCCAAGGAAAACATTAAAAAGATAGGCTAGACTCCGAGCCACTGTAATACATTCACATCCTTAAAGTTACCCACTAAAAGTGTTAGGGATTCTCTTCACAGTTTTCTTCTTGAAAGTCATCAAGTCCCCGATGGAAGTTTATTGTGAAAGTTTATCTGTGAGCCTTAAGGGCATCTACTCTGTGTTCCCCGATGGAAGCTTATTGTGAAAGTTTATCTGTGAGCCTTAAGGGCATCTACTCTGTGTTCAAGCCCTGATGTAAAAGTCCCTTCAAACCACTGCACCGATATCAACTTGCTTAGTTGGACGGGAGCATAATTTTGAATCGCATCAAGTAAATTCTGGGAAATTCCTAGTTGACATATGCACTATCTTTGAAGATCTTATGTTTGTTGGGCAACCCATTTTTTTCAGCATGTGAAACTTACAGGTAAACTATGACTAAGAAATGTTTTTCACTAAATACAGTCACAGTTCATTTCAGCTCAGAATTCCCCCCGCCCTGCTTCACCTGCCACATGCCCACTTCCTCCGCTGGGTTGGTTTCGTGTAGTTTGGGTAGCACCAGCTCTGGAATCCGCTCACCAGCTGCCTCTTCCCCAGTCTGAACTCCAGTTTCTCTTTCTCTACAATGCGGGCAATAATATCTTCCTTCCAGTAGTAGTGACATGAGAAATTTTTAAAAGATAACGATGGAAAAGTTGTCTTGACAGATTAAAGCTCTAGAGAACCATGGCAGGTTATTCTACGTATCCATCAGTTTGCTGTTGTTGGAAATGCCAGGAGAACTAGGGAAACTACTTTCTTGACTTTACTTATAGCTCTCAACTTTGTGCCCCTTCTATTCTAAGTGAGGCTTACATACCATCCTGAGCCAAGAAGAAGCGGGTGGGGGTCTGGGCTTCAAAGGGGAGGAGGGCAAGTCACAGGAAGAGGAGAAGAAAAAAATGTCTGGTAAACAAACGTTTGCCTTGCCTTGCAGGTAAGTCTTTCTGATATAAGTTATCTCTAGTAATAGCTCTTTTCCTGCAACAAGCCCTTTATCTAAATTCCTTTAGGCAGTTAAGGGAGAGGCAAAAAGCTTTACCAGAGACTGTTGGGTCTTCATTGCCTTCAGGCCAAAACATCCACATGTCAAAGTGGCTATTTTGGGGTGGCATATTCTGTTTCCCCTCACAACTTTCTCATTTAATGACAAAACGAAAATGAGTTAGTAATGAGTTCGATGTCCCTTATTCAAGGATGTGGGGAGCACAGCGTCTCACAAGCAGCGGAACCCGCTTCCGGAGGGATTGGGGGCAAGAAGGAGGTTTACGGAGAGAAGCGGCCCCGCGGAAACAGCACAAGTGGGTAGGACGGTGGCGATTTCCTTACAAAGCTAGCAGGTCGTGTTTTCTAGGGGAAGGTGAACTAGCTAAAGCTGCGTTGGAGGATGGTGAGTGGTGTATGTCAGGTTTCCCTGGCAGGAGTGTCTGGTAAAAGCAGGCCGATTTGGGCTTAGATGTGTGACATGGGTGGGGTCACTGGATACGTGAACTGTCTTTATCACTCTGTTACTATGTCAAGTTACTTGAACCTCAATTCTGTTTGGTAGTGGGGAACTCATCGGTTTAGGGCAAACCCAATCCACTCAGAGTTAAACCATCCAACTTGGGGCTCACTCCCTGCCTGGGAGTTTGTGAAGCATCATGACACAGAGGGAGGAGGAGGTTGGAGGTAGCTGGTCTTCCAGTGTCACAGGTGCCCCGCGGGTCCTGCTGAGATGAATGTCATTCTGTTTGGCTGTCCTCCTCCCCTCCCCCACCCCGGCACCCATCAGGACACCTGCGTTCCCGTGGGGGTTCTGCTCTCACGGTGTACTCTGCGGCCACTCTGCGTCATCTCATTCCCAGTCACGAGGCCCTTGTTGGGGAGGAAAAATAATTTTCCCTCCACCCTTCTGAGTTCTTGGCTGAGGCCCCTGTAATAAAAGACAGATTCACAAGACAATAAACGAACAGAAGTTTATGAACCTGTGTGTACATGGGAGACACTCAGCAAAACTGAGTAACTCCCCAACATGACCAAAACCACTGGCTTGAATAACCTCTTCACTAAAGACAAAAGACGTCCGCCTGCCGATGCAGGGGAACAGGGTTCGCGCCCCGGTCGGGGAGGATCCCACATGCCGCGGAGCGGCTGGGCCCGTGAGCCATGGCCGCCGGGCCTGCGCGTCCGGAGCCTGTGCTCCGCAACGGGAGAGGCCGCAGCAGAGGGAGGCCCGCATACCACCAAAAAAAAAAAATAATAAAGACAAAAGAAAGAAAAGAGAGGGGAGCTCAGTTATGGGGACGGTTACCAGGAAGAGCAAGGTAAACAAGGGTAAGGTTTGTTACACAGAATTCAGTCTGTACCTCCTCTGTTGATAGGGTTCTCCTTCCCTTCCTGGTACGGAGAGGGAGATAACCCTACAAGTGGAAATTTCCTTTGTAAATGTACATTGCTCTTGCAAAAGAGTAACTTCTTTGTTTTCAGAGCTTCTCCTGTGTCTGTAGTCTCTCAAACGAATCCTATGCCAAAGAGGTATTTTTTAGGGCGGCATATTTTGCTGCTGCCCTTCACCCGTCAATGTCGGCTGCATCTCAGACCACAGAGGAAGGTTACCGAGCTGTTTCTTGAGCCCTGGCGGGACAAGCAGGGTGTCTGGGAGGCTGCCCCCAGCCCACCTACTTAAGCCCTTTCTACAGCTTATGCCTTAATCTACAGCTACCGTGATGGGGAGGGCACAGCGGGAGCTTCTCCTTCAGGGATCCAAGCAGGAAATGGGGTGCCAGTCTGTTCTAAGTTGCAGAACCCCAAATCTAAGGGGCTGCACAGCAGGGCTCCTTCTGTGAGCCCCTCAGCATTGACTCACCCCGGCTCTTTCCTCACCAGGTCTCCTCCCTTCCCCAGCTCGGAGGATTTTCACCTGGTGGCGGGAGGACAGAGAGGGAAGAGGCAGATCAGCCTTCTCCGTCCGTGTCACACCTGGCCTTCAGCTGTTAAGCATCAAAACACGAGAACTTAATGCGACAAGTCTCCTTGGGGCCACGAAGGCCTTGTGTCTCACAGCCAAATCGACAGTGCGGGAACAGGAGGTTGTGACAGGGTGAAAGGAAGTGCGTTTGCAGATTTTGCCACATGTGCTTATGACAGTAGTTACCCTTATGCAATTTTTCTATGCCAAGCTCTTCACAAACAGTATCTCCCTTAATTCTCACAAGAACCTCAGGAAGTAGCATTATCATCTCAGTTTGCTAACTGAAGTGGAAATTTTGTAATTGAAAGCTCAGAGGTGAAACGACTGGCCTAAGGTCACACGGCCTGTGGCTGGTAGGGCCTGAACATGAATCCAGAGACTTCTGCTTCCCGAGTCGTTGCTCTCTCTACAATCCTCCGATTACTCACTTCTTTAAAGGACACCAAGTGGAAAACACAAGCCAGAGCACGTGCACCTGGGATCTAGAGGAGAGCATGTGTCTGTAAAACAGAATGGGAAAACACCTTACACCTGATCCTTAGAGCTTTGTCCTTGTGAGATACTGCATCCGCATGTGTACGGAGAGTTGGTCAAAGTGACCGAGGATCAGAAAGGATCTTTTCTTGGTGGGGGGCGGGGGGGAGTAGCTGGAGGAGAGAGCCGAAGAATACAAGATCTCAGATCCTTATGAACAATGCGAACAAATGGCAGAGACTCACTTTTCCAGAACCTGCCCTCAAGATGACCCACAACTATACTTTAGTGCATCACTTAAAGAAGCCACCTTAAAGGAGGAAGTTGAATTCAGTTGAAGTCTCTTGGCAATGCATTTAAAACACCATAATTTTCTTTTTTACTTTCCTTTTCGATCTTCTATCCAACTCCATTCTTCCTTCACCCATCTGTTACCGTAGGATCCAGAAAGCAAAGCAGCAGCAGCTCCTATAGCTGACGGAATGAAGCCGGGAGCATCTGGCCATGGTGTTGCGTGTGGGTAGCAGCAAACATACATGAGCAAGAAGACCAACAAGGAGAGTCTGGGCTCCAGGCATCGCTCCAAGCAAGGAGTAACTGCACTGCGTGAGCATGCCACAGAGTTGGGCAATTGGGAAGCCGAATGATGATGTGGGTTTTAGGAACTCAAAAACAAAGTGGAGGTGAGAAACAGGAAGGAGCATTGTGAAATTGAAAGTTCACTGGCTTTGGGGTCAGCAAGATCCAGTCCCAAAGCCTGATGTCTCTGCTCGGTTACTACATGACCTTGGGCATTTTCGTTCACCTCTGTGAACCTCGGTTTTCTTATTCATAAAATAATTATAACCATAACATCATCCTTGCAGTGTGGTTAGGAAGATTAGAGAGGATGCATATAAAACACACAGCTTAGGACTTCACAGGCAATCAGTTCTGCCCTACATCAAGGCTCATGTATTTCCTAAGGGATCGTCCATGGCTTCCCTCGGATTCCTAGAGCTCATAATAGCTTGGATTCGCTGCACGTGTGTACGTGCAAGGCGGCTGTGCTAGTGCTGTGAATTCAGGGTGCAAGCAGCTTCTACAGAAAGCTGCAGGAATGTGAAGATGGGTTGGTCCCTGCTAATTTCATTTTCTACTGATGCAAAGCCATTTACCACACACTCAGCATCTTAAAGCAACACATTTATTATCGCACAGTTTCTGTGGTCTGGAGTCCAGGCACAGTGGAGCTGGGTCCTCAGGTCAGGGGCCAACCAAGCTGAAATCGAGGTGCCAGTGGGCTGTGTTCTCATCCAGAGGTTTGACTCAGGAAGAAACCATTTCCAGGCTCATTCAAGTTATTGGTAGAACTCAGTTCCTCATGGCTGTTTTCTTGCCGTCAGCCGGACACCACCCTCAGCAACTACGAGCCACCCTTGGGTCCTCGCCTCGAGGGCCCCTTTACAGGCGGTTCATGACATGCTGTTTGCTTTTAGGCCAGCAGGAGGGATCTCTCGTTTCAAATACCTCCTCCCTCCAGAGAAGGCCCAGGCCCCCTTCTGAGGTGCTCACTTGCTCAGGTCAGGCTCAGCCGGGATCATCTCCCTTTTGATTATTCACAGGCAACCAGTCGGAGACCTTAGTTACATCTGCAACATCCCTTCACTTCTGCCACGTAACCTAACCTATGACAGGGGTGAAATCCCACCAGATTCCCAGGTCTCGCCTGCACTCAAGGGGCGAGAATCATACAGGGCATGGACACCAGGGGGCAGGAATTGTGGGGGGGCATCTGAGAATTCTACACACTGTGCCTGCCTGGTCATGCCCAGCTCCAAGTGAGGGCTGAGGGCTGAGCACGGAGGTGAGTAACACTTGGTAGACACCTTGTGAATCAGCTTTGATTCAGTTGGAAGTTCACCAGGTGATTTTTCTTCTTCCTACATTAACGTATTCTACAGAATTACAGCAAAAAAAATTCCGGATACCACACCCTGAGAGAAAATTGTCCTTTTGGGAAATGTTTTGTCCTGGAGGAAGCATCTCTTACCATCTCAGACACTTTCCATTCTGTTCTGCAGACTTCTTGAGGCTGTAATGTACATTCACAAGAATTCAGGTCACGTGGCCTGAGATCTACTTTCTAAAATACTCTCAATCTAGATATGGGGAAACTAAGGCCCATACAGGACTAAATTCACCTGGCCCCCTGCTCTGGGCCTCTTGCAGTGATGTCGTGACCAACATGTCCCTGCTGTTTAAGGAGAGACGTATCAATTGAGTAGGATTCCTAGTAGGTGGTCTAAAGAGTAGGTGGCCACCAGAAAATGGAAAAAGTACTAGCCAGTGTGGGGTGGATTGAGGGATTTTCCAAATAAAATTTAATGTCCTGATGACTACCACTATACAGAGAAAGAGATGGTAAAAGTTATTTTCAAATTAATTGAAACTGAATTATTGGAATTAATTGAGGAATATTTCTTTTGCATAAAGTCTTTTTTCCCTCATTTTCAATGAAAAAAATTTTGTATTAATATTAATAGGCTCCAGGAGACAAACCACACTTTGAAAGTAAGTAGCTTGCAAATCTTTCCAGGTCTATTGGGATTAAAATAGCTACAAAGTTATCTTGTTCATTACCTCCTATCCAGATCACTGCAACCTGATTGGTTTACCAGTCTCTAGTACCCCTCCAAAAGATTTTTACATCTCTTTCAGGCTGAGCTTATTAACAACACCTGGCAGTATTAATTTTCCCTTAAAGAAGGATTCCCGGGGTGGTATAGGGAGTGTGGGAGGGAGACGCAAGAGGGAGGGGATATGGGAATATATGTATACATTTGGCTGATTCACTTTGTTATACAGCAGAAACTAACACACCACTGTAAAGCAATTATACTCCAATAAAGATGTTAAAAAAAAAAAAAAAAGAAAGCATTCCCCTGTGCTGAAAAAAATGTGGGGTTAGATCTGAGAAAGACCTGTCGGAGTCAAAAGTCAAATGGGAAGAGTGGTTCTGGGTCTGTGCAACAGAAGATCCCAGAGTCTGTCCTAACCCAGCACTCCAGTGAAGGGAATTTAAAGAGCCAAGATGGCGGGCCGTGGGGAGTGGGCATGGACCAGCTTTACGAAGAAGTGCCATCGGCTGAGCGTCGCACCGAAACCATACTGGCTTTGGAGGGATCCTCATCAATGTTGGAGGCAGGGACCCCGGCCAGAGCCCAAGGATGTGATGTGAAGTGATCAGATTCTCATACCCCGCTGCTGGTAATGCAAACTTGGACGGCCACTCGTGAAATCAGTTTGGCACTTTCTTAAAAGCTAAATATACTCTTATTATATGAGCTGCTCATTCCACTTCTAGGTGTTTATTCAAGAGAAACAGAAATGCGTGCCCACCGAAAGACCTGTACGTGAATGTTCATAGCACCTTCATTCATAAGGGCCCCAAATGGAAACAACACAAATGCCCATCAGGAGATGAATGGATACACAAACTGAGGTATAGTTGTACCACGGAACAGTCATCACCAGTAAAAAGTAACAAACTACCAATATACACAACATGGTTGAATCTTAGAGGCATCTTGCTGAGTGAAAGAAGCCGGACAAGAGTACCTACTATAAACTTCCATTTAAATAAGGGATGAGGACAGGCAAAAAACCAAGCTCTCAGTGAGAAAAGTCATATTAGTACTTGCCTGGGGAAGAGATTAGGACTCTAGAAACTGCAAAGGGGCAAAAAGATTTTAGGAGGTAATGGGAGTATTTGATATCTTGATGGTGGTGATGCCTACACGGGTGTATATATTTGTCAAAACACATCGAAGTGCAGTCTTAAGTGCATTCAATTGTATATAAAATATTCATTATTATATAAATATTAAACCAACCACAAGTTGATTTTTTGTTTTTTGGCTGCACCATGCAGCTCGTGGGATCTTAGTTCCCTGACCAGGGATCAAACCTGCTCCTTCAGCAGTGAAAGCGAGGAGTCCTAACCACTGGACCACCAGGGAATTCCCAAAAGTTGATTTTTAAAAAATGACCCAGGTGCAGGGTTTCTACTGGAGAAAACTCTGATGAAGATCACTCTGCATCCCTAGAGACCTCTGAAATTTATGCTATGTGTCTCAATTCCAATGGAGCTCCTATTTAACTGATATAAAAATACTCTAGAGGCCAAGGTGGAGTCAATTCACTCTTCCTATTCCTTCTGCTAGAAAGCCTGGATATTATAAAGCAAATATAGACAAATCTGAAAGGGGAGAGGAGGAGGAAGATGGGGAAGTGACCTCAGAACCCAGGGAGTGATGTGGCAGTGAGTTCCCTGAGTTTTCTTATTGTCTCATGCACTCATGCATCCTGGATTGAATAAGAGAGGCTGGCAATACAGAAAGGGCAGTGGGTACAAACCAAAAAAAAAAAAAAAAAAAAAAGCTTCCAAAGAAAGGGGCAGCCTTGGAAGACAGAAAACTTTTAGGCAATAACTAGCCTGCTCAAGCCAACACGACAGGAAAAAACCTCGCTCCACACCCACCTGATCACCAAGGGCACCCAGGCAGCAGAACCTCTTCTTCCTCAAGTGAGTAGTTTCCTCTTAAAAAAAAAAACCTGTTAACATTTTCAGTGGCACTGGCTATGCTTTGAGGTAATGATGGTTATAAAACCATAAGGGTGTCTCACTTGCGCAGGGGGTGAGATGTCCAAATGGCCCTTCTATGACCACCTCTGTGACGATTAAATTGCTAGGTCGCTAACACAAGTCATTGCTATTCCTTGTCCCCAGATTGGACCCTGGATTTTAAAAAATGACCAGTCTTCTCTGACAACACTAAATTCAGTGGGGGAAAATACTTAGGAATCTGTTAGGGTGACTTTGTACCCAAATTATCTTTGGCACTCCCTCGATGGCCACTTGGTACCGCCAAGAAATTACTTCCATCTCCCACTATTTAACTCACAGCTTGGCACACAGGAACAAAGAAGGGATTCTGTGAATAATTAGATGTGAGTAACATGCTCCACAGTTTTGCCAGTGGAGCTCACAGGACTGTCAGAACTGCCCTATTTTTCAAGCTCACAGTAAGAGAAAAACCTTAAAGACAAAGAAGGCAGCGCATCCTTCTCTTGGAAGGATATTTGTAATTATTCAGACAATCTATTCAAATAAAATGTTATCCTTATAGATATATGTTCTAGTAAATAAAATGTTATCCTTATAGATATATGCTCTAGTATCTTTTCAGGATGGGTAGAAGCAGCTCACATTCAAATACTTATCAGCAAGTTTTAAAAGACTTTATTCCAACATTTGAAACACTTTGTCCATTAAGAGCGAGTGGGCTTTTTATGGGATGGTGTAAACAGTTTGTAAAGCCCTATACATCAACAATGCCTCCACTACCCAACAGGAATAGTAAAATATCAAAATTGCATTTTGAAAAATAAACTTGCCATGATCTGTGTTAAAAATGGCCCTGGACTTCCCTGGAGGCGCAGTGGTTAAGAATCTGCCTGCCAAGGCAGAGGACACGGGTTCGAGCCCTGGTCCGGGAAGATCCCACATGCCGCGGAGCAACTAAGCCCGTGCACCGCAACTACTGAGCCTGCGCTCTAGAGCCGGCGAGCCACAACTACTGAGCCCGCATGTCACAACTACTGAAGCCACCACAAGGAGAAGCCCGCGCACCGCAATGAAGAGCAGCCCACGCACCGCAACGAAGAGTAGCCCCCGCTCGTCGCAACTAGAGAAAGCCCTCGCGCAGCAACGAAGACCCAATGCAGCCAAAAAAAATAAATTTTAAAAACCCCAAAAAACTGGACCTGCTCGTAGCTCTTATAAACATGAAATCTATAGCTTAAAAAAGACAGGCACTCTTGCCATATGAAATATTAATTTGCAGGATTTTGGGTATTTCAGGCACTTCTGGAAGAATAGACATGAGCTGAATGGTGCTGTGTTGGATTATAACAATACCTCTGAGGTGTGATATTTCATTCACAAGTAAGAGAGCTCTACCAATTGATCTGGATGATGGTGAAATAACACTGGTTTCACATTTGGGTTCATCAGTTTTCCATTGCCTAAAGGTCACTGGACGGGGTTTTTTCAAGCCCCACGAACGAATATGGCTGTCAAGTCCTAAGTTCTTATATCTTAAACCCCTACCTCCCATAATAAGCAGATGTCAGTCTCACTCATTTCATAACTCTTGGCATTAATGTCTCTTTTTCTCCCTAGACACAGGGGTTAGCAACCCACTCTCCATCAAGTTCAAAATCAGTAGTGGCATCATGATGTTTTCCCAAGGGTGACCTGAGGCTACAAGGACAAAGGACAGGCCCGTTACTCTAACCTAGATCTGCCAAAGACTAAAATTCAACCTGTGTTCCAAGCTTCCTGAACTCTAAGTAAGTTCATTCTGATACAATTTAAAGACTCAAGAAAATTCCCAAGGAGACATTTTTTTCAACCTACCTGTTGTCAACAGGAAGACAGGTCTAGTGACCATCACATGTGTCAGCAGCACACGATAGTGATTACACACCAGGATGTTGGTTATTTGCTGCACTGCTCCATCTAAACTTTCTGGTCAGTGAGTCATGGCAGAGAGGTAAAGGGAATTCACTCTTAAAGACCAAGTCTCACCCTCTCTGGATACCATGTCTTGACCTCATTGCTGTCACTGTGGTCTTATCTTCGGGAACTAAACCTACAATAACAATTTGTTCCTTTAATTGTCACACTGATATACAAAATACTTAAATGCTTCTAAATGCAGGGTCTGCGCTCATGCATCACAAGGCACTATGGGAAAATCCCCATACGAGAGGACCTTTTCACCTAAGATGCTGTGTGTGACAGTTGAACAGCAAGAGGCTGAAAGAACAAAGCCCTCCAAATGTTATGGGTAACACAACTAGTCTAACTTCACAGAGTTTGTACTTTCCCTTTCCAACTCAGTGGAAAAAAACAGAGATAACTAGCAACCGAAGATCAGTGTTCTAGGCCATTGATGAATCTGTATTGTTAGAAACTAGCATTTAACCCTACCTTAGGCTACTTTAAAAGTCCACCCAAACACTTGTAGAGTAAGTATAGTGCCACTGTGTTCTAGATGACAGTTACAGTTGGAAAGGAAATAATAGTTTACATGAAACATGAATACTTAGACCATGTTGCAGGAACTGAACCTGTAAAAGCACATATTCTGGGGACTTCCCTGGTGGTCCAGTGGTTAAGACTCTGCACTCCCAATGCAGCGGGTTTGATCCCTGGTCAGGGAACTAGATCCCACAAGCTGCAGCTTAGAGTTCACATGCTGCAGCTAAAGATCCCGCATGCCACAACTAAAAGACCCCGCATGCCGCAACTAAGACCCGGCACAGCCAAGTAAATAAATAAATATTTTTAAAAATAAATAAAAGCACATATTCTGAATTTTCTCACCTGGATATTAACAAATAGTGAACACTATATATTTAATAATAGACTTGGAAAAGAAATCCGAAGAACCAAAGGTAAGAAATCTTACGAGGAATCAAACTTAAAATAAAACATTGCTAAAGAGGCAATGAAGAATTGTAGAATAAGAAAATGACAAGATGCCCAATATTCCATTTGTTAACAATTCTTTTCTGTTGGTTTACTTTTCTCTGTTTTTAAAATGACTTAAAGTACACAAAACGGATTAATCATAATCCTTGGTTCATGGCACATCTTGGTTCATAGGTCATCCTTGACTGTTCCTGGGCCTCTATGTAAATATATTTGAGTGTATTTGAATAAACCAGTGATCACCTGTGAACCCACCACACAACCCAAGAACGAGAACTCTGGCCTAACATCTGCTAACATCTGCTCTACCCCTGTTCTTCTCCTTGCTTCATATTCTCCAGCCTAGGGGTAACCACTGCCCTGAGTTTATGCTTATGATTCCTGGGCTTTCAAAAAAATGTTTTAGCGCATATACGTGATTGCTTAAGCAACATATTGCTTGGTTGTTTTTCTTTTTTAAATGTATGACTTATATCCATTCTCCTGTTAATTTACCCATTCTCTTATGAATGAACATTTGGTTTATTTCCAGATTTTTGCTAATATGAATGGCACTATGTGAGGGCTTGTTTTTTGTTTTTTGGTTTTTTTTTGTCTTCTGGTACACATGGGCAAGTTTCCCTACAGCTTATACTTAGAGGAATTTTTCTGTCGTAAAGTATGAGAATGCTCAACTTCATGAGAGAATCCAAATTGTTTTCCAAAGTAGTGGTTCTAATTTAAACTCTGACCAAGTAATAAATAGCTTTCTCTTCATATGTGATCCACAATCTCTCCATATTTGGTATTGTCAAACTTCTTAATATTTGCCAATAGAATAGACGCAAAACATCTCATTGTTCATTTTCCTAATTACTGAGATTGGGCAATTTTTTATGTGTTTATTGGCTGGATGTTTCCTCTTCTGTGAAATTCCTATTAATGTCTTTTGCCAATTTTCTATTGTTGTCTTTCATTAATTTGTAAGAGCTCCTTAAACTGTGCCGATATGTTAACACTTTGTAGGTTTTATGTGCTGCAAATATCTTTTTCCATTTTATAGTTTGTCTTTTCAGCGTTTGATGAAAGAATTTCTTAATTTTGCTACAGTCCAAAATTTTAATCTCCTTTAATGGTTAAATGCATTTTTGCATCTCACGTGCTTCTACTTTCTACTAAACATTTTAACATTTTGCTTCTGACATTTAAGAATGATCCTCTGTGGATGGACCTAGAGACTGTCACACAGAGTGAAGTAAGTCAGAAAGAGAAAAACGAATACCGTATGCTAACACATATATATGGAATCTAAAAAAAAAATAAAAAAGGTTCTGAAGAAGCTAGGGGCAGGACAGGAATAAAGACACAGATGCAGAGAATGGACTTGAGGGCACGAGGAAGGGGAAGGGCAAGCTGGGACGAAGTGAGAGAGTGGCATGGACATATATACACTACCAAACGTAAAATAGATAGGTAGTGGGAAGCAGCCGCATAGC
>NC_041233.1:107735505-107768857 GCF_002837175.3 Physeter macrocephalus
GGTGCTCTGTGGCCACCTAGAGGGGTGGGATAGGGAGGGTGGGAGGGAGACGCAAGAGAGAGGACATATGGGGATATATGTATACATTTGGCTGATTCACTTTGTTATACAGCAGCAACTAACACAACATTGTAAGCAATTATACTCCAATGAAGATGTTAAAAAAAAAAAAAGAATGATCCTCTGGAATTAATTTTTGTATATAGAGGGAGTTAGGACTATAATTTTATTTTTTCCCTATACCAATAACCATTTTTTTCTACTTGTGCTCTGTATTCTACTCTGTATTCTCCTTCATGGGCCAGTTTCATTGGTCAGTTTGTTTATCTTTGTAGCAATACCACACTGTCTTTAATTGCTGTAGCTTCATAAAAGTTCTGATGTTTGGCAGGGTAAATTTCTTCTCTTTCCTCTTTAATAATGTCTTGGATGTTCTTGGCTCTTGTCTTAATGATAGACTTAGATTATTGCTATGATCTATGAAATGTAACCTACGACCTTACAATTCTGCAATTCAAATGGGTTGTTTTACTTAATAACCAGCTGCTCTGTTTAATTATATTTAAATTGGCATAAATATTAGTGAGGTTTCTTGTTAATTCAGAAGAAGCTTCACCTTCATTGACCAACATGACTTATGCATTAGGGTGTAATAAATCGCCCAGCTCCTTTTTTTTTTAATCATAGCATGCACAGAAAATAACATTTCTATAGCAGATGGGGGTTAATGGACAACAATGCTTGTGGCCTAAGATAAATGCCCAGGGCCCCAGGCCAAACTGAGCCTACCTGATGGCTGAGAGCATCAGTAATCTCCACACACATATAACACACGGTCCCCCAGAACACAGATCAAGATGCTCTGCGTTATTCAAATGAGTACTTGACACCATCTCATTTTAATTAAATAAATAAGCATTTACATACATTTAAAATAGGTTGGGGATTCCCTGGTGGCGCAGTGGTTGAGAGTCCGCCTGCCGATGCAGGGGACACGGGTTCGTGACCCGGCCCGAGAAGATCCCACATGCCGCGGCTGGGCCTGGGAGCCATGGCTGCTGAGCCTGCGCGTCCGGAGCCTGTGCTCCGCAACGGGAGAGGCCACAACAGTGAGAGGCCCGCGTACCGCAAAAGAATAAATAAATAAATAAATAAATAAAATAGGTTGGATCTGTGTCCCTTTACCAAAGCAAATTGCTTAAATTAAACCACAGGCAAAGGCAGAGTTAACATAAGTTGAGCACATCTGCCTCTGTGAGATACTATTCTAAAATCTAATTTGAATCTAACAGAATGCCAATAAAAAGTTTAAACACTGAACAATTAATTTATAAATTATCTTACTTTAATTTAGTTGCTTATTTCTATGACTTTACTGTTCTAAAAAGTGCTCATCTAATAAAAAATCAATGATCATAGCAAGGACGAAGAAGATGGTAAAGAACCATTCCCAACCCCACAGCCTACAAACAACCATCGTTAATACAGGAAAATACATGCCGTTCACCCTCTGGGACAGACGGATAAACAGGAAGACCGAAAGATAGATAATGGAAGGGTGGATAGACTAAAGTAATTCTGAATAAATGGTATCACTATAATGCTAATTTTGATTAAAAGTTTTACATTTAATTGAATTTTAAAGCTCTATTGTTTGGTACATACACATTTAGTGTCTCTATGTCTTCTTGGTGGATTTTTAAAAATCATTATATCATAACCCTCTTTATCCTTAAAAAATTTTTTTAATAAATTTATTTATTTTATTTATTTATTTTTGGCTGCGTTGGGTCCTCGTTGCTGTGTGCGGGCTTTTCTCTCATTGCGGCGAGCGGGGGGCTACTCTTCGTTGCGGTGCGCAGGCTTCTCATTGTGGTGGCTTCTCTTGTTGCGGAGCACGGGCTCTAGGCACGCGGGCTTCAGTAGTTGTGGCTCGTGGGCTCAGTAGCTGTGGCCTGCGGGCTCTAGAGCACAGGCTCAGTAGTTGTGCACGGGCTTAGTTGCTCCGTGGCATGTGGGATCTTCCCGGACCAGGGCTCGAACCCGTGTCCCCTGCATTGGCAGGCAGATTCTTAACCACTGCACCACCAGGAAAGTCCCTTTAATTTTTTTCTGTTATCAATATAGCACCACTCTTGCTTTCACTATTATCCATGTTAGCTTGACAAAACTTTTTTTATCCTTTTACTTTCAAATTACCTATGTCGTTGTCTTTGAAGTGAGTTTCCTGTAGACAGCACGTAGTTGGATTACAATTTCTTTATGGCTCACGGGCCCAGCCGCTCCGCGGCACGTGGGATCTTCCCGGACCGGGGCACGAACCCACGTCCCCCGCGTCGGCAGGCGGACTCTCAACCACTGCGCCACCAGGGAAGCCCTCTTTTCTTTTTAAAAATCTATTCTGGGGCTTCCCTGGTGGCGCAGTGGTTGGGAATCTGCCTGCCAATGCGGGGGACACGGATTCATGCCCTGGTCTGGGAGGATTCCCACACACCGCGGAGCAACTGGGCCCATGAGCCACAACTGCTGAGCCTGAGCGTCTGGAGACTGTGCTCCGCAACGGGAGAGGCCACGACAGTGAGAGGCCCGCGCACCACGACGAGGAGTAGCCCCCGCTCGCCACAACTGGAGAAAGCCCTTGCACAGCAACGAAGACCCAGCACAGGCAAAAATAAATAAATTAATTAATTAATTAAAAAAAAATCTATTCTGCTAATCTCTGCCCTTTAATTAGTATGTGTAGACCGTTTCCCTTTAAAGCAATTCTTGAAATGTTGGAGCTGAAGTCTGCTACTTTATTATTTGTTTACTGTTTGTTTCCTATTTCTCTTTTCTTGTTTTTTTGTGGGGTGCCTGGCCTCTCTTTTTAGGATTCCATCTTGTTTAATTCGTCTCCCATAGCGGGGCGCGAACCCGGTTTCCCTGCATCGGCAGGCGGACGCGCAACCACTGCGCCACCAGGGAAGCCCTAATTTGTACTTTTTTTTAGCATATTGCTTTGTATACCTTTCTTTGGGGTTGCTCTAGGTATTACAATATACATACATGACATCACAATCTATTGATTTTAACTACAAGTGAAGTATTGAAACTTACTTCCATTTAGGTCCTTTTTACCCCTACTTTTAAAACATAATTCTTTCAAGTGTTTCTTTTACATATATTGAGCACCAAATAGATGCTGTTTTAATTTTTGCTTCAACCATCAAATATGATTTCAGAAACTCATGAGAAGGATAGCGTACTATATTTACCCATATTTTTACCCATTCCCTTGCTGTTTTTTTTCTTTCTTTCTTTCTTTCTGAAATCCCAGGCCTTCTTCTGTTATCATTTTCTATCTGGAAAACTTCCTTTCACCATTCTTTAAGGGTACGTCTGATGGTGACACATTGTCTTAGTTTTCTTTCATCTGAGGACGTCTATTTCTTTTTGCTTCCTGAGGACGGTTTCTCTGGACACAGAATTCACATCACCTATTCCTTTCTTTTATTACTTGAAAAATGTTGTGCCACTTCCTGCCAACCTCCATGGTTCATGGTTTCAGATAAGTAATCTGCTGTTATTTGAATTGCCGTTCCCCTATAGGAAATGTGTCATTTTTCTCTGATTGCATTTAGATGTTTTTTCTTTGGCTTTAGTTTTCAGATGTTTGATTACAGTGTGTCTTGGCATGGATTTCTTTGATTTGGATTTCATTCAGTTCTGTGAATCAATAGGTTTACATCTTTCAGTCATTATTTCTTCAAATTTTTTTTTTTTTTTTTTTTTTTTTTTTTTTTTGCAGTACGTGGGCCTCTCACTGTTGTGGCCTCTCCCATTGAGCTCACTGTTGTGACCTCTCCTGTTGCGGAGCACAGGCTCCGGACGCGCAGGCTCAGCGGCCATGGCTCACGGGCCCAGCCGCTCCGCAGCACGTGGGATCTTCCCGGACCAGGGCACGAACCCGCGTCCCCTGCATAGGCAGGCGGACCCTCAACCACTGCGCCACCAGGGAAGCCCCTTCAAATGTTTTTTTTCAGTTCCCCATTCTTTCTCTCTCCTTCTGGGACTCCAATGACACAAGTAGTATAACTTTTGTTATTGTTCCACAGGTCCCTGAGCTCTGTTCATTTTCTTTTTCCCCAATATATTTTCTCTTTGTTTTTCAGGTTGAGAAATTTCTAGTCACTGTTCTTAAGTTTTTAATCTTCTGTCATTTCCACTCTCCTGTTGAGCCTATCCAGCAAGATTTAAAAAAAATTTTTTTAAGTTGTCATATTTTGTTTGAATTTAACAGAAAAAAATAACTGAAGCAAAAGTGAAGTCAATGCTGACCTTTAGAACAATTTATTTTCACTCCATGACAAGATAAAGCTATTCCCTCAGTTCCCTTCTTCTCAATACAGAAAATAGTAGCAGGGCCTCTTAGAAATTATGGCAGGTCTTCGATTTTGGAGACACTCTTGTTCTTTACTATATCAAACATGTTAAAAGGATCACATATTTCACATTACATATAATTTTCCTATTAAAATATTTGAAAGGATTTTAATAATACAGCAATGAAATTTTTATTAATTTTCATTTCTTTTTTTTTTTTCCATTTTGAGACAAGAGTGAACATTCTTGGAAGTCCTTATGGTTTTGTGGCCCTAGACTCTGCACCTGTGCTGTCTAATGGCTCTGGACTCATTTTGTTGATGAGAGTAGGTCTGATACCTGGCAGAGCCTTGTCAAAAATTATTTTCTCTATCATTAACCAACATTTCCTTCTGAAGTTTATAGCCTGGCATTATACCCTTTTCCATGTTGGTTACTCCAAGGAAATTATGCTGTTTCTTTTGGGGTGATTTATATCATTAGGTATTGAGGGAGGTAGATTCTGTGAGCCAACTTCATTCAACTTTCTTTAAAAGTGAAAACTATCATTTTTAGTCCTTTCTCAGAGACACTGACATGAAGACATTGTTAGCTTTTGATATTTTAGAATGTGTCTGTCATTCCTTGGTTATCACTTGTTTAGGTAACATTTCCCCCTAAATTACTAATTAAATCCCAATTAAATTAATGCTAAATTTTGGCCTGATTCTTTCTTTTTAAATGGTTCAAAATTGCTTCCATCTTTTTAACCAAATTTGCCCAAATCTAAAGCATTATTCCTTTTGTTTACCTACTAAGGATGAATATATTTCAATTTACTTTTTTTTTTTTTACTTAAAAAAAAATATTTATTTATTTATTTATGACTGCATTGGGTCTTCGTTGCTGCGCGCGGGCTTTCTCTAGTTGCGGCGAGCGGGGCTACTCTTCGTTGACGTGCGCGGGCTTCTCCTGTTGCAGAGCTTGGGCTCTAGGCACATGGGCTCTAGATGCAGGCTCAGTAGTTGTGGCGCACAGGGTTATTTGTTCCTGGGCATGTGGGATCCTCCCAGACCAGGGCTCGAACCCGTGTCCCCTGAATTGGCTGGCGGTTTCTTAACAACTGCGCCACCAGGGAAGTCCCTCAATTTGCTTTTTACTGAAATTTGTCAACACAGTTGGATCAATGCATATTGCCTCTTTTCCATCTTCCATTTTGATGACAAAGACACCCAAAGCTCTGGACACTATTTTCTTTTCTCAATACTGCTTGCTAAGTTTTTTCCGTTTGCTTCATTACCACACTTCCAACTATTTTCTATTTAATTTGTAATTTGGCCTATTTTAAAAGTTTTCCCTTTCCATTGTTTTGTTCTGGCAATCTTATATCTAGCAAGTTAGTTTTTATTCTCTGATATCTCTCATGTTTGATGCTGTTAATAATATCATTGTAAAAAGGCAATTTGTTGCTTCTACACTGATATTGGAAAAATAATAAAGTGATAAAGTTAATAAGTGTTCTTTAAAATATGACTAGTAGGCAAGTGGGTTGTTTTTTTTTTTGCTGGTTGTTTTTTGTTTTGTTTTGTCTTCAAAGTCTTCAAAGACTACATTTAAAAGTTTATGGAAGATGGGGAAAATTATCTGCTGAAAGTTGCATCTTGTGACCTCAGGCTGACTTCAGGCTTTGACAAGGACATCAGCCTTCTTGGGTGTTTGCATCTTAAAAGAGGAGCCTGGAGCGGGCAGATATGGAAGGTTTGTTTCAGATATTAGGAGAGGGAAGAGAGTATCCCCGTACTCCTCCATTTACATTTTGTTGAATTGCTGTTGTTTAGACGGAAAATATGAAAAATATCATTATACTGTCTACTATCGTGCACACCACACTGTGTAATGATTTGTTGATTGTTCATTCCAGGGCAAGGCTGTGAGTTCTTTTCGTCAAAGGCTCTGTATTATTCACCTTTCTATCCCAAGAGCCTAGAACAGTGCCTGGCTCATGGCTCGTTTCAATAAATGTTTGCTGAATAAGACTTGGAATATTTAAAACATCTTTCCATGGTCTTGTGTTGAAGGTTAAAATGTGATTTTCCAGTGCTTGTACATAAAAGGTGTTTATTCATAATCATATGGATGCTATTCTAATCTCTGAAGAGGAGGACAAAACCTAGGTTATTGTAGCATTGTTTCTAATGATGGGTAACTGTCTATTCTCGTGTCTGTAGATGTCTGTTTCCTGGAGGCCCCAATGCCTGTGTCCTGTCCTGGGTGTGCCTTTTTACCTCCACCACTAGGGGGCAGCACAGGAAATGAAATCAATTCCCTCCGTTTACACCTTGCAGGATCCCTCCACACCAGTCGGTACAAAATAGCCCCTTGCTTGTAGAAAACGTTATCAAATACCAATGTGCAACCATTTCAGGTTTTAGGATTCTTCTTTCCAAATCTATAGAAAACTCCAATACATTACCTTAGACTATAATCCGATGACAGAATCTCACGTTTTAAGTGAGGGGTTAGTCTAAGGTTGCTTCCAGCTCTAAGACGATTGGTTTCCCAGGTTGATCTTCTCTCTGCCACCCACCCCATTTTTGGTTTTGAAATGTGGAGGGAAGTAGGAGGTGATCAGGTTCACCTTCAGGTCAGGAGCGGCTGAAGGGCTCAGGGCAGTGTCAGGCTGTGAGGAAGAAGAGCCCCATGACCCTAACTAGGCCTCCCATTGCATGGTGACCCTATTTTCTTGTTCTTTTTTTTAAATTTGCTTTTCTCTTTTAATCCTCTGCCTGCTCCAACTCAAAAAATTGCCTGAAATTAAACAGAAGAAAGCTGTCAAAGAGTCAAGGCAAGCCAGCCCCAGGTAGCAGGCTCCCTCCCACGGGAGCCAAAGTCTGGGCATAGGGGTCTCCACTCAGAGCCATGAGTAAAAGCTGGTGCAGAATAAGGTGGTTCTAGAGGCTGGTAATAACCCGGCCCAGAGGGGTTTTCTGCAGTGGCGCACACCTAACAGCCAGGCTGTGCAAAAAGAGGTGTTGATTGGCCTTATCAAAGAGCCCCTTCTCATGGGCACCCAGGACCTGGGTGCTATGTGCCCCATAGGACGCCCCGGATTCACACAAGGTACCCAGGCGACAGCAAGTAGCCCCTCACCTGGCCACGGCCATGGATGGTCTGGGACCCTATCTTCTGAAGCTTAAATCTGGACAATGGTCTGACCAGAAGAATGTGTTTCCAAATCTCATGTCAAAAATTTGAAATGGGACTGTCCAGGAAAACCTGGAGCCCAGTCTTCAGCATGAGGGTCAGCTGTAAAAAGTGCTGTTTGCAGTTTGTCATGTTCATTGGCATCTTTGATGTCAAAATTAGTCGCAGCTTTTCGCCTCTGGTCTGCTCCTCCGTCTTGTTCTTTTTCCATAAGCAGCTCCCTCCATCCTGTCTCCCAACAGGCCACAGTCAATTCGTGGAAATTTTAACCAGGAAAGTGAGGCATCACATGCGGAATTTAGACACTGAAGTAGAGGAAAGAACAAAGGGACCGCCCCCGCCAAGAAAAATAAAACCAAACAAAAGACCTCTTTGATAAGAGTGTAGGTTGTAATATAAATGTCGAGGACACTGTCCCCTTAGGAAACGTGCTTACATGATCGTGGATAAAGGTCACCAGTGAGGTTGTGTTGATGATGCGATTGTTCTTGGAAGGGGCTGGTCCTTCTCTCTTCTGGATTTGTCCCTTTATTCCTCTGAGTACCCCCAAAGCACAGCCTGAGGGCTGTGGGTGGTTTATTTGGGTGGTGATTCCAGGAAGCAAGAGAGTAAGACAGGGAAGGAGGAAAAGCTGAGACCAGGGTGGGCTGCTGAGGTTGCTGCTGTGGGCGGTGGACTTCTTTCCACCGGGACCTCAAAAGACACCCAGGGAAAGCTGTTCAGAATTGTCCACCTGAAAAAAATGGAAAGCTTGAGATCTGCCCACCTGCTTTTGACCTGGACTAGTTGAGGTTTCCTCCTAGGCTGTGAACTTCCTGGTATTTCCGGGCTGCATTTGTGTGTGTTGGAGATGACCCTGGGGCAGAAAGTCTGGCTTGCGCTTGAGCTTGAGGCAAGACGCTGACAGCACAAGGAAAGTCTGTGCTTCCACGGAACGGTTCACTGTGGCTGAGACTGAAATGAAAGGGCTGAGAGCACATGATGTACCACTGTTGGTTGAGCAGTTGATTTGGGCAAGAAGGCCCCTGCCTAGACCTTTGCTTTTTTTTTTTTTTTTTTAATTTATTTGTTTATTTATTTATGGCTGTGTTGGGTCTCCGTTTCTGTGCGAGGGCTTTCTCTAGTTGTGGCAAGCGGGGGCCACTCTTCATTGCGGTGCGCGGGCCTCTCACTCTCGCGGCCTCTCTTGCTGTGGAGCACAGGCTCCAGACGCGCAGGCTCAGTAGTTGTGGCTCACGAGCCCAGTTGCTCGGCGGCATGTGGGATCCTCCCGGACCAGGGCTCGAACCCGTGCCCCCTGCACTGGCAGGCAGATCCTCAACCACTGCGCCACCAGGGAAGCCCCCGACCTTGTGCTTTAGAACGTGCCTCTCCGGCCTTCCCCCCACTGCACCCCTTCCCACCCAGAGCTTGTGCTCTCTCTTCTGGAACAGACTGCATACTGAGGACCCTCCTCAAATGGCTGTGAGCCTGCATGGCTTCTTCTATCTTCAAAGGCAGGCCGCTTAGCCAAACGGTACCCAAAGTGCTGCTGTCTGAAGGGGGTGAGGATGTGTGGATGGAGCTTGAATGGGGCTTAGGAAGTCCACACAGGGGATGCAAGGCCCCTCACGTGAGAACAGGGCTGGGGTGAAGGGGAAGGCGATTGGCCCAGGGTTGGGGCCAGCTTTCCCTCTGCTACCACATTCCTGTACAGACCACCAAGGAGTCTGAGAATTCTAACTTCAACCTTGGCCTTTACAGGTCATTACTGTGGTATATTTGTCAAGGTAGGAGAACAGAGCATGTTTTATTTAACACTTTGCCGGCTTCATTTATACCTCATAATTATTTAGACATATGGCAAATGTAGGAGTCAAGTTCTATCACGTTCCAAGTTTTGTGGCCTTGAACTGAGAAAAAGGAACCTTGGAAAATAGGCTTTATATGCTTGGATGATTTTATATAGGATTCCCAAGTTCATTAGCTTCTGTAATGACTCACGGTTGTTACTAAATAAACTTTACATTATCTTCAAAAATTTAGGGTTATTATTTAGGTCAGCCATTTGAAGGCGCTAGACTCAACGTCTCTGTGAACCAAAGGATATGAATGACTAAAAGCAGGAGAATTATTACCTGAGGGTTGACTCTCAGAATATTACATGTGAGATTTTGCTTGTTGACTCAGTGCTGGCTGCGGGCGGGGCAGAAGGGCACCAGGAGTGGTGCTGATCTGGGTCAGTAAGCAATGCGGGAAGCAAAGCAGAGAGAGCTGGGCCCTGTCCAGGCAAAGATGAACCTTACAAGAAGAGAAGACATTTTAGAGGACAAAAATAAAGGTGGACCGTGAGGTTGAAGTGGGGACTGCAGAGACTGAATGGCAAAATCAAGAACCGATTTATCACTGTAAAAATACACATCAGAAACCGGACCCATGTGTTACACGATATTCAAAAATCAACTCAAAGTGGATAAAAGACTAAGATGTAGGACCTGAAACTGTAAAACTCCTAGAAGAAAACATAGGGGACGATCTTCAGAACACTGGTCTTGGCAATGATTTCTTGGATATCACACCAAAAGCATAGGCAACAAAAGCAAAAATAAATAAATGGGACTACGCCAGATTAAAAGGTTCTGCCAAGCACAGAAAATAAAAACTGAGTGAGAAGGCACCCTACACCATAGAGAAAATATCTGCAATCCATATATCAGAGAGTGGCTAATTTCCAAAATATATAAGGAACACATACAATGCAAAAGCAAAGAAACAAATAATTTGGTCAAAAATGGGCAAAGACCAGAATAGACATTTCTCCAAAAGGGACACACCCATGGCCAACAGGTATCGGAAAAGATGTTTAACACACTAATCATCAGGGAAGTGCAAGTCAAAACCACAATGAGACATCACCTCACGCCTGTTAAGATGGCTACTATTAAAAAAGGAAAAGATAGCAAGTGTTGGTGAGGATGTGGAGAAACTGGAACCCTTGTACAAAGTTGGAGGGAATGCAAAATGGTGCAGCCACTATGGAAAACAGTATGGAAGTTCCTCAAAAAATTAAAAATAGAGCTCCCATGTGATTCAGCAGTCCCACTCCTGAGTATTTATCCAAAAGAACTGAAATCAGGATCTTGACAACATATTGACACTCCCACGTTCCTTACGGCGCTATTCACCATGGTCAAGATGTGGAAACAACCTAAATACCTGTTATACCTATCAACAGATGAATGAATAAAGAAAAATATGCTATATCCATATAATGGATATACCTCTAGCCTTTAAAAACAGGGAAAGCCTGTAATAGGTGACAACATGGATGAACTCTGAAGACATTACGCTAAGGGAAATAAGCCAGTTACAGAAGGACAAATACTACATGATCCACTTATTTGAGGTATTTTAAACAGTCAGACTCACACAAGCAGAGAGCAGATGGTAGTTGCCAGGGGCTGCAGGGAAGGGAAATGAGCAACAGCTAATCAACGGGCACAGTTTCAGTTATGCAAAATGATGCAAGTTCTAGAAATCTGCTGTATATCATCGTGCTATAGATGACAATACTGTACTGTGAACTTAAAAATCTGTTAAGAGGGTACATCTCATGTTAAGTGTTCTTACCACAATAGGATTTTTAAAAATCATATCAATGTCATTTCCTTTCACATCACCAATGTCTGGTATTCTTCCAAGAAGCTGAATATAAACTAGGAATCTTTCTCTGAGTCGATGATGGTGATGATTAAATAGTAGATGACAATGACTGAGCGCTCACTATGTGACAAGCTCTCCTCAAAGACCTCTGCCTATACTGTCTCCAACCATAAGTGTTAGGTATTATCATCATCCCCATTTTACAGACGAAAGAACTGAGGCACAGAGAGGCTATGTAACTTGACCATGATCCAGAAGCAAATAAATGATGGAGCCCAGGTGCAAATCCAGGTAGTATCCTTCTATTATATGAAGTTCAGTATTTCCCTATATTCATCTTGTTATGAATATACGTATTTCCAAAAGGGTTCTGAAGCTACTTTAAAACTTTGTTTTTTAACTTTAGGATTTCAGAGGTTAGCTGTTGAATAAGGGGTGAATTCGACACGCATTTAGTGAGGACTCTGAGACATTTGAGGATGATACAATAATGGATAGTCAGGAGTTAACAGTAATTTATACCTAAGTCATTGAACAGATTATAACACGAGGCAGAAAGTGGCAGGTGTTCAAAAAGAAGAGGGATGAAGCGCTATGAGAACGCAAAAGTGAGGAATATTACCTCTCGAGGTTGTGGAAGGATTAGGGAAGAGTCTGGGAAGGAGTTCCTTTGCTTCTGGGCTGGGCCTTGAAAGATGGGGAAGATTTTGACAGCTGGAAATTGAATTTTGTGGGCCTGGCCACGTCAATAGATTGTACTCATGTATTTTTATGTCTACCAAGATTTATTCTTAGTACATTTTTTAAAGTGTTTATTGAGCACCTACTGTGTACTCTGTGCTTAGCAAGGCACCAAGGGTGCAGGAAACTTATGACACAGTCTCTGCCCTCAAGGAACTTACACACTAAAATAGGAAACCGGGGACTTCCCTGGTGGTCCCGTGGCTAAGACTCCGCACTCCCAATGTAGGGGGACCGGGTTCGATCCCTGGCCAGGGAACTAGATCCCACATACTGCAACTGAGAACCTGCATGCCGCAACTAAAAGATCCCACGTGCCGCAACGAAGACGCCGCAGTGAAGATTCTGCACAAGGCAACGAAGATCCCGCATGCCACCACTAAGACCCAGTGCAGCCACATAAATAAATAAATAATTTTAAATAAATAAATAAAATAGGAAACAACTATGTATATAAATATAATATCGTGTGATAGACATATGCAACAAGTAATCATCATTTTTTATTTATTTTATAAAATTTTAAACTTAAAGTATTTCCTCCCTTTCCCCCCCCAAATTCATTGCATAATCTTAGAGGAAGTTTCAGATTGTAACCTTTATATAAACTGTAGTAGCCTCTGCTGGTGAAATGCTGTTTTGTAACTATTAGAACAGTCCAGACAATAGGGAAAGAATTGCATTATTTTAGGGCTGTACAAGGTACTGTCCACAAATCTCAGAAAAGGAAAGGAAGTTCTATGGTAGAGGAAGAAGATGGCATCCAGACTGTTCTCTTAAAGCTATAAAAGCTCTACAGGTATCTTGACTTTTTACAGCTGTATATTTCCAGTTTTGTAGTACAAGCAAAGAAACGGAGGGAAGGGGACTAATCTCTGTTGAACGCCACCTGCTCTAAGGACGAGGCCCTGCCCGTGACGTTTGTGTTAGTTTTCTTTTATGCCACATCAATCATAATGTGTAGATGTTAATCTCCATTTTGCAGGTGAGGAAATTCAAATTCTGGGGGAGTTCATGATCTACCCGAAGTCATGCAGTTTCTATGTGTAAGGGCTGGACTTATAATCCAGTCTGTGTGGTTCCCAAGTCCCTCTCCACCATACAGTTTCCATTTTACTTTGCAATCAGCGTAACTGGGATATTTCTGCCCTAAAATAATAAGTGGGAATACGGGTCTCTCTACCTCAACTTAATACCCATGGGTCTGCTTTTAGCATTTGGAGGTGTCATTATATTACAATAACTTGCTTTTATTTGCATAGTGGCCATTATACTACTCAGTCTAGAGATTTGTGATATTCTGGTCTAAATGGAATGAAAGCTATTAGGGGTCTTTACGATTAGCCTAGTATGATACAATAAAACAGAAACAAGTTGAATTGCGATGAAATTGCTGCTCCTGAATTTAAAACTAGTCAAGATAAAACAGATGTTCAGAAAGATCGCTATGATCTTCACCTGAATACTAATACATTTTTAAAAATCAAACAATATATATATTTACATATGGAGAAATAAAACCCACCTTAAAATGCTAATGTCATTTTCTCTGCTATTTCTTGAAGCAAAAAAAAAAATAAAATGATGCTGAACTGTTGACTGTTAGGCAGCAACACGGTGTTTCAGAGAAACTGACTTGAAAAAGTAAATAAGATTTTCAAAGATGAATGAATCATACACCTGCATACGGCATGGTACAGCAATTAGTGTGTGCAAACTCCAGGTGCATCAAGATTGTGACATGAAGATGAGGCATATATAAAAGTAAGAGTATTTTTAGCTGAATCTGATCTGGAAGTCAGGAGACTTAATTTCCATGAACAATTTCTTTCTTTGCTGGTTTGTTCATTCTCCACGTTCTTCCAAAAAATATCTAATATCAAACTGCTTAATTTGTTTTTGACAGTGTGACTTTGGCAAAAATCACTTAAATATCTGAGGTCTTCTAGCACCACATTTATTTCTTTTGTCCTCCTAAAAATACTGTAAATAGCAGCAGAAGTTCCTGGTGAACTCCCTTGCATGTAACGTTATTATTTTTTATCTTCTGTTGTTGGTTTGCTTTTCATTACAACCACAGGCTAACCTCATACTACGCCCCACTTCTAATGCCTGCTCAGTTATTGTCTTCCCTCCAGAGGGTCTGACTCTGATTAAAATAGAAATGGACACGAATTGAGTTTTTCTGAGCAAACTATCAGAGAGACACAGGCAGGAGAGACATGGTATCAGGGCAGGGGGGTCAGGAGGAGACAGGGCGTCAGGGATTTTGCTTTTAACGCTTTCTAAAAGATGTGCACGGATCATTTATGGAAATTTGGTGGCAACTTCCAACCAGAAATCCGGATGTTTCACTAGGCTGGCACCAAGTCCTCCAAGAGAAATCATAGTCACAGATGCTCTACAATAGATCGATTTTAGTAGCTTCCCATTACAAGCTTTCCCTGATATCACTTAAACACCCTGATAAATGCTTTTCATACCAAGGCCCTCCCCCCCTCCCCAAAGTGTCCCCACTGCCACCACTTCAGCCCATGTGGCAGGATCCCTGCTACCTGATGATCACACGGAGTGTGGCGTCCTCTGCTCGTGAAGTCGCCTTTCTCCTGGTCCCAGGCTTTCTCGAGCGGACACGCGTCTGTTCTCTAACTAGCGAGCAGGGGGTGTCTGAGAAGAAGACACTTTTGATCAGGCTGGAGACTTAACTAGGAAGTAAGTAGGGCACATCGGGCTGATCGCCCTGTCCTCAGGGGAGATAGTTCTCATTGGCCCAGGAGACTGCAAGGTAATAAAGTCCTGGGAGGCAGTGATCAAACTGTCTAGAGACCCCAAGAGGCAAGCAGTGGGCACCGCTACCTTTCCCGCCGCATCCTGTCCCAGGTGAGGCTGTGTGTTTGTGAAGTAGCAAGAAGTCTATGTACCATGGGCGTCGCTTTCAATTCTCTAGAGTCAGCAGAGGGATGGGGTAGTCTGGTCTCAGCAGAAGGGACCGGAGGATAAGCAGTCAAGGGACCAGACAGACCCTGAGGGGAGATCTATCTTTGAGTGTCTATTCAGAGTCAGTGTCTTGAGGAAGGGAAAGGATATATCCAGGAGGATATTCAGCTGATTCAGCCCAAGGACTAGGCCTTGCTCTGGACTGGGCCCCTCAGAGGGCAAGACTTCGGTCGGATCTCCTGAGTTAGTAGGAAGGTATGAACTTTTGCCTTGAACTTTCACACCCAGAGCAACTTCTTCTAGACAGCAGAGGGTAAACCAAGTTGAATGTAGTTTGACTTTCTTAGGAGAGCAGGTTGCAATGAGTAATGGCAATCCATCGCCCTATAGTCTAAAATGAGCCCACAATATCACTGAGGGTTCACACCTTAATACAACTGAATTTCGGGAAGAGGTCAAACCCTTCTCTCTGTGTTAGAATAAGCAGGGGTCTTCCACCAGAGTGTGATTAACACCTTGTATCCCTCAGCAAACTGAAGCTGCCCCCTTCCCAATCTTCTAAACAAAGGGCTTCTTCATATCCTTATCTCATTCTATCTTATCTCCATCTCATCTCCACACCTTGTCTGCTTGGTCCCCAAAGGCCTTGTGTCCTAAACTCCACCCCTGCACTATTTAGGCAATTCTGACAAAAGACTTCCAGGATGGACTGGTGAACCCTCTCTGTTTGCATCTGGAACATTCATAATTACCTTAGTTTTCCATTCCAAGCGTGCAATTATCCATGTTCTCTACTTCAAAATGCATTTACCTCTGACAGAATCCTAGCAAACAAAGACCTGGTCCAGTGGTACCTATGAGGAAGGAGACATGATGTTTTTAAACTAAAAACTAAAAACTAAAAATTTTCTGACACCAGAAGCACAGGCAACAAAACAAAAATAGGTAAATTGGATTTCATCAAAATCAAAAACTTTTGTGCATCAAAGGACACTATCAACAGAGTGAAAAGGGAACCCATGGAATGGGAGAAATTATTTGTGAATCATATATCTGATAAGAGATTAATATCCAGAATATTTAAAGAACTCCTACAACTCAATGACTGTAACAACAACAAAAACAATTTAAAAATGGGTAAAGGGGCTTCCCTGGTGGTGCAGTGGTTGGGAATCCGACTACCAATGCAGGGGACACAGGTTCGAGCCCTGGTCCGGGAAGATCCCACATGCCGCGAAGCAACTAAGCCGTGAGCCACAGCTACTGAGCCTGGGTGCCACAAGTACTAAAGCCCACGTGCCTACAGCCCATGCTCCGCAGCGGGAGAGGCCACCGCAATGAGAACCCAGTGCACCAAAATGAAGAGCAGCCTCTGCTCAACGCAACTAGAGAAGGCCCGTGCACAGCAACAAAGACCCAACGCAGCCAAACATAAATAAATAAATAAATAAATACAATACAATACAAATGTAAAGAACTTGAATATCTATTTCTCCAAAGAAGATATGCAACTGGCCAAGAAGCACATGAAAAGATGCTTAGCATCAGCAGCTCTTAGGGACATGTAAATCAAAATCATAATGAGATGACACTTTATACCCACTGGGATAGCTATTATTAAAACAAACAAACCCCAGAAAATAACAAGTGTTGGCAAGGATGTGGTGAAATTAGAACACATGCATTGCTGTTGGGGATGTAAAATGGTGCAGCTATTGTGGAAAACAGTACAGCAGTTCCTGAAAAAAAAAGAAAGAAAAAAAAAACATAGAATTACTGTATGAGCCAACAATTCCACTTCTGGATATTTACCCAAAGGAACTGAAAGCAGGGACTTAAACAGATATTTGTAAATCCATGTTCATAGTGGCGTTATTCCCAATAACCTAAAGGTGGAAGCACCCAAGTGTCCAGTGACAGATGAACGGACAAATAAAATGTGATATATGCGTGCAGTGGAATATTATTGAGCCTTAGTAACGAAATTCTGACATGTCTATAATATGGATGAACCTCAACATTACGCTAAATGAAGAAGTCTGACACAAAAGGACAAATATTGTACGATTACACTTACATGAGGTACTTAGAATAGTCAAATTCACAGAGTCAGACAGTACAATGGTGGTTGCAAGGGGCTGGGGTGGGAGTGGAGAAGGTAACAGAGGGTTGTTTAATGGGTGCAGAGTTTCAGTCTGGGAAGATGAAAACACTCTGGAGATGGATGATGGTAATGAGTGTACAACAATGTGAATGTACTTAATGCCACTGAATTCTACACTTAAGAATGGTTAAAATGGTATATTTTGTTATATATATACATATATATCTCCACAATAAGAAACTAAAAGCTTTTTTAAAATTAAAGCTTTTAAAAATTAATTAAAGTAAAATAAAAAATTAATTAAAACTATTTAAAAATTAAAGCTAAAATTAATTCTCCCTCAATCCCCACATCTACGTGCCAAATGTGCTGTTTCTGCTTTGATCATTTTCCTGTGAGTACCCATCTGTGGGCTTCTGGCTAGTTAATCAAAATAACCTTGGATGAGCATCATTTCTTCTAATTCTCTTCCTCTAGCCCACCAGCCACATCCTACATCCTGCAAACCACACCTGACAGCTATTAATTATTGTCCTGCCCCTCCCCCAGTTTCCTGGAGTACCTGTTTTTATGTACCACCTCCTGCTGCTCTAGGCTCCATCTCTGTGCAGTTGGGTACCTTGTATTGGTGGTAACTGTTGACCTGGATAAGCAAGAATTACAATTAAATTGCTGTTTTCTCGTTGCAGATGATGCAGGAATAGGAGAATCTTTGGGTGGCCCATCTCTGTCCACTCCTCCTTATTAGCAATGTAACACATGTTTTGTGGCTTAGGATTTCAAAGAAGGGGGATTTTCTTAATTTATCAGCTAAGCCAGTATTACAACAGCTTATGAAGGGTTTGCAATTGTTTGGGTTTAAAGCAGGGACAACATGAAACACTTAATGAAAAACTTTCACAAAACTTGGACTCTTTCCAGCAACTTAGCTATGTGAGAATAACTTTTACACCCTGACAACTCTAAAAATAAAACATTTTTAACTTAAAGCTGTTCTTCCAGTTGCTGTTTAAAACTTTATTCCAAGAACTGAGATGCTATTCAGCAAAATGCAACTACAGGCTTCTCAACAATAAGGTTCAATAATCGTTATATGTTTCCTGGTGATGGATTTATTTTTTATCTTTGAAGTTTATAATGATAGCTGTAAAAGCGAATGTCAATAGTATTACTATCATTTAATTTCTAATAGAATGATTTTTATTTTTATGTGTTAGAGCTATAATAATTCTAATAATATTACCAGAATTTATTTTGTGCTTCATGATGATGATATCAGTAAACCATATTCCCAGCAACATTTTGCTATGTTTCAGCTTATTAACAGAATTATCTGTGTTTTAAAACTTTGGCGTTAAAATATACCTTCAATAATGCCATTATAATGATCATGTGTTTAAAACTTGTGTAAATAACTATACGCATTTTTCTCTAAAAAAGAGACTTTTTATTTCTATCAGAGTAGAGCTGAGTTTCTTTGATTAAAACTGTGATTCTTAAATTGTGTGCTGAACCACGCTAGTGTGACAAGCAAACTTACAGAGGCACTGTGGGTTATTTTAAGTTTTTGAGGGGCACAGACAACTGTTGGATACCACGCCAACTACTACTAAGTTGTTTAGACCTCACTACTTAATAAAGAGAATTGTTCAGGTATTTCTTTTGGCCCGGGGGCACCAGGAACCAGGAAAGTTTGGGAATCTCTGGGAAAGATTAGTGGACATGAAATACAAGATAAATAAATGAGAATTACTTATATAGTACAATCCTGTCATTTTATAGAGGAGAAAACTGAGGTCCACAATGGTTGAAATCTTAAAACTAGTAAGTCTTAAATACCCAGCCTCCTAGCTCCCTTGTCAGACTGTTCAGTAAAAAGACCTGATGAACTTGATAGTCTGCTGAGGTTTCTATTCTTCCTGTTCCTGTCTCTCTGCTTTCTGGTCAGAAGATCCAAGCTTTGTAGCCCAGCCTGACCATATACCAGCTGAGTATCTTAAGCCAAGTTCCTTACCCTCTGTGAACCTTAGCGTCCTCATTTGCAAAATAATTGGGCTGATGATAATGGCTAATAACAGGTAAAAATGGAGTCACTTCTAGAATAGTAATAGAAATAATGCACTTGAAAAACAATTTTGTAAATAGCCAAGCACTTTATAAATTACTGGTTTTCATTCAATAGTATTTAAACATCTACTATGTGCCAAGCCCTGGGGAGACAAAGAGAAAAACAAAATTGTCTCTGCGTTTAAGAGGCTTATCTCTCCTGGAAGGGAGAAATATAAATGATTAGAATCAAAATTGACAAATAGTATAGTAGAGGTAATGACCAAGTATCATGTGGTAGAGAAGGACTGAGGGGCAGGGGAAGTCCTGGCAGAAAAGGCAAGGGTTCAGGCCTGACTTGGAAGGTGGGTAGGCAATGAGAGGGGTGGGGAGAACAGTCCAAGGAGGGGGAGTGCTCTGGACCAAGGAGACAGGTGCAGGAACAGAGCGCCTTCAAGAAGCAGCATAGTGGGACTTCCCTGCTGATCCAGTGGTTAAGAATCCGCCTTCCAATGCAGGGGACATGGGTTCGATCCTTGGTCGGGAACTAAGATCCCACATGCCGCGGGGAAACTAAGCCCGTGCGCTCTAGAGCCCGCATGCCACAACCAGAGAGCCTGTGCACTGCAACAAGGAGCCTGCGCGCGGCAACAAGGAGCCCATGTGCCGCAGCGAAGATCCCATGTGCTGCAACTAAGACTCGACACAGCCAAATAAACAAATAAATATTTAAAAACAAACAAAAAAAGAAAGAAACAGCGTAGCATCCCATACAGCTGGAGGGAGGAGGATGGGAAACAGGAAGTGGAAGATTACAGATGGGAGAGTAAATGTGTGTGCTGGACGCTGCTCCCAAAGGGTCTGGTATTCCTCTTGAAGGAGTGGACATTACCCTGGAAAACTGTTTAAGGATTTAAAGCGAGAAGGGAGGCAGCCCAATGTGTAAATGTGACGAGCTCTCCTTATCCTTTCCTAAGAAGGAAACTTGAGTTTGTTAGCTTCAAGAACTGTGGCGCTATGTCTGTATAATTCCTTTAGTCTGGCAACTTATTCTGAAGAGAAACACAGCACTTAATAAAGGTTTTAATGATTATGTGTATGGCAAGGTGGTAGTGAGATTCTTTTTTTTTTTTTCTTTTGCCAAAATAAGATTTTATTTTGAAAGTTATTTGAAAGACACTGGTGAGGAAGGAGAACACTCAACGGATGTAGATTCCAAATTTGTATTCTTTCCAACTGCCACCAATGGTCTTTGTCATGCCAAAAGATTGCTTTTTTTGGTAATTCCTATTTTAAGCTCTCTGGAGGAGAGATCTTATTCCATAAGCCAAGCCATTTTTTTTTCCTCCCTCCTTCCCTTGTTCCTTCCCTTCCTTCTTTCCTTTTTTTCCTTTCTTCTTTTCTTTATCTCTTTCTTTTCTCTCTTTTTTCTTCATTTCTTTCCAGGAAACAGTTAGTTGGGGATGGGTATTTTTTTTAAAAACATCAAGGTAGATCTAATATGTTCCACAAAGAGGAGGGGCTTAGTCAAATGTGAAGTGGAAAGGTTCTCTACTATTTCCTTATCATCTTGCTGGAACCAGGAATCTACATGAGGAAATGGCCTCCAGGAATGCGGTCTATACGAAGTCGTTCTGTCTTTGCATCTTAAGTGCTCATCTTTGGTCCTCCTGTTCCAGCTCCCACAGCCCGCAGCTCCTCCTCTGGACCCTGACCTTGGAAGGAGGTTCTGTAAATCTCAGCAGTTTTCATCTTGACAGCAAAGCCAGAAATGATTGTAAAGTGATTCTCATTTTCTTCTGTCTTTTAATTCTGTCACACATAGTATCACTGAGTGAACGTCATCTCCTCTGTCAAATTCACTGAGAAGTTGATGAGTACGTTTTAGTGACAACTGCCTGACACTCCTGTATGTGTCCATTATCAATCACTCTGTGTGTGTGTGTGAGTGTGTGTGTGAGTGTGTGTGTGAGTGTGTGTGTGTGTGTGTGTGTGTGTCTTGATCCGGGATATATCAGCGCTAAGCAGTTTTAAAACTCCTAACTGAAACAGTCAGAATAACGTAGGAAAGAAACAAAAATTAAAAACAACCCCCCAAAAAAAACCCAAAAAGAAAAAAAAAAAGAATTACACAGGAATTAGTCTCAGGTGGGTAACTTGACCTATATATCCTCATGTTGTCATTGCTACCTGAATGGTTATCAGGTAGTTTCACATTCATGTTCTTACTTGCTTCTCCAGAATTGAAATAGGTTAATGTACATCTTGAACCCAACATGGAGATTTTAAAAGTAAAGTGCATACCACATAAGACAATGTCCACTGATGATACTTCTATACTGAAAGTTCTTGGTTGAACCTACGTCAAATTCTTCTCTGAACACACTTGGAACTCTCTATGGCTTAGATGAGCCCGAAATCAGCTGTTCAGTGGTACAGCTTATACTGGCTCATGAGAATTATTTGTGGACAGCCCTTTTAACTCTGCATTCAGTGAAGTCATGTCAGTTGTCCGTGACAGAAGTATTTACAGCAGGTGTATTCGTTTCCTAGGGCTGCCTTAAAAATTAACACAAAGTACCATAATTGAGAGTTAATTATTATTATGTGTTTATTAGTTATTTAGTATGCAGTATAAATTATTTTCTTAACCAATATAATAATGCAACTAATTGATATTATAAAGAATAATATAGTGATTTAAATGTACTGTATTCCCTTATAGTTCTGGAGGCGAGAAGTCTGAAATCAAGGTGGCACCCGGGCTCTGTGCCCTCTGAGATGCTGGGTGGAATTCTTCTCTGCTTCTTCACAGCTTCCAGTGGTGGCTGTCCACCTTTGGTGTTCTTTGGCTTGTAGATGCATCTCTCCAATCTGCACCTCTGTGGTTGCTGGCATGCTCCTTGTGTGTCTTTGTCTCTGTGCCTCTTCTTATAAGGACACCAGTAATATTGGATTAAGTGCCCTCCCAGTATGACCTCATCTTAACTAATTACATCTACAATGACCCTATTTCCAAACAAGGTCACATTCTGAAGTACTGTACTGAGGGTTAGGACTTCAACATATATTTTGGGGGTGTCACAATTCAAAGCACAAATAACACTGTGGAAATCAGCAAATGCCACAAGTCAGGGCTTTTTTGAAGGGGGGAGTTGGTTTCCAGCATATCAGTGTGTTGGTCTGTCACATGACACCAGGAGAGGGCCACTCACCTCAAATATCACTTTTCCATGGGAGTTTTTCATCAGAAACTTCCTCATATGCCAAATGGCACCTGGCAGAGTGAGAATTAAAGGTGGATGCATGTAGTTAGGATTTTCCAGCCATTTCTTAGCCCTTTAAAAATACCTATGTATTTCCATTATTTAAAAATATTGAAAAATACAGCTGGGTAGAAAGAGTAGAAAGCCAAAAATGAATTATTCATAGCTTCATCATCCAAAGAGAGCTATCATTGATTCTTGATATATTTTCTTCAAAATATTTTTGGAACTTTTTTTTTTTGCTATTTACATTTCTCCTTTTGTGCCAAACTTGTCTGAATGCTTTGCCCTCTTTTCTTCATGCTTTTTTATTTTATAAATTTTAAAAAAATGTGAGTAATAATACCTAAGACAACACACCAGTTAGAAAAATCACACAACAAGACTAAGCAAAATCTGTCTTGATCACTACCCCAATCCCAATCCTCTCTCTGGAGGTAAATACAGTCATTGGTCTTAAATGATTCTTCTAGACCTTTTAAAATGCCATAAACCATATCATACCATGTATTTTATCCCACAGCTTTCTTCTCTCCTCCCTCCCACTAAATTGTATACCTTTGAGAGCTTTTTATGTCAGATTTAACATGTTATCTTTAATTACTGCAACACATTTCATTCTATAGATGCACCATAGTTTAATTATTCTCCTATTGACAATTTTTTGGTTGTTTTCAATCTTCCACAATTACAACCAAGAAGCAATGAAAATCCTTGTACATGCCCCTTTACGCATAAGTACAAGTGTTTCTCTAGGATGAATAACAAGAAGCTGAATATCTGAGTTGAAGACTATAATTTTAATATGACAATTTTCCATGAAGATAGCCCCAATACACCCTTCCAATGAGAGTGCAGAAGAGTATCCATATATTAAATAATTAAAGAACTAAAAATCACAAGCCAGAGGCTCTAACTGGACTCCTTATTTGTTTGTTTGTATTTAAATTTCAAAAATTTCCAAATTTCTCTTCTCTGAATTTACTAGGCTTCATCCAAATACTCTGATTTATAACCTTATCCCTTAGCCAGCATGTACAATGACATGGAATATGTCATATGATGAACAACATAATTTTTCCAAAGACCTTCTAATAGTTTAGTGCAACTGGGACATAGGGAGTGAGGTAGGGATGAGAGGAAGAGGTAGCTGGAGATGCAGGCGGGTTAGAGACACACTTGGGCAAGGATTTGTTTAGAATTTGAGGTTGTATAAAGCAGAGAAGTCAGTAAATGGGCTAGTGTGGTAATATAGGCAAGGTTCTGAGCTGAGGCAATAATGGTGGGAAAATGAAAAGGAAGGGAGAGTATCAAGACCTATTTAAGCAGTGGAATTTATAGAACTTAATGAATGTGAATTGTGAAAGAGAGAAGCTTAGAACATTTCCTGGATTATTGGCTTCGATGACTGGTTTTCATGACTGAGGTCAGTCACAGAGGAGAACACAGCGGTGATGGTCATAGTGTTAGCCAGGTCATTTGGACAAACTGGGCAAGGCTGTAGAAATGTGGAGATAGGTATTCTGAAGGTAGGTGGATATACAAGCAAGAAAATCAGGGTTGGAGCTACTGAATAAGGTTCATCGGTGGTTAGCAAAATCCAAGGGAGTGGTTGAGACTGTCCAAGGGGAGAGCAAAGAGTAGCAAGAGAAGAAATCCAAGGAGGAAATACTAGGAAGCACAAACATTTACAGGACAGGCAAAAGAGGAAAAATCTGACTGATCCATCTTAATAGTTTGGCGATTTCTTATCAAGTTAAACATACACTTTATGACATGGCTTTATTAAGCAAAAATAAGCAAATATGAATATATGTTCTTACTTTTACTGTCTATTATGGAAAAGGTAGCATACACAATTGGACGTTGCCTTTTCTTTTTAAATCTCAAATGGTATACTGAAGAGCTTTCCAATATAGGTATAAAGAGAGCTCCCTCAATGAATTGCTGAAGAGTACTCCATTGTATGATTGTACCACAGTTTATTTAGTTATTCCTTATGGATGAACACTTGGATTGTTTCTTATTTTCCACATTGTGAATAATGCGGCAGTGAATAAATTTACACTTTTCTGAAAATAAAATAAAATATGACATGACAAACCCACTCTTGTGTAACTACCCAAGAGAAATAAAAGCTAATCTTCACCCAAAAACCTCTGTGCAAGTGGTTATAGCAGCTTGATGTGTATTTGCCCCAAAGTGTAAACAACCCCAAATTTCCTTCAACTGATGAGTATACGAACAAATTACAGAACATCTATGTATTGGGGAATGCTACTCAGCAATAAAAAATCTATTGACACAACAACGTCATGGAATCTGAAATGCATTTTGCCGACACCCAAAAGGCTATGTAATGTATAATTCCACTTGTATCACTGTTGTGAGCTGAAGGTTCATATCCCCCATCCCCAAACTGATTATGTTGAAACCTGAACCCCAAATTCCATGCTATTTGGAGGTGGGGCCTTTGAGAGGAAATTAGGTTTAGATGAGGTCATGAAGGTGGAACCTCCACGATGGGATTAGTGTCCTTAATAAGAGGAGGAAGACAGACCAGAACTCTCATAGTGAGAAGGCAGATGTCTGTAAGTGAGGAAGCAGGCTCGTACCAGGAACCAGATCTGCTGGCACCTTGATCTTGGACTTCCCAGGCTCCAGAATCGTGAGAAATAAATGTCTGTTAGGACTTCCCTGGTGGCGCAGTGGTTGAGAATCCGCCTGCAATGCAGGGGACACGGATTCCATCCCTGGCCTGGGAAGATCCCACACGCCATGGAGCAACTAAGCCCGTGTGCCACGACTACTGAGCTTGCGCCCTAGAGCCCGCGAGCCACAACTGCTGAGTCCACGTGCTGCAACTACTGAAGCCCACGAGCCTAGAGCCCGTGATCCGCGAGAGAAGCCACTGCAATGAGAAGCCCGCACACTGCAACAAAGAGTTGCCCCCGCTCACCGCAACTAGAGAAAGCCCGCGCACAGCAACGAAGACCCAACGCAGCGAAAAATAAATAAATAAAAAAATTAATTTAAAATAATAATAATAATAATAAATGTCGGTTGTTTAAGCTACCAGGTCTGTGATATTTTGTTATAGCAAACAGAGCAGGCAAACACAATCACAGACTCAAAAAAAGGCAAAACTACAGGGACAGAAAACCTGTAAGTGGTTGCCAAGGCTTCAGGCTGGAGCAGTCAATGCAGGGGACACGGATTCCATCCCTGGCCTGGGAAGATCCCACACGCCATGGAGCAACTAAGCCCGTGTGCCACGACTACTGAGCTTGCGCCCTAGAGCCCGCGGTCCACAACTGCTGAGTCCACGTGCTGCAACTACTGAAGCCCACGAGCCTAGAGCCCGGGATCCGCGAGAGAAGCCACTGCAATGAGAAGCCCGCACACTGCAACAAAGAGTTGCCCCCGCTCACCGCAACTAGAGAAAGCCCGCGCACAGCAACGAAGACCCAACGCAGCGAAAAATAAATAAATAAAAAAATTAATTTAAAATAATAATAATAATAATAAATGTCGGTTGTTTAAGCTACCAGGTCTGTGATATTTTGTTATAGCAAACAGAGCAGGCAAACACAATCACAGACTCAAAAAAAGGCAAAACTACAGGGACAGAAAACCTGTAAGTGGTTGCCAAGGCTTCAGGCTGGAGCAGTTGTCTAGAAAGAGGCACAAAGGAATATTTTGGGGGTGATGGATCTGTCTTCATTATGGTGGTGGATACATCACTATATGTGTCTGTCAAAACTTATAGAACTGTATGCTAAAAAGGGTGAATTTTACTATGTGTAAATTATATCTCAATAAACCTGACCCCTAAAAATGTTATGTATGACAGCAAGATACAAAGTCAATGCCTGGAAAAAAATGAGTAGAACAATGAACTGGCTTAGATGTAAATAGGCAAAGAAAAAGACAACAAAATAATAAATAATTAGGAATATTGAAAGTAATCAAAAGTAGGAAAAGCTAGTTTCTGGTGAGAAGCCATTCAGGAGAAAAAGATCAGGAGCTTTCTGTGGCCTACAGGTTTAATACATACACATACTCTGAGTAAAGAGTACACACTACACAATACTCTGTGTTTGTTGCCATAACAGCTAAAAACTTAAGGCAGCCTTAAGCAGAACTCATTAGAAATATGGTGCTCTCTACACTATCAGGGAAATGTTGCTCAGTCCTTGGCATGCATAAAGAAAGATATTGAGAAGTACTGTAATAAAATTTAAAATAATTAAAATATAGAAATAATATAAAGTATTATGGAAAACTTAGAATAAAGAGAAAGACACCATTATCTAAAAACAATGTAAATCTAATAGATTACTTTACCACATAAATAATATGTTTCTTGTAGAAAATTACCATACCTAGATGAACCAAACGAGAAAATGAATAAGAGCCCCATTTTCAAAATTTTAAAATTCTGACAAAATCATGTAAATTTTAATTAAAATAATAACCAGATACTACTGTAAGTCTATCCGGCTAACAAAGAAGACGTTATGACAACACTCAGTTATGGCAAGAATGTGGATCAGAGGAGATTCACAGTCTATTTTGGTGGAGTGAAAAGAGGTTCAAATACTTTGTATAGCATTTTGGCAGCATCCGGTGAAGCTAAAAGCAGGTATACTCCCAAGACCTGGCAATTTCACAGGTAAATGCCCTAGAGAAATTTTTGCACATTTGCTTAAGAATCTGTATAACAGTATTGTTTATAAGAGCAAAATATTTGGGACAGAGTAAATATCCCTTATCAGATTAGATAATTAAGTTGTGTCATTGTCACACAATGCAATAGCCTATAGAAGTTAAAATAAATGAATTAGAACTATACGTATTCTGTTTTTTGATAAACCCAAAAAAAAACAAAACAGGATGCAGCATAGTGAGAAAAGCAAATTACATAATGATTCGTACAGTATACCATTATCTGAAAAACATACCATATACACACACTTGTATGTTGATATATACACATATACATAAAAACTCTTCAGAATGTGTGTATGTGTGTGTGTGTGTGTGTGTATTTCTCCGCAGAAGAGAAAGGACTACATAAGGGACATCTCTATCTGTAGCGTTCCTCCCTCCCGACCCCCCGTAATTTTTTTCTTTCAGAATGCAGGAAAGAAAGAGGGAGGGTAGGAGAAAAAGAGGAAGAAAGGAAGGAAGGAAGAAAAGAAGGAAGAAAGGGAGAGAGAACCTAAAGTAAGTAAGACAAAACTTTGTGGTAGATTCCAGGGGGATTAAAAATTGCTCTTTAGGGCTTCCCTGGTGGCGCAGTGGTTGAGAGTCCGCCTGCCGATGTAGGGGACGCGCGGAGCGGCTGGGCCCGTGAGCCGTGGCCGCTGGGCCTGCGCGTCCGGAGCCTGTGCTCCGCAACGGGAGAGGCCACAGCGGTGAGAGGCCCGCGTACCGCAAAAAAAAAAAAAAAAAAAAAAAAAAAAGAATTGCTCTATATACTTTTCTTCATATTTGAAGTATTTTATACCAAAACACGAATATTTAGTCCTTGTAAACAATTCAGAAAATACGTAGTGTAAAAAAAAAAGTCATCCCTCATTTAAAAAAATGAATGTTAACATTTTGCTGCATATATTTCCAGACTGTGCCATACTTTCATAAGCCTGCATGTTATATACATAATTATTTTGGTAGCCTTTTCGAAGAGGCCAAAATTTCTCAAAAATGTTCTTCTGATTCATGAGGTGAATGATACCAAAGTCCGTTTTTTCTCTGAGTCTTTGGGACGGCTTCTTACCTTAATTCTACACTATTTTCTCACAGTTCCATAGTCCTGTTTGCAGATTTGGTGGCTTGTCCTTCGCCCTACTCAGTCCACTTGGGGGCTATCTCAACCCATCTGAGATCTACTGCCGAACGGAAGACGACACGCACAGTTGCCAAACCAAGTCTCCCTGTCCGTCGGGCATTCGCTAAGGGCACCCTCGCTGTCCGAAATGAGAACTCTCAGAACGGCAACGTCTGACCTTCTGACACTCTTAGTCTACGCAATGCAGGAGAAACTACAGTTCCCGTGGGGCTCTGCTCCTGGGCGCCCGCCTCCACCCCTGCGCCTGCGCATTCTGAGCATGGACTACAACTCCCAGAGCGCATCGTGCTGCCGCCCTCGCCCCTCTACTTCCTGCTGGGGCGTTTCATGAGTGACAGCGTCTCTGCGAGTCCAAGAAAAGTTAAAGGTGGGCGGAGTTTGTGGGCTGCTTGGGAGGCTGTTAGGAGTTGCTTACTTTCTTTCTGTCACAAGAAAGCAGCAGGTCTGCAGCAGATTTCTGATGTGCAGCTGCCTAGATATCGGGTGTGCATGGGCTTGGCTTTTCTGAACCGGGAGAGGGGTCTTTCAGGCACCTGCACAGGTGGTCACGCCTTGCGCTGGTCCTTGCAGTCAGCTTGTCCTTGGAGTTGTCCAACATCCTTCCCAGGGCGTGGGAGAGGCTGACAGTCCTGGGTTTTATTGGAGTGGTGGATTTTTTTCCCGTCTTTTCTTTATATCTTCGCAGGCATTTCATGGGAAATTAGTAGACTGTAGAGGAGGCTGCAAGTCAGATATTTTACCCTGGAAATCCACGCGCGTTTCTTGAAAGATTGCTCCTAGTTATAGTTTCGTACTTTGTTTCTGTTGGGCCTGGGATCCCTGTTTTCATGATCTTCCAACTCGTAAATGTTAATGTGCTCTGAAGACAGAATCCTGGAGGAATGCCTGTATTTAAGGGGAAATAAGAAGTCTCCTAACGCACCTCTTGACTGACACCCTTGATATATGTAATTAATATATGTGATATGACATGATTAATAAATGTAATGCGTGGGAAACTACAGTCCCCACCCCATCCCGCTGAAAGCGGAAACGCTCCAGTTTCAGAGTGGGGAATGTCAAAGAGAAATGGGTTGAAGAGTGAGTGGTGGGTGGGAGGTGAACAATTACAGTTGACCACAAATTGCTTTTTCAAAAAAATGTGTTCTTGAGGAGAAAGCTGGATGGTGGGTTGAGACCCAGCTTTGCCATTTATTAACTCTGTAATTTCGTACAGGTTAGTTTACCTCTCTGAATCTCAGTTTCCTCATCTGTGAAATAAGGATGATTTTACCTTTCCTCCCCACATGACGGTTTTTGTGAAGGCAAGTTAAATCATAATATGTGAACATAGTTCTTAAACTCCATAGTCACCCAAAAGTGAGTTGGTAATGATAGTATTGTGGCAAGTGTAATGAAAGGCCAGGGCAACTAGGAACACCAGTTAAGAGAAGGGTTGAAACTAATGACCATGGGGTCAAGGCTGAAGAGTAAAGCAAATGAATCTGGGAAGGGCCTGAGATTCTGGGAGAAGACAGATGGGTCAGCTGGCAGTATCTCTCTCTTTCTGTCTTGTTGCTAAGCTTGAGAAAGGTAGGAGCCACATCTGATGTTCTCAGTTGTCTGCTTGATGTCTGACACAGTGTCCAGCACATGGTGCCTTTGCTCTTACCTTCCCTTTGCCTGGAACACTGTTACCCCATGTTATCAGTCAGGATTCTCTAGAGAAACACAGCCAGTAGGAAGTGTGTGTGTGTGTGTGTGTATGTATACACACATATATGTATATATTAATGAGTATACATACATATATGTATACTCACTATATATATGCATGTATACTATATGTATACAGTATACACATACATATATGCACATATGGTAGCACACACACACATACATATATAAGGTATACTAAGAGATTTGTTTCAAGGAATTGGCTTCTGTAATTGTGGCCAGTCTGAAATCTGTAGGCAGGTTGGAAACTTAAGTGGGAGCTAATGTTGCAGTCTTGGGGCAAAACTTCCTCTATCTTGGGGAAACCTCAGTTTTGCTTTTAAGGCCTTTCAAGTGATTGGATGAGGCCCACCCACATTATGGAGGGTAGTCTCCCCCTTACAGCTTGTAGATGTTAACCACAGCTCCAAAATAGCTTCACAGCAACATCTAGGTGAGTGTTTGATTAAACAGCTGGCTACTATATCCCAGCCAAGTTGACACATAAAACTGATCATCATATCCTGGAAAGTCTTTGCTCAATATTATGTTTTCATAACATTTAAAATTGCAGTCCTCCACACACACAGCCTTACATTCCCTACCCGCCTCTTCTTTTTCTAATGTTTCCCTTAGCACCTATTATCTTTGATCCATTGCCTTATTTTTGATTTCTTATGTTTACTGTCTTTCTGCCCCTTGTAGAATATAAGCTCCACAGGGCAGGGATTTCTGTGTGTGTTGTTTACTGATGTATCCTCAGCACGTTGAATGGTACCTAACACACAGTAGGCCCTCAATAAATCTTTGTGAATGACTGAAGGAATTTTGAAGGTGGCTACTCAGTAAATACTTGTGGAATACATGGAGGGTTTCATCCTGAAGTATTCCTGAACAGACTCTCTTGAAGGGTGGAAGGATAGTAGATTGCAGGAAAAAAAGGAAGAATTTCAGAGTTCATATCTAGGAGGTGGAAGAAGTAGTGAAGAAGCAGCATAGACAGATCAGGGTGTGCGTTCCCTTTGCCCTGTTACTTAGCTGTGTAACTTTGGGCAGGTTATCTAGTGTCTCTGGGCCTCAGTTTCTTCATTGGTAAACTGAGAATAATAATACTTAGTACACAGGGTTGTTCCGATAATGAAGAATTGATGTAATATAGGTTTAGCCTAGGACTTGCCACATAGTGAGCATGTAAGAGGTAGCTGTTGTCAATATCATCATTATTATTCAATATTAAAGTGGAGACATTAATAAGAATCACTGAAGTAGACTAAAAGTAAAATTATTGGAATTTAAAAGAGGAAGGGCCTGTGAGGTTGAGATGCTGAAGTCTGAAGTGATGTTAATACACAAGTTTGGGTCCTGCAGGGAGTTAGGGGCATAGTTCATTTTAGGTCAGGGTCCTTTAATTTTGTTTCAAAACAGAATGAACATCTTTCAGTGTATGCAGCCCAGAAAACAGATTAATTGACACCAAACCCTTCAGTTTGCCCCAGGCTGCCATTTTAACTGCAGGGCTAATTGGTTCCAGGTCAGAGGTCCCATTCACTTGCTTCCTACCGACACTTGAGAGAAAAATGTACATTTTTGCTGCTGATGTTTTGCTCACTAGGATTCTTTTGTTTTCTCCTGAGGTTGTTGCTTTGGGCAACAAGAGAGATGGTAAGATTCCAAAACAGCTTTCTAGCTACCCTGACCCAACTCCACCATAATTATTACCATATACAGCTAACAGGCGTTTTTAAAAAGATCCAAAGGAATACATACTCACATTGAACCCAGTGCATGTCTTGTGGCTTACCTATTGATACAAACAGAATTTCCAATTTTGGTCCCCTCTGATCAAACAGAATAGTTTTTCCGATATGTGGGTTGTGTGTTCCTCAGAAAAAGACTAATTTTGAAAAACCTAGTGTGGACCTGGTCATTCTGTGACGACATGTCTGATTTTAACTTCTTGGGAGGAAATATTTATAGTCCCGAAGACAAGTAGATTTCATGCAGAAGAAAGATGAAGGCCGGATGTTTGAGGTTTTTCTTCTGGTCTTTCTGCTTCCCATAGTATCTGACTGCAGCTAGTTACAACGTTTCGTGTTTGTTTAAGGAGTGGGCAGATTGTGAAAAAATAGTTGGCTGCAGCATTCTGAGCTGTGTTTTTGCTTCTTGATTTCTGCTTTGCTCCGTTGTTATAAGAAATAAACGGGAGTGAGAGCCGCGTTTAAGAATGATAGATTCTGGGCTTCCCTGGTGGCGCAGTGGTTGCGAGTCCGCCTGCCGATGCAGGGGACGCGGGTTCGTGCCCCGGTCCGGGAGGATCCCACGTGCCGCGGAGCGGCTGGGCCCGTGAGCCATGGCCGCTGAGCCTGTGCTTCCGGAGCCTGTGCTCCGCAACGGGAGAGGCCACAGCGGTGAGAGGCCCGCGTGACAAAAAAAAAAAAAAAAAAAAAAGAATGATAGATTCTTTCAGCAGTTTTTTTTTTGACCCAAGGTCATTTCTTCACATAGAGGACTGTGGAATAGAGGCCACAGCGGTGAGAGGCCCGCGTACCACAAAAAAAAAAAAAAAAGAAAAGAATGATAGATTCTTTCAGCAGTTCTTTTTTTGACCCAAGGTCATTTCTTCACATAGAGGACTGTGGAATTTGGAGTAACATTTTTTTTTGAGTGTCATCCAATTGTGGATGGCTGGACTTTGGTGGGGAACAGTGGTCACCTCAACCTTCCTTCAAGACTGCAAGATAATTTCTTGTCTAAATGTTAGGGGTGGGTCAAAAAAGGATCACTGTTCTGTGCTGCTTCCCAAGTGAAAAAAAAAAAAAAACAACCCACTGATTTAAATGGAGTTCCTCCTTGCTTTCCTGTGTATTTTGTTTGAGACATGCTCATAATAAAGAATCAAAACAGTACTTTCACATTTATTATTTTCAAATTAAGGATAATCAAATGTCAGTTTAATTCAATGTCAAATTAAGACTGATTGATGTCCTGTCCAAAGCATTAGAATATCTTGATAAATCCTTTTGTAATAGGAATAACCTTGGATGAAATTGGGTGGGACTTAACACTTTGTTTTCTTTTTGTGGTGCGTTGTCCATATCTTTATCCTTTCTGATAACTAAAGCACCTAGCAGAGATGGAAGCCTCACCTCCTGCGTTAACCTTGTTTCAAAGCCTCAGGACTTTCACTGCATAATCCCAGGAGGTGTCATTCACATCAAACTGTGAGTTTTTTTCAAGGAGGGGGCCTTGATGACTTATTTCCATCATTTTCCTAAAAGGTGGATAATTGATGTTCTATTTTTACCTTGTTCTTTCCATTCCTGAGATATGACAGTTGTGGTCACTTTTTGAGTGAAATTGGGATTGAGTTCCCATGGTTCCCTCCACTTTCCAGGGACACTCTGGCTCTAAGTGTTTGTTCTCACCTGACTCACTATCTCAGCCTCCATGGAAGGACCCTTTTTTTTTTTTTTTTTTTTTCGGTGCGCGGGCCTCTCACTGCTGTGGCCTCTCCCGTTGCGG
>NC_041233.1:107768971-107832732 GCF_002837175.3 Physeter macrocephalus
CATACCGGGGCACGAACCCGCGTCCCCTGCATCGGCAGGCGGACTCCCAACCACTGCGCCACCAGGGAAGCCCAGGACTGTTTGTTTTATCTTGCCAGACTTTCACCAGATATCTTTTTTTCGAATTCTTGCTTCCTTTCATGTGTGTGGTTCCCCTCACCTTTCCAACTCACATGGAGTCCCAGGTTTTACTTCTTGGGCCTCTTTTCATTTAGGCTCTCCAAGGAAATTAAAATTTTCGTTTGTAGCATACAGGGCAGTTTAGCCTTACATGCCCACCTCAGCTTTGGACTTTATGTTTGCATATCCAAAAATCATATTAACATGTCCTGCTCACCAAGGTTCATCTACCCCTCAGCACTGACAAGAGTTTCAAAATTTTGAGTCTTTTCTCCCTTCTCTATCATTTATTTTAAGCGGATACGAGTCTTACTTTCTAACTGATATGAATTATACTTCCTTAAAAAGAAGAGAAGTAATTTTTTTAAAGTATTTTTTACCCAGCTAGATAGATTATCCTCTTCATTATTTAACTTGATAAATAAATACTGGACCCCTATTAGGTCCCGGCCAAAGATAATAGGTATGGGAATATAACAGTGAACAGGACACAAGAAAAGTCCCTTCCCTCATAAAGTTTACATTCTAGTGAGAGACATACAATAAACAAATTTACAGATTATATAATGACAGGCAATGGTAAAGGATTAGAAAATGATGATACTGTTATTTTTGATAGGATGCCTAAGGAAAGTCTTTTAGAGAAAGTGACGGGTTCCAGAATAAAGTGAGGAAATGAGCCACACAAAGATCTTGGAGAAGAACATTCCAAAGAAGGACATAGCAAATCCAAAGGCCTGAAGCTGGAGGGAACCGTGGAACAGCAGGGAGGGCAGAGTGACTGGCACACATGAGAGATGGCAAGAGTGATGGGTGAAGACACTGCAGAGGAAACCAAGGGCCCGATCATATAGAGTCTTGTAGTCTGAGGAAAGACTTTGGATTTTATTTTAAGTGTGATGGGAAGCCATTGGAAAGTTTTGTGCAGGAGAGTAACAAGATGTGGCTTATATTCCATATTTTACTTTTGTTGAGATATATTTCATATACTGTAAAACCTACCCTTTCAAATTTATGTATTTATTTATTTATGGCTGTGTTGGGTCTTCATTTCTGTGTGAGGGCTTTCTCCAGTTCTGGCAAGCGGGGGCCACTCTTCATCATGATGCGCGGGCCTCTCGCTATCGCGGCCTCTGTTGTTGCAGAGCACAGGCTCCAGACGCGCAGGCTCAGTAGTTGTGGCTCACGGGCCCAGTTGCTCCGCGGCATGTGGGATCTTCCCAGACCAGGGCTCGACCCCGTGTCCCCTGCATTGGCAGGCAGACTCTCAACCACTGCGCCACCAGGGAAGCCCCCAAACCTACCCTTTTAATGTGTACGATTCAGTGGTTTTCATACAGTCATGTGATTGTGCAACCTCCACCACTATATCATTCCAGAACCTTTCGTCATCCCCCAAAGAAACCTCTTAGCAGTGCTGGTGAGCAGTCACTCCCCCATTCTCCTCCCCCAGGCCCTGGAAACCCCTAACCTACTTCCTGTCTCTATGGATTTACTGATTCTGGACGTTTCACATAAAGGAATCATATAACATGTGGTGTTTTGTGTCTGGCTTCTTTCACTTAGCATAATGTTTTCAAGGTTCAGTCATGTTGTAGCATGTATCGGTATTTCATTCCCTTTTATAGCTGAATAGTATTCTATTATATGGATATACCACATTTTCTTTATCCGGTGATGGATATTTGGGTTGTTTCCACTTTTTGGCAATTATGAATAAAGTTGCTATGAGCATTTGGGTATAAGTTTTTGTGTGGATGTGTGTTTTCATTTCTCCTGGATAATATAACTAGGAGTGGAATTGTTGGATCATGTGGTGACTCCATACTTAACGTCTTAAGGAACTGCCAGACTGTTTTCCATAGCAGCTGTATGAGGGTTCTCATCCTCACCAACACTTATTATTTTCTTTCTTTTGATTATAGTCATCTAGTGTGTGTTAAATGGTATCCTATTATGGTTTGATTTGCATTTCCCTAATAAGTATGAAAAATGAAGTTGCGCTTCTTTTCATATGCTTATTGGTCATTCGTTTATCTTCTTTGGAGAAACGTCTATTCAAATGTTTTGCCCATTTTTAAATTGGATTATGTCTTTTTATTGATGAGTTTTGTCCTTTATATATTCTCAATAATAGACCCTTGTCAGACATGTGATCTGCAGATTTTTCCCCCCATTCTGTAGGTTGTCTTTTCACTGCCTTGGTATTATATATTGAAGCAAGTTTTTAATTTTGTTAAGTCAAATTTATTTATTTTTTCTTTGATTGCTTGTGCTTTTGGTTTCCTACCCAAGAAACCATTGTCTAACCCAGGGACAAGAAGATTTATATCTATGTTTCTTTCTAAGAGTTTTATAGTTTTAGCTTTCATATTTAGATCTTTGATCCATTTTGAATTAATTTTTGTAAATAGTGTGAGGTAGGGCCCAAATACATTCTTTTGCACATACATATCCAGTTGTCCCAGCATCATTTATTTAAAAAACTATTTCTGGGAATTCCCTGGCAGTCCAGTGGGTTGGACTCGGCACTTTCACTGTCGTGGGCCCAGGTTTAATCCTTGGTTGGGGAACTAAGACCCCACAAGCCACACAGCATGGCCAAAAAAAGATAAAAATAAAAAGACTATTTCCCTAATTGAGTTATCTTAGCACCCTTGTCAAAGTCAGTTGATCATTGATGTGTGGGTTTATTTCTGGATTCTTATTCTCTTCCATTGAGCTATATATTATCCTTATGCCAGTGCCACACAGTCTTGAAAACTTAGTTTTGTAATATGTTTTGAAATTGGGACGTATGAGCCTTCCAACTTTGTTCTTCTTTTTCAATATTTTTTTGGCTATTTTGAGTCCCTTGAAATTCCACATGAATTTTAGGATCACCTCATCAATTTCTGTAAAAAAGCCAACTAGGATGACTTATGCTTTAAAAGTAACACTACAGCTGTTTATATGGAGAACATACTGTAGAGAAACCAGTTAAGAGGTTACTTTTAGTAGTCCAGGTGAAGGATGATATTGGCTTGGAATGGGGTGTTAGCTGTAGAATTGATAAGTGGTTAGAGTTTGAAGATATGACTCTCTGGGTTTGTAGATGGATTGTGGTGTGAGAGAAGGAGAGGAACTGGGGGTGATTAAAGGTTTTGATGTAGGCAACTGAGTGAACACTGTTGCCATTTACTGATATGGGGAACCCTCATGAAAGAGAGCAGGTTAGAGGACAAAAAATCAAGACTTTGCTTTTTACATGCGAGTCTGAGATGCCTATTAGAAATCCTTATAGAACTGTCAGGTAAAAAATTATATGTGGGGCTTCCCTGGTGGCACAGTGGTTGAGACTCCGCCTGCCAATGCAGGGGACACGAGTTCGTGCCCCGGTCCGGGAGGATCCCACATGCCGTGGAGCGGCTGGGCCCGTGAGCCATGGCCGCTGGGCCTGCGCGTCCGGAGCCTGTGCTCTGCAACGGGAGAGGCCCGCGTACCGAAAAAAAAAAAAAAAAAATTATATGTGTATAATTCTGGAAGAGATCAGAGCGGTAATATAAGTGAGTATGCAGATAGTATTCGATATCTTGGGACTGAATGAAGTGATTGAAGGAAGGAGTATGAATAGAGAAAAGAAGAGTTCTGAAGATGGATTGCGGGGTACCCCAACTTTGAGAGGTTGGAAAAAGGAAGAGGGTCCAATAAAAGAGATGTAGATAGCTGCAAAACCGGGAGAGTGTGTGTGTGGTATCTTGGATGTGAAGGGGAAAAAGATGGAGGAAGTGATTAATTGTGTCACAAGCTGTGAGCGGGAGTAAAATGAGGACTGAGAGCCGTGTGTTGGAGTTCACCGAAGAACTTGATTCAGCAGTGTTGGGGACAAGAGATTGGAGTGAGTTTGAGAAAGAACGGGAAGGAATGAGGTGGAAATGGAAGACTCTTTCAAGGAGTCTCTCTTTTTTTCTCCCTCCCCCCCTTTTTTTTCTTAATTTGTTTTACTTACAGACATTTTCATGAACGAAAGTAGCAAGAAGGGAAACTTTCACTTCCAGCCAAGATGGAATAACAGGGACCATTTTTACTTTCTTGCATGAAACAATTTAAAAATGGACAAAATATATGAAAGAGTGGTTTGAAAGACTTTGGGCAACAGGCAACAAAAGACAATGATGCCTGAGAGGCAAGAAAAAAAATGAGTGAGACACATGACTGCTACAGCTTTCTGCCTTGAGAGAGTTTTCAGGTCTCAGCACAGGGAGGGGGACAGAGCCTGGTGGACTCCATGAGTTGAGGAGATAGAGCTGAGAGTCTAGGGAGACCAAGGTGGCTGGAGGTCACAGGCCAGAGTACTGGAGAGAAGAGAGCACTGAGAGAGAATTTCAAAGATCTGCAGAGGGTCCCTCTTGATTTTTTATCCGAATACTCATCTGAATATGGTCCCTCTAAAATGATTAGCAGAAACAATATCTGGTGCTCACACAGTATTGGTAACAGTGCCTTTTTCCTCTATCCACAGTGGAAAACAGCAAGATTCACATGGCATTTGGTACTGTACCCAGAACTTTTTGCCTCAGTAATGAGACTAATTAGCCATAGTTGGAACATTTCTGTGCTCTTGCCTGACAAGAACAAGATCTTAAAGGCAAAATCCAAAGATCAAATCATTTCCAAGTATCTTAACATCCCAGGACAAAGCTCAAGAATACTTACAGGAATGCTTTTTGTCACTTCTATTCAGCATTGTACTAAAGGTTGTAGAAACAAAACTGTCTTTATTTGCATGTGACATGCTTAACTGTATTATCTCTGTTGCACTACTCACCTTTGCCATTGTAGTGCCAAAGCAGCCGTAGACAATATATAACCAAATGAGCATGTCTGTATTCCAGTAAAACTTCACTTAAAGAACAAGCATCAGACCACATCTGGCCCATGGGCCGTAGTTTGCAACCCTTGGTCTATGTAGAAAATCTCTTGGAATCTACAAAAAAGCTACTAGAACTAGTGAAGTTAGAAAGGTTGCAGGATACAAGACCAATACACAGAAACCAATTTTGTTTCCATATAAAAACAATGAACAATCAGAAATTGAAATTTAAAAATAACAATTCCATTTATAATAGCATCAAAAAAATAAAATATTTTGGGATAAATCTGAAAAAGATGTTGAATATCTGTACATTGAAAACTATAAGACATTGCTGAGAGGAAGACCTAAGTGTGTGGAGGATGCTTATTCAATGGCATACATATATATGACTCAATATCATTAAGATGTTAATCTCCTCAAATTGGTCTACAGATTTAACACAATCCAGATTACAATCTCAACAGGCTTTTTTGTAGAAATTGAAAAATTGATTCTAAAATTCATGTGGAAATGAAAGGACCTAAAACAATCAAAACAACTTTTATAAAGAAGAATGAAGTTGGAGGCCTAATGCTACTTGATTTCAAGGTTTATTATAAAGGTGCAGTAATCAGGACAGTGTAATATTGTCATAGACAGAAACAAATAGATCAGTGGAACAGAATGAAGATACCAGAAGTATTTCCACAGACATATGAACAATTGATTTTCAACAAAGGTGCAAAGGGAATTCTATGAAGAAAGGATGGTTTTTCCAGCCAGTGGTGCTGGAACAATTAGATACCAAAAAAAAAAAAAAAGAAAAGAAAAGAAAAAAAAGAAAGAAAAGAAAAAAAAAAGCTTCAATCCACAGACATATGAACAATTGATTTTCAACAAAGGTGCAAAGGGAATTCTATGAAGAAAGGATGGTTTTTCCAGCCAGTGGTGCTGGAACAATTAGATACCAAAAAAAAAAAAAAAAAAAAAGAAAAGAAAAAAAAGAAAGAAAAGAAAAAAAAAAGACTTCAATCCATATACCTCACACAATATACAGAAATTAACTCAAATGGATTATAGACAAATATGAAACCTAAAACTATGAAACTTCTAGACAAAAACATAGGATAAAACATTTATGACATTGAATTTGGCAGATTTCTTAAATACAACACCTAAAGTACTATGCATAAAAAAATTATAAATTGTACTGATCAAAATTTAAATTTCTGCTCTTTAAAAGACACTGTCAAGAGAATGAATAAAATAAAATATTTGTAAATTATGTCCAAGAAAGGATATATATCCAGGATATTTTTTAAAAACTCTCAAAACTCAACAATAAGAAAACAACTCAGTAAAAAATGGGCAGAGATTTGAACAGACGCTTCACCAAAAAAAGTTTCTGGGTGGCAAACAAGCACATGAAAAGATGCTCAACTTCATTCGTCAGTAGGAACATGCAAATTAAAACCACAATGAGAAACCACAACTATTGGAATGGTAAAAAAAAATAAAATCTGATTACACCCCAAGTGTTGATTAGGATGTGGAGGATCTGGAACTCTCCTACACTGCTGGTGGGAATGTAAAATTGTACAAACAACCTGGAAACAATTTTGCATTTGTTTTGAAATGATCCAGCCGTTCCATCTACGTATTTACCCAGGACAAATGAAAGCATATCTCTATACAAAGATTTGTCCATGAATGTTTATGGTAGCTTTATTTGTAATAGCCCTAAATTGGAAGTAACCCAAGCGTCCATCAATAGGTAAATGGATAAACTGTGGTATAAATAAATAATACTCAGCAATAAAAAGGAATGAAACATTTGTACATGTTGCAACATGGATGAATCTCACAAGTATTAAGCTATGTGAAAGAAGACAGACCAAAAAACAGGAGCACATATTGTGTGATTTCATTTATAAGAATTCTGGAAAACGCAAATGAATACATGGTGACGGGATGAAATCAGTGGTTGCCGGGAGTAAGGGGTGGGAGGGAAGGGATTTCCAAGGGGCCTGAGGCAACTTTCAAGGGTGATATGTTCACTATCTTGAATGTGGCGAGGGTTTCATGGGTATATGCATATGCCCACTGCACATTATTAAATTGTACATATGAAATACATACAGTTTACTGTGTGCCAATTATAGCTTCAGTAATTTTCAGGATTCTGCTATTCTCTTTCAGGGAGTTTGGGGGTAAAGGGGAGTCGAGAAATGCAGCGTACTTAGAAGGGGATATGGGATCAAGCGTGGTTTTTTGGTTTTTTATTAAGTTGGGATATGCTATAGCATGTTTATATTCTGATGAGGGGAGAGGACAAACAGATGCAAAAGTAAGAGGAACTGACAGAGTCCTTGAGTGGGCAGGAAAGTCTGGGCTGGTATCCTGTGTGCGAAGGAGGCCTGGGCCTTGGAGAAGAGGACAGCTCATCCACAACGGGAGTAAAGACAAAGGCAAGAGTGAGGCTTGCCTGATGTGCCACACTGGCTCTTTGTTAGTAATGATGATAATATCAACAATTACAACAATGAGAACAGTTAGTAGGCACTCTATTCATTAATAAAATGAGTCACACAAATTCCGCAGTAATTGATTTTCTTTGATGATGTTTTCAACCAGGACACCCATGAGCATCTCGTGGGTACAGATTTCTGGGTATCTCCAGCTGAGAAGGGATAATAATGCCTGCAACTCCAGCTCTCCTTTGAAGCAATGCTCATCTGGTCTGAATGGGAGTAAGCAATTGATAGAGAGAGTGGAAAGTCCTCTGCCTGTGTATTCAGTGTAAAATTGTACTGCCATTCAAGTTTTTCAGTGTTAGTAATATTTTCATAAACAAAAACCTCTGTTCTCCTGTCCCCTTGTCGGTACCATCACCGTCACTCCCAGAACCGTTGCAGCAAAACTAGCAGTAGCTACCAAAGTGGTGCTAGACACGAAACGACTATCTCACTGCATCTTCGCAACAGCCCTATGGGGCAGATGTGCCATGAGCCCCTGTTAATAGTTGTGGAAAATGAGTCTTACAGAGGTTAGATTATTGCCTGAGGTCACATCTCCGAAGTATCAGAGGCAGAATTAAAATCCAAGTCCGTATGACTCCGGAATCCTTGCTCTTAACAAGAATTGTATGCTGTACTTACCTCCCCTTCTGAATGAGGAGTTTCACTGGCAAGAGTAGATTATATGGAATGTCCCTCCAATCCTTATTCGTTGCAGGGACCACCTTTTGACAATAATAAAGGAACTCAGACGAATGAAAATAATTCATTTTCAACATCCTGCCTCAGCAACTGTTTTCATCTTTCTCCATTTCCTTTCGATCCTTATCCATGTGTACATATTTCACATAGTTGTAGATGCAATGTTATATTCTGCTTTTATGGTTAATGTTATACCAGGCATTTTTCTTGTTGCTCTTTAGTCTTTAATGGATACATAATATTCCACTTTGTTAATGTGCCGTGATTTAATTAACCAAATCCCCTTGATGAACAAAAGTTGTTCCCAGTTTTTCAGTTTTATAAACTATGCAAACTGATTTTTCCCCCATCTTTTGTAATTTTTTAAAAAAAGAATAAATTCCCAAGAGTGAGATTACCAAACAAGAATTTGAACATGTTTATGTCTTTGGTACTTTAAAAGAGAGTGAAATTAGGGAAGTTTGTACCTTGGATGATGGTAGATAAAGTTCATAACTGGCACCAACAGATGAATAGTTCAATTATTGTTCAGGAAGACCAAAAGTGAAGACAAATGGGGAGTGACAAGGGTACAGGCTTTCTTTCTGAGGTGATGAAATGGTCTGGAATTAGATAGTAGCGATGGTTGCACGGCTTTGGGAATATACTGAAAACTGAATTGTATGTATACTTGAGGGGTGAATTTTTATGGTATGTGAATTTTATCTCAATAAAGCAGATATAAAAAATTAAAGACAGTTTCAGATATTCCAAGTAATTGTTTCAGCCCTTGCTAAATTTACCTATCAGAGTGTCCTGTATTTGTTTTTATATCTGGAAGCAGCGTTTCACAGTGCTTAAGATCATCAGACTGTCAAATGGCATCACCACTTAGCAGCTGCGTGACCCCTGGTGAGTGCTGTAGGTTGCATCCTCCGGAAGCCTATACCGAGACAGAGTTTGGGGCGCAGGATGTTTATGAAGGATCAGGACTTAGGAAGGCAAGGCAAGAGCAGGGCTGGCTGGAGGAAGGGATGGAAGTGAGATGCAGGCCTGACACAGCCTCAGCCAACCACGACTGTCAGTGTCCTGCATTGGGCTGAAACGGCCAGGCCTTTTTTTACAGGGACCTTGTGCAGAAGTTTGGTGTGTGCTGCCCCAGACGGGGAGGACTGCAGGCCAGGGGTGCTCTGCACCTGCGGCCGACTCTGAAGGAGCTGACAGCAGAAGGCTGACCACTCTGCTTCCCGCAGGTGGGCAGCATGACCGGACATCTGGGTGCAACATCTCCGTGTCAATCACAAGAAATTGCTTTAACCTCTTTTGCCTCAATTTCTTCACCTGTTAAACTGAGATAATAATACTATCTACCTGTTAGGATTGTTAGAGAACTAAATGAGGCAACACATAGGGGACACTTAGAACAGTGCTTGTCATAAGTGTTCAAAAAATACTAGCTGTTATTATTTTATTAGTCTATCATTATTTATAATACTATATATGATTAAATATAACGTATAAATATAATTTTATAATACTAAAATTATTAAATATAATATATAAATACTATCTATGGTATAATATTTGTTACTATCGTTATTAATGAATAATATAGTCAGTTTTGAAGAATTGTAATGTAGCATATCCTGAGAAGCCTCTGCAGACCTCTTTTATTTTTTTATTTTTAAAAATTTACTTATTTATTTATTTTTGGCTGCGTTGGGTCTTCGTTGCTGCGCGCGGGCTTTCTCTAGTTGCGGTGAGCGGGGGCTACTCTTCATTGCAGTGTGCAGGCTTCTCATTGCGGTGTCTTCTCTTGTTGCGAAGCACGGGCTCTGGGCGCCTGGGTTTCAGTAGTTGCAGCACGTGGGCTCAGTAGTTGTGGCTCGCGGGCTCTAGAGAGCAGGCTCAGTAGTTGTGGCGCACGGGCTTAGTTGCTCCGTGCGTGCGGGATCTTCCTGGACCAGGGATGGAACCTGTGTCCCCTACGCTGGCAGGCGGATTCTTAACCACTGCACCACCAGGGAAGTCCCTGAAGACCTCTTTTAAATAGACTTTATTTTTTAAAGCAGTTTTAGGGTCACAGCAAAATTGAGCAGAAAGTACAGAGAGTCTGCCCCCCAACACACGTACAGCCTCTCCTACGATTCTGAAGGCTTCTAAGGAATGACATCTTTCTGAGATGGCTTGTGTATATTTTGAGGCTGGACTGGGCAGGCCTCTCGTACTACAAAGAATGAGTTGAATGATGTTCTGAAAGCTTCTCTGCCCAAGATTTCCCTGTGATCTGTCTCCTCCCGACTGATATTTCTATCCCATTCAATCGTTCTCCGTTATTAACACCTCCACTGGTGAGATGGGATTACTGGATCCTTCCTGCTCTGGCAATTAGCTGAGAGCCGAACCTCATGTGAAGGAAATGAGTTTTGATAAACAGTTGTGGAATGGGGGAGCTCCCCAGTGCAGGGGCTCAAGGGCAGTGGGTCTGGATGTTGCACATAGCAAATCCTGTGCATTTGTGGGGAGGGCAGCATGAACCCGTGGGTTCCCTGCTTGTGGTTTGGGGTGGGGGTGGGGAATCAGGAGAGGAAGACAGGTGCTCAGAAAGGGAGGAGGAGGGTAAGAGGAGCCTTTGCTTAGTCACAGCTTTACCAAGGGCTGACCCTTGGGTACGGCTCAGCTAGAGGAAGAACGGAAAGACAGCTTAGATTTTTTTACTTTTTAATCTTGGAATCGATTTCAATTTTATCCACATTGTATAGGAGAAAATTTCTAAGTGTTGAAACAGCTTTGCTTTGAAAAAAAATTCATCATACAGGTAAATGGACTTTGTATGAATGTTAACACGTATAAATTCATGTAACCAGCAGCACAGTCAGGATACAGAACAATTCTACCATCACATAAAATTCCCTGTGCCGTATCTTTGTACTTGGACTCACCTCTGGCAGCCACTGATCTGTTCTTCAACACTACAGTTTGAGACAGCTCTGCTTCGAATAATCTTGTCTTTTAGCCTCATGGAGTTTGCGAGAACTGTGGGTTTTGGGGCCAGAGAGAAACGTTACCTCTTCCATTCCTAAGTGTGTGATTTCCCACTCTCTTAATGAGACATGGAAAGAAGAGGTAACATATTTATAAGGTCCTGCCCGATGAGGATAAGTCTGTCTTTGCCATCTTGGTATCTTTGCCTTACTCAACAGATCGGAGTGAAGTTGAGGGCTGGCGGCGTGGGGATGGGGTGGTCTGGACTAAATGAGATGATGTATGTGAAGTACTTACAACAGTGCTGGTCATGTAAGAAATGTTCAAAAAATACTAGCTGTTATAATTTTATTATTACTCTCATGAAAAATATAGTCGATTTTGTCCAGACTGTGCTGAAGAGCTGTGATGTAGCATATACACCAAGAAGGCTCTGAAGGTGTTTTTAAAATAGAGAGTTCATTTTTTAGAGCAGTTGTAGGTTCACAGCAAAATTGATTTACGATAAACAGGTAGAAAGTTACTTGGGGAAAGAAGATAAAGGGTTTGGAAGATGAAATGAGATGGGCAAAAGGTAAAACAGACAGCGTAGGGTGTTTGAAGAGAGAGATTTGTTCTGTTTTGGGGGGACGGGGTTGAGATGGAAAAAAAAGATTGGATGTAGTTGAATGCTGTGATCAGTAGGGCTTTTTTGCTGGATGAGGAGGATATTATAGACATTTTGTTGTGTATTATAAAGGAAAATTCCTATGGCATTTTCAAAAGATGATATAAAGTTTTAAGTTGCTTTTAAATTATTTTTGGATATAATTTACTTACGTCTTCTGTTTCTGAGGCAGACCTTGAAGCAGCACAACAGTCTTTTTAATTTATTATATTATACTTATTGTGATATATATTTTAATAAATGTGATATATACAAATGCAGATTTAATAAATAGTATGTGCCAGGCACTGTTGAAGTGGCCTTATCAACCTTATCTCATTTAATCCTGAAAACAACCCTAAGAGATAGGTATTGTTCTCAGTATTCCCTTTTATGGAAGAGGAAACCAAGATTTACAGGGCTTGAGTAACCCATTCAGAGCTATTAAATGGATTTGAACGCAGGCTTTCTAATGGCAGAAATCAATCGTTTCGCCATTATGCTGTACTGCTGCCACCCAGCTTCAGATTTCTCATCTGTGAGACAGAGAATAATTCCTAACCCATAAAACCATTCTGAGGGTTAAATGAGATCATTATAACCTCCCTGAACAGTTTATTCTCATTCTTCTTTGATTCCGATTGTCCATTACCGTGCCTTGCACATAGAAGAGATTTCAATAAAAGCACTACCATTTTATGACTAAACTTATTCCATACCGACTCTAGGTTTTACGCAAGAAATTACTGAGTTAATAATTACTGTGTTACCGCTGGGGATACAAAGATAAATAAGACAGTCCTTGCCCTGAGAGCTCAAAGTCCTGTGGGTTAAAAACACACAAAGAGATCATTCCCAGATATCGTGGGCAAGTGCGGTTAGAGCAGAAGTACAGGTGTATGGTCTGCCTGAAAGCTGTTTTAAAGGATAATTCGGAGTTCAGAGGGTAGGTGGGTAGAAAAAGGTGGACTTAGGAACGCAAGACACCGATGGGAGAGTGGAAAACCGGTGGTATTTGGTGTTTGTTGCTGAAGCGTAAAATGCTGAGCAAGAGGTGGCAAGAAATGAGGCTGGAGAGGCAAGCACCGTGTGTGCCCTGTGGGAAAACCTGAGCTCCATCTTGTCAGCCACTGTTTCCAAAACAGCTTTTTTCCCACTCTCTTTGCATTTTTGCCGTATCCGTGTTGTCTCTATAATATTATTTAATATTAAAATCAGTTCATTTTTACTTAATCTTGGCCTAAGCGGTAATATCCCCGAAATCACAGTTTAGTCATACCAGTTTTATTTTTCTAATACACTTTACAATAAATGCATTACAATTAAAAATTTAGAAAATATTTATCCATGGATCACTTAAAATCATCTCAGATACCCCTGAGGGAATGTGCATCATGCTTGTTCAGGTAAGCAGTGGGGAGTCCTTGAAGGGTTTTCAGCAGAGGAATGATTCAGTTAGATTTACTTTCTTTATGAAAAATGGAAATTTAAAAAATTTACATAGGAAAAGAATGAGCAAATAGGCATTTCTCATTACAAAATGTTCTCTTTAAGATTTAGGGTTTATGTTCCCATCTCTAGTCTATGGATCCCAGAGAAAAACTAGTTTGCCAGCTTAAGCCACAGTACTTCTTTTAAGAAGGTCCAAATGAAGAAACATTTGGTTATTTTCCTAAGCAAATACAAAGCACTGTATTTGCTTAGAAAGTTTGCTCATCTGTATGATTTTGTGAGCTTATTGTTTTTTATTTTAAGAGTTTTGTCTTTTTCTCTTTCATTCAATTTTTTGAGTTCTTTAGGAGGCAAACAAGACAACATGTTACTTCTTACAGCTTCGAGTTAAAAATGTAGTGATAGTAGAGAGACAAAGTAGGTTAATACTGTAAAAAGAATAATGTTCATCACTTCCAAAATCTTTAGCAATAATGTGTGTGTTTAATCGCTCGAAGGAATTTTTTGTTTGTTTGTTTTTTGCGGTACGCGGGCCTCTCACTGTCGTGGCCTCTCCCGTTGCGGAGCACAGGCTCCGGACGCGCAGGCTCAGCGGCCACGGCTCACGGGCCCAGCCGCTCCGCGGCACGTGGGATCCTCCCGGACCGGGGCACGAACCCGCGTCCCCTGCCTCGGCAGGCGGACTCTCAACCACTGCGCCACCAGGGAAGCCCCCCTGTTGCATTTTTTAATCGCATTGGCAGCTGGAGCCATGGAGGAAAGACCTGAACCTTCTCTGAAAAAAAAAAATTTTCTTTTTTTTAACTTCTGTGACTTTGGCAACAGGGCCTGAAAGTGTCACAGGGATAATAACTTTGAGCATTACTTTATGGCAGAAAGTCATTTTAGCTCTGTTGTTACCAGCTCAATCCTGTTTGGGTACCCAAAGTATTCTGTTCCTAATCATGCAGGAGCCTGTGAATTCAATTAAAATCTGGTGTGACTTCCTGAAAATCACCATTTAGGATGACTGAATTCCTTTAACTTGATTGGGCAAGAGGGCACATGTCCTAAAACGTGCTGGAGTCTCTTCCTAGCACCTATTCCTTACCACCCAGAGTCCAAGAAAATAGTCCTCACCTTATGGTCCTTATTTTTTACTGCAGACCCTCGATTTCCCCTGTGTGTTTTCTCAGCATCCTGTGCAAGGAGCAGGTTGGGTTTGAATGTCACGGTTATTGAGCAAATTTGAAAATAAGTGGGTTTGTAGGAGTCAGAGTGAGAAGGGTAGCTGGTCTCGTAAGAGGAGTGAGAAGTTAACGGACTGTGGGATGCATGAGTCATAGCTGCTCTGAGCTTCAGAAACAGCTCAGCGCGGCCAGCTGCGGGCACTCAGCCTTTCAGCAAGTGACTCTCTCCGTCCTCCCCCAAATGGGCTGGGACACAAATGAGTCGGGAGGTCCTGAAGAGGAAACTCCACATTTGAAAACTGTACCTTAGCCTCTCGGTTCCGCTCAGGGACGGTCTTTGAAAACTGGTCGTAAGTCCGATCCCACAGGAGTGACCTGAAGGAGGTGCTGCCAGGGTGACAGAGGCTGGAATACACAGAATCTCTCTTTTTTTTTTTTGCATGGGGTTAAGCGGAAGGATCTGCTGCTATTGCATATCCAGACAAAGGCTATCCCTAATGCTTCATCATTTTTCTAGGTTCCGACAAAAAAAAAGTTCGCATGTACATTTACGCACCGCACCCTAAAAGGTGCTGGGAGGAAAAAGTTTGTACTAAAAAGAGGCACAGCAGTGTGGTTAGGTTTTATTTGCACTGCCCTCAAACTAGTGATCTCATTGGAAAGAAGCTCAGAGACGTCAGAGGTGTAGAGGGAAGGAAAGGCAAGTTGCTCCAGGTTGGATCAACAATTCAGCATAACCGTTCATCAGGAGTTGTCCCGGGAGACTCCTGGATCCCGCAGCTTTGCTGCCGGAAGCTGTGGCCCGGGACTTTGGCGAGGCTGGGAGGTGAGGTACGATGCAGGGCCATAAATGAAGCAATGTTCCCTTTCTCCTCTCCGTTGCCCTCCTTCTTTCCTGTATCCTCTTAGCGTATCTTACAAGGATCCCAAATTGTAATTCCCTTCGTGGTTGAAGGACTCTACTGTAAAAGGCCCTTCAGTTCTTGGGCAAACACAGTTAAGATGAAGACCCTCTACCGGGGCCCCTGAGTCACAGCTCTGAGTTAAGACATTCGCTCTTGGGATCCTGGCGTCCAACTCTGCAGGCTTCAGTACTACTGTGTCCCTATAAGGGAACACAGATGAATACTATCCAGCATTCACATGAGAAACCCCGGCATGGTTGGCTTTCTCAGACCCACAGCTTGTTTCCTGTGGACATTACAATATGACAAATCCCAGAGTCTCTTCTGAGTAAGGTCCTCAGTTTGGGACAAGGAGAGAGAAGGGGTCAGCTTCAGCATCTCTGTGCACCAAACCCTATTGTGTAACCTTGTATTCTAGGCCCTAACTGTCCCCTCAGTCAAGGACATCTTGTTTCTGTGGAGGAGAAAAATTAAATGAATACATATGACAATCCAGTGGCAAAAACAAAACCTTGACATTTTGCTTCTATTCTATTTTTATGACGGAAAGAAAAGCAAGACAGAGGGGTTGAATAGATAACAGAAGGAAATGATAATCACACCCATTATTTCTTTTCCTAATTCTAGAATCTATAATCATTACCCAAAATTCCTCCAGAACACAACTAAATACCATTAGGTTTGCACTTATTGTTACAGATACTTGGTGCAAGTATTTGGAATATGACCAACTCTAGTGTGGTCAATCCTGAACAATCTAAAAAGAAAGAAAAAGTAATAGCCGAGCCATAAGCCAGCGTCTAATGTCTGCTCCTGAAATGCCCAGATAGAAAAGGACATGGGATATAAGTGAAATCTGCCAGAATCTCTCTGATCCCGTTAGGTGCCAAGCCAGGTTTGGGTCCACTGATCCGGCTTGCTAGGCGGATATGCACCTTCCCCCTTCACCCATCTGTGGGTGCCCCTCCTGGAGCAGTGCTACAACCTCACAAGCATGTATTTTTAGAATTTTAAGGAAAAAACTCGAACTCAGACTGATGGAGTTTTGCAATGTTAAATTGTTATTAAAATTATGGTGTTCACTAATTAATTCATTTAACTAACATGTATTGTCCGTCCACGATATACGCTGCTTGCTAGTTAGGCACTCACTTCTTGACCGTTAGATAACAGCACTGAAAAATCCACAGACTTATCTCTCTCATTTTGCCTGGAGGGAATGAGGGCTTTGCACCCCTGCTGCACACAGGTGTTTCCTTATTCAGAAAGAGGGCCGAAGGCTGCTCCAAACAGAGAACTCTGTCATCTCAAGAACAGTTCTTTTTAGAGCAGCTCTGCTGACTTGCTGTCCCTTTCTTCTCACATACATAACTGACTCTGTAGGTCTGGAGCTTAATTGGAGAAATATTTTAAATTCCACTGATAGGTGGCCCTTCACTGATTCTTGGAAGTGGAAAATATTTTGCTTTGGTCTGAAGCAGCTCCAGGGACAATGCACGACATTCAGCCTCTTGCACCGTGTGGTCAAACAGCTGCAGGTTATTCCAGGAGCTGGAGAACATTCAGTATTTAAAATGAAATCTCTACACCTGACAGCAGCTGCAAAATCATCTATGCAGAAGGGAGAAATGGTGCCCGTGAACAAGGGCCTTTGAAATGTTACACACCAGGACAAAGCCCTCCTGCTGTAGGGCAGGGTAAATTTGCCTGCATCCCGCAATCATGCCATGTGCAGTCTCTAATTAAATTTACTTATTTGGGTCTCCAAATTTTGTGTGTGTGCAGGCACAAGGGTTGACTTGCCACCCACCTACTCTTGCTTTTGAAAAAGCCTGTCATGTGATGAACCATAAGTATTAATGAAGATACTCATTAAATAAAGTAATACATATTTAGAATAGTCATCGCTTCTGAACTTTCCTACATTAGCATCAAAATGATTAGAAGGATAAAAAGGCATGAGAATTCCAGATAGGGCTTTAATTCTAAAGCATAGAAAAACCAAATTAACTATATCCCCAAGGCACTCGAGGGCATATTTCTCTTGCCGAGCAAAAACGTAATCTTGGGGCTTCCCTGGTGGCGCAGTGGTTGGGAGTCCGCCTGCCGATGCAGGGGACGCGGGTTCGTGCACCGGTCCGGGGGGATCCCGCGTGCCGCGGAGCGGCTGGGGCCACGGCAGTGAGAGGCCCGCCTACCGCAAAAAAAATAAAAACAAAAAACATAATCTTGGTCCCTAAGAATCATACCTGACATTTCTCTTGATTTAATTGATGCAAAAAAGGAGCAAAGCCACATTTAAATGAATGAACATGAATGCCTAATTATTTTTATTGCAAATTATCTGCATGTTTTCCTTACCTTTGTGTGGCTTGCTGAGCCTTTCACAGTGTTCTTACCTGCATTATCTTATTTGAATTTCTCAGCAATCTTGTGAGGAAAACAGGTGACAAAAGTGACCGTCATCATTTTGCAGGTGAGGAAACTGAGGCTCCAAGGTCTCAGGGCTGACATCTGCAGTGGCATCCTGCACCAAAAATAAGGCTTTAATCTTTGCTGCCTTCCGGAAGGAGCCGAGGCCGTTTGTCAGTACAGCCGATACTTGTGTGCGTGCCTTGGTATAAGTATGGAGACGAAAGGTAGCTGGAAGATTAAAAAAGAAAAAAAAAAAAGAAATGGAAAATGGACTAAAAGGGGGTGAGAATAACTAGAGAAGTTATGGAAAAGTGTGGTTCAGTGCAGCAGAATCAGCCCCATGTGCCATAGGGTGAAAATATGAAATGAGCAGCTATAATATGTGCTACCCTTCATGATTTCTCAAAAGATGGTCCATGAGAATTCTTTGGTTGACACCCTAGCTAGTTGCTAGGCGTTGCTTGTAGCAGATATTGTAGTTAGCACATGGAGTAACAACTTTGAGATAAAGTTAACCTCCGGGACTCAATGAGGAAGTATCAAAAGATAATGAATGTAGTCAGTAAATTATTGACTAAGGAGATAGAGATGTCTTAAGCTAATCAATGCTTTATATCAGGACATCTGTATTAACTTATCTGAGGCTGAACATAATAGGAGTTATTAACCTGGAGGAAAACGAATCAGTTGTGTTTGCTTTATCTAGGAAAGAATGACTGTTAATAGGAGGCGGATGGCTGAACACCACCCTCTCAAGCAGGAATTCGGCAGTAGGGGTGGGGGGAAGGTGAGGGGGTGGGAGGGGGAAGGTGAGGGGGTGGGAGGGGGAAGGTGAGGGGGTGGGAGAAGGAAGGAACTGGCAGTCACTGAAATGCCCTGTTATGGCACAGGATGCTTCGTCAGGTGTTCCGGGGCCTGGGAATCCCTGTGCTTTGATTTCATGCTCATAAAGCAGCCTCTAAGGGACCTGGAAAATGAGAAGGGGCTGCTGAGATTGGAGTAAACAGTCTGGAAAGACCTATTCCCCCTTATACAGTAGTAAACTAGCATTCTGGTTTAGATTTCAGGTCTTTGGGTATAGTTGGTGTGAGTCTGTCCTCCCATGATGCAACCAGTTCTGGGGTTTCTGCATCAGCAAAGCAGAACCCTGATCTTTAAGTGTGATGAGCATACCAAGGCTCTTTGCCCGTTTTGACCGTCCCATTCTGGTGGAAGCCAGTATCCTTGGATCACAGCTCTGCTGATCTCCCATAGTGACAGTGCACGTGGTGCTTTTTTCTTTTATTTAAATGAATAATTTACTTGAGGCATGTAGGGCAGTAGTCTGGTTCAAGGGCAGTTGCAGCCGCATACTGGTACTGGAGAAAATAGGGGTTCTTGTCTTGGTGCTACCACTAGGCACATCTTTGATATTTCTATTTAACCTCAGTCTAGGTTTCCTCATCTATACGTTGAAGGGATTTCACTATATGCTCTTTGTAATTTGCCCAAGGTCACTAAGCTGATCAGTGACAACTGAACATTTACCCCGTTACCCTTCTGCAACTTCACTTCTCTCTGTGTAAATTTGGGAGCACAGTGTGGGTTAGTGAGGGCAGGGAGAGTCCCAAGGGAATAGTGAGATAGTCTGAAGGGGATTTGACTTCTCCTTAACTGGTTGGAATCAGGGTAGATTATGCACAGAATTTTGTTACCTATATGAAGGCCTCATAAATCAAGAACCATTTCAACCACAACACAGTCTCCCAACTTTCTTCATCCCACTGGACACATATAGAGAGTGATAATGATAGAAAATTGTATTTGTGTATTGCATGCTGGGATAAATGTGTGGAGCTGCACGTGGCCACCCCAAGGGATGAGGGACTCAATGTTTTGGCCCCGCCTGTAACCCATCTGCCCAAATACACTGTCTGGAATGCTGTGTCACGGGGCTTCTCAAACCAGGGTGCTACCAGGAGTAAAACTAGATTAAGTTGCCGTCTCTTCTTGGCATCTGTCTCTGATTGGTAGAATAATTTCTCCTCACCCAAAACTGGAGATGCAGGTCACAACCTCCCTTTGTCCTCCACATACAGTGATGGTTTATCGTACAAGGGCTGCAGGTAGGAGAGAATATGCTTCTTTGGTTTGGTGTCTCTCTGTAAAGGGAGGACTGTTGGCTTCTACACTGTTGCTTATTTTCTTCTTGCTTATTTCTACATTTATCATGACTATTGTCTTCTTTCAGCATGCTTTATTTAATGGTATAGTACGCTTTGTTCCTTAATGATTAACATCCAAACAGATGGTCAGGAAGCCAACTTCAGTACAATTCAGTACATTCTCTCAGTCTTTCTGTATGTACCATGAAAAGCAGAGTCATCCTTATAACGTCTTTTCTAACATCTTTGATATTTCTATTTAACCTCAGTCTAGGTTTCCTCATCTATACGTTGAAGGGATTTCACTATATGCTCTTTGTAATTTGCCCAAGGTCACTAAGCTGATCAGTGACAACTGAACATTTACCCCGTTACCCTTCTGCAACTTCACTTCTCTCTGTGTAAATTTGGGAGCACAGTGTGGGTTAGTGAGGGCAGGGAGAGTCCCAAGGGAATAGTGAGATAGTCTGAAGGGGATTTGACTTCTCCTTAACTGGTTGGAATCAGGGTAGATTATGCACAGAATTTTGTTACCTATATGAAGGCCTCATAAATCAAGAACCATTTCAACCACAACACAGTCTCCCAACTTTCTTCATCCCACTGGACACATATAGAGAGTGATAATGATAGAAAATTGTATTTGTGTATTGCATGCTGGGATAAATGTGTGGAGCTGCACGTGGCCACCCCAAGGGATGAGGGACTCAATGTTTTGGCCCCGCCTGTAACCCATCTGCCCAAATACACTGTCTGGAATGCTGTGTCACGGGACTTCTCAAACCAGGGTGCTACCAGGAGTAAAACTAGATTAAGTTGCCGTCTCTTCTTGGCATCTGTCTCTGATTGGTAGAATAATTTCTCCTCACCCAAAACTGGAGATGCAGGTCACAACCTCCCTTTGTCCTCCACATACAGTGATGGTTTATCGTACAAGGGCTGCAGGTAGGAGAGAATATGCTTCTTTGGTTTGGTGTCTCTCTGTAAAGGGAGGACTGTTGGCTTCTACACTGTTGCTTATTTTCTTCTTGCTTATTTCTACATTTATCATGACTATTGTCTTCTTTCAGCATGCTTTATTTAATGGTATAGTACGCTTTGTTCCTTAATGATTAACATCCAAACAGATGGTCAGGAAGCCAACTTCAGTACAATTCAGTACATTCTCTCAGTCTTTCTGTATGTACCATGAAAAGCAGAGTCATCCTTATAACGTCTTTTCTAATAATATACTCAAATTTCAGGTCCCATCTCCAAATGTCATAATTTTGCATTGTTAATAGATAGTAACTCACTTGAATGCTACTGTGCTAACAGCAGAGATGTAAGATCAGTATGCATCAGTCTAGTAAGTACATTTTTTTCTTGCTGTTTACTTTTTACTTTATTTTATTTTATTTTTTATTTTATTTTATTTTTTGGCCGCAAGGCATGTGGGTTTTAGTTCCCCACCTAGGGATTGAACCCGTGCCCCCTGCACTGGAAGCGTGGAGTCTTAACCACTGGACCGCCAGAGAAGACCCTTGTTTACTTTTTATTTGTATTTTTATTTATTTATTTATTTATTTATTTTTGCGGTACGCGGGCCTCTCACCGCTGTGGCCTCTCCCGTTGCAGAGCACAGGCTCCGGACACGCAGGCTCAGCGGCCATGGCTCACGGGCCCAGCCGCTCCGCGGCATGTGGGATCTTCCCGGACCGGGGCACGAACCCGCGTCCCCTGCATCGGCAGGCGGACTCCCAACCACTGCGCCACCAGGGAAGCCCAGAAGAAGCCATTTCTTAATTTTAGATTTGCTTGTCATCTGAGAATGAGAAACAATTTTATTTTCAAACTCAGCAAGACCTGTCACCTGTATATTTAAGTATTTGTTCTTTAGCTTATCTTTATACCCTCTCATTTTAATGTAGGAGTTGGAAGAGGCCAGGTGGCACTGTCAACACTGTGCCTGGACAATTCTGTGGCTAGATCACATGGTTCATCGGTACAGTTTCTATTTCCCAAGTTACCATGGATGTCAATGTTGCTAAACTTCCCACCACTGTATAAAAATGTCTCCTTCCTTCCAGATTCCAAGAATATTTTCCTCATGTTTATTTGAGCCTCCACCGACAGACATTCAAGGCCAGTCCCAAAGCCAGTGCACGTGTTTTAGTTTTTTATTACAGCGTCATTCACTCTGGTTCCAAATTCTGTATCAGTTAAAGTTTGATCAGAGTTGCAAAACCACTTTAAGCCAAGTAAGGAATACATTGTGGGGATTAGAACACACATGATTACGGGAGCTGGTTATGCAGTCTGTGCAGTCTGTCCACGCTGAGTCAAGACCTGGGTCTGAGTCAGCGGGATGGACAAGCTTCATGGGGTAGGTGTGGGGGAGGGGGGGAAGGATGCTGAGTGGAGAAGTGAAGATGGCAGGGGCCAGCTGGAACCTGTGTGGATGGACCAACGGGAACCCGTGTGTCCCACCTCGGTCTCTCATGCCTCCAATCCTCCAACTTGGGCGATGAAGGCGGCCTGCAGAAGAGCTGGTGCACTTCGCTGTGGAGTTACACGCAAACCTAACCAGGATTTGGAGAAGCTGAATACGCAGCTGGAGAACCTGGAGGCCGAGCTGCTGCCCTCCATCGCCAGCTGAGCCAGTGGAGGCACCGCTGTGCTGGGAGCTGCCACGGCACCTGACCCCACATGGACCTTCTGACTTCCTGCAAACACTGCTCCCGTTTCACTTCTGCCTTCCCAATGTTGCTCAGGTTTTCTGGGATCCATAGTTCCAGCTTAGCTACACTGACATCGTACAAAACCACCACAGTCTCCAAGCTGCTGGCCAGGGGTTAGGGGTATAGCCCAAGAATGCACAAGAAGTGTTTGTCTCTCTGTAATGGCAGAGATTGGCCATTTGAGGATGTGGGTGAATCACGTGCAAAGAACACACGTAAAGGTAGGAAAGTTAGTATTTATAAACCAGTGATACTACAAAACTAGCAAACAAAAATGAATAAACGTCCAGAATAAATTTTAATAAAACTATTAAAGCGGTGATTAACGCTGTTCCAGCATATACCAAACTGATCATTAAGATGCTGATAGGTTTTCTGCATTAGTCTGCTGGGGCAGCCGCGACAAAGTACCACAGACTGGATGGCTTAAACAACAGAAATGTATATTTGCACAGCTCTGAGTCTGAGATCAAGGTTGGTTTCTTCCGAGGCCTCTCTCCTTGGCTTGCAGACGGCGCCTTCTTGCTTTGTGTTCAGATGGTCATCTCTCTGTGGGTGCACCTGTTGGTGTCTCTGTGTCCTAATCTCCTCTTATAAAGACACCAGTCATTGGATTAAGGCCCACGCTGATGACTCTACTTTAAGTTAATCGCTTCTTTAAAGGTCCCATCTCCAAATACAGTCACGTTCTGAGGTACCGAGGTTTAGGACTTCAACATATGAATTTGGAGGCGGGGGACACGATTCAGCCCATAACATTTTCTGTAGTACAATCAAGTTTGAGCGATACCGCACGCTCTATTTTCTTCTCGGAAATCCACAGTCTATGTGTATACGAAAGATTTTATACAAAGTCTTGAAAAATATCCAGTATTCGTCTTTAACACACCCACCATTTTATACATTCTTTGTCAATCATCCTAAACCGTCTTTTGTCTCTTATACATTGGCCAGTAATGTTGAACAACTGCACGGTGATCCTACCTGCCAGCTGGTGGTGGCAGTCAGGCAGGGAAATGCACGTGAGGCGGAGCAAAGCAAGCACAAACTAGAACTCAGGTCCAACTCTCATCAGAACCTGTGCCGCTCTCTCGGCCCCTCCAAGCCTCAAACTTTGAAGATGCTTGGTGAGTTTCTGTAGATCTACGCTGAGAGATCGCTTTGTAAGGGGGCAAAAGGGTTGGCCTTTGCCACATGGAATTGCCTCTTCCACCTGTACCAAGGGGATGTTCCAGACTGCTAGGGGCCTGGAGTCTCCTTGCTCACCTATAGCTGCTGGCCTTTCACCTGGCCCAGCCTCTGGTCCCTTCTTTGTTTTCTTGTTCTTTGCAGGTGAGGAAAGGAGCAGAGCTGTGGGCACCACTGGGGTGTGATAGGCAGCTGGGCAAGGATCCATCCAGGAAGGTGAGGCCAGGTCTGAGTGGGTGGGGATGGGTGACAAAGGTTCCTGACTTGCATAGGCAGCTAGTTCTGCAGGTGGCAGTGGAAGAAAGAGCTCCTGGCCACAGCCCAGCTCCAGAGAGCCCAGTCAGCCATCTAGCTGTGTATACCACTTGCTCGGGCCTTTCCTGGTCCGTGGCCTACTTTCTGCTTCCTAATCTTACCTTTCCAGCCTAACGCTCATTTCAGCTAGAGTTCTTGCCCTGGGCCCTGCGTCCCATTCTGAGCAATTCCTGTGGCTCTGGCCTTGCAGGAATTATCTGAGTCAGACCCCAGACTCACTCCACACCTCAGCCAAGCGAGGACCCTCCTCCCCACTACCTTGGCACCTGCGGAAGCAGATGCTTCTTTCTCGTCTCGTCATGCTCTCATTGTGAATCATCTCCAGGCATTGCAGGTAGAATTTGTCAGCGTCTAATGTTAGCTAAGCTTTCAAACTGGTATCTTCGCAGCCTAGTGAAGATGGTATGATTTTAACGAGGTGTGTGTCTCAACAGCGACTGACCCGGCAGGTTAGCACGGTAGTAACAGCTTTCGTGTGAGCAGGGCACGGTGCAAGTTGCTTTACATGCAGTCTCTCTACTCCTCACAAGAGAGCACGTCGTCCCAATTTTACAGAGAAAATGGGCTCCCAGAGAGCAGCTTCTCATGGCTAGAGCGCGTCAGAGCGTCAGCTTGGGCCCCCGTCTCCCGACTCCAGGGCCAGGGCCCTCACACGAGCCTTCACAGACACACTGGTTTATGTTAAAACAGCCCTTAGCACAGCATTGTCCTCACTCTCTATGGAATTACTGTATTTCCCTCTAAATCCCAATTCAGAGTGAATGCCCCTCCTCCCCCGGCCGTAGCCTCTGTCAGAATGCTCCCCTTGGAATTCAGTACACCCAGTTCCATGAAAACCATTCGTACCCCGAGCCCTGTTCGTTGAGTTGCTTTGGGAAATATACTGTTTCCAGATTAAAACCGCCACATAAATGTGAGGGGAGGTATTGGTGCATTTCTCTGCCTGGCTGGCTGCGATCTGTTATGTCTGCGCCTTTTCTTTTTCAGAATCTCCCTTTCTCATCGCTGCGTCCAGCAACGCCCGCCCTCCATCTCACGGGATGTAGTTGCACTTTAAGCCAACATCCCTTAAAACCTTATACGCATCTTTTCTTTTTATATTTTAAGAACAAAATAATACACTTAAGAACATACCAGTTTAACCAAATAGGCTTAATTGTGGGGCTGTCACAGCGGTGTGTATTTGGTGGAATTTCGTGTTCTCGTTTCACGGTATTAAGAGAGGGTGAGTGAGAGACTTTATATTCCTTTAAGTCCTAATTTACAAGGCAGTTTTACAAATGTTTTCTCACTGGCCCCTTAAGAATCTCTTCAGAGGCTTAGACAAGTTGGTATTTCACAGAAGAGGGAGAGTGACTGTCCGTGATCCTGCAGCTGATGTGGAGAGAGAAGGCCTTCCGGTCTAAGAGCTGTGCACTTTCACTCCACCTCACGCTAAATTCAGGTCCTTTTTTTTCTTTTTTTATGAACATATATCCCCATATCTCCTCCCTCTTGCGTCTCCCTCCCACCCCCCTATCCCCCCCCCAGGTGGTCACAGAGCACCGAGCCGATCTCCCTGTGCTCCGCGGCTGCTTCCCACCAGCTAGCTATTTCACGTTTGGTAGTGTACGTATGTCCGTGCCACTCTCTCACTTCGTCCCAGCTGACCCTTCCCCCGCCCCGTGTCCTCAGGTCCACTCTCTACGTCTGCGTCTTTATTCCTGTCCTGCCCCTAGGTTCCTTTTTACCCACAGGGCGACTGACTTCTCCTGTGGACCAGGGCGCTGTGATGAAAGAACACCTCAGCCTCCTTCCCCTGTTCACACAGCATGCCAGGAGTTCTGGGCGCTGCACGCCACTCCGCTGGCTATCATCTGACAGGGCTGTGGCTGAAGTGGCCCCGGGGAGGGTCTCTGAAGGTTCCTGTGTTCCCTGGAGCCTGGGAGAAGGGGTTCACCATCCCGTCCTGCAGCTCCTTAGGCTCTGCTTTGCAGGTGAGGAGCACCCATTCGCACCGACGGCAGGAGGGAATCACCAGGTCGGTGCAGTTCGGAGCCTGGCCTCCAGAAAGCTTCTCCCTTCCTCGCTGCTGCCAGAAAGGAAAGAAGGAACCTTCAGTCCAATCTCTCTGCCCAGGGATCCTCTTATAGGTAAGAGATGCAGTCTGATCGTGTATGACCTTCCGCTGGTTTTGCCCATGTTAAGTGAGACCTCATGGAACAAAGCAGCCATGCAAAGAGCCGGAGAAGAACATTCTAGGAAGAGAGAACAGGAACTAGAAAGCCCTGAGGAGAGACTGAACAGGGTGAGTTTTAGAAACGGGAAGGCGACCAGTGTGACGAAAGCGGGGTTCAGCAAACTTTTCTTGCAAAGGGCCAACTAGTAAATATTTTAAGCTTTTAGGCCAGTCGGTCTTGGTTGCAACTGCTCTGCTATTGTAGCACAGAAGCTGCCCTGGACGATACATACACGGATGAGCATGGCTGTGTTCCCATAAAACCGTACGTATGGACACTGATAATTGAATTGCCTATCATTTTCACACGTCACAATATAGTGTTCTTCTTTTGATTTTTTTCCCAACCATTTAAAAATGTAAAAACCAAAAAAAAAAAAAAAAAGGGCTTCCCTGGTGGCGCAGTGGTTGGGAGTCCGGCTGCCGACGCAGGGGACGCGGGTTTGAGCCCCGGTCCGGGAAGCTCCCACATGCCGCGGAGCGGCTGGGCCCGTGAGCCATGGCCGCTGAGCCTGTGTGTCCGGAGCCTGTGCTCCGCAACGGGAGGGGCCACAACGGCGAGAGGCCCGCATACCACAAAAAAAATAAAAAAATAAAAAATGTAAAAACCATGCTCAGCTCAGGAGCTGTACAAAAACAGGCAGTCGGCTGGGTTTTGCCCGTGTGCTGTCACTTGCTGACCCCAGGGCTAAAGCATGGGGAGCGATTGGGAGAAAGAGTAGTCCCAGATGGAGTGAGAGAGAGTGAGGTGGGCGCAGGCCAGACCCCATGCAGGGCTTTTGTAGGCCATGGAAGCAAGAGAGGATTTTATTCTAATTGCTATGGGGAAGGCCTGAGGGGCTTTAGGCAGGAGTGTGCCGTGTGTGACGTGATATATTTTAATAACACTCTGGTGCAGCTGAGTCTAGAGTGGGCTGTCAGGAGACAAAAGTAGAAGCAGAGATACCAGTAAGGAGCCTTCTCCATCAGACCAGGAAGAGACGACAAAATCCTGGAGTGGGAATTAGATCCCCAGCCTCAAAGGGAGTGGCCTATCGGGGGGATAGGCGTTTGAGCAGAGCACCTGCTACATAGCACGTTCTCAGTGAATGTACGTTCCCTACACGTTCCTTCCTTCTTTGGTGATAAAAAGGCTGGAATATTGGTTTGGTCCAAATCTCTCACCACTCTCAGAAAAATGAGTCACTCTACTAAAAATAACTCAGATAATATCAGGAAAAGTGAGTGGACACACACTTAAGTTTTGTTAATGACTCTGTGATAGGTTTTGTGTGTGTGTGTGTGTGTGTGTGTGTGTGTGTATTCATATTTTTGTTGAGCCACATAAAATAGCTAAAATTTTCTACTGATTAAGGTTTATCGAGATCACTGGCCTTATTGGTGCTCTGAAAATACACTTAGTTTTAATCTATTTAGCTGTCCTCATGAAAAGTATTAATATGTAAATCAAACCATCATGCTGTATGCCTTAAATTTATATAATGATGTATGTCAATTATTTCTCAATAAAACTGGAAAAAAGAATTAATATATTGAAAAGGTTTTTAAAAATTATCCTTAAGTACCGAGAGAAAAAAACAAACTTGACCCTTTTGCCAGAATTAACAAAAACCAACCTTTATACACCATTCCATGTTCTCCCAATCTCTTAATCTCACCTGGCATTGAATCAGCATAAAAATGTAAGAAACGCCAAAGTCACGAATTTGCCTGATATTGGCAAATTATCAGCTTGGAAAAGGGGGATGAATCATCCTGGATCCCACATGGGACCACACAAGACCATGAGGTTGAGAGGAGGCGTGATAAAAATCTAACCAACCCGGAATCTGGGCATGAAGTAGACAGTTGTAGCGTTAAAGATTTTAGACCTATTGGATTTTATGTACTTAGAAAGGTAGAGGTGGTTAATCAGTAGTTATTAATATTATATTTACAGCAAAACACACATATGACCGTAGTTCTTGGCCCAGGATGGCTCTGGGGAGAGTCCTTCCTCGACTCTTCCGGTTTCCCATGGTTCCGAGCACTCCTTGGCTTGCAGCTGCATCCCTGTAAGTCTCTGCCTTTGTCCTCACGTGGATTTGTCCTCTGTGGGTGTGTCATCTTCTCTTCTTTTATAAGGACACTTGTCTTTGGATTGAGGGCCCCCCAGGATGACCCAGAATGATCTCATTTCCAGATCCTTAACTGATGCCAAGTTGCTGTCATCTTTATTTTTGTTCCTTTTTATATAATACCTTTTTCTTCTCTGGCTGCTCTTAAGATTTTTCTCTTTATCATGTGTTTTCAGAAATTTGGTTATGATTTGCCTCACTGTGTTTTACTGTTTGTTTGATTGACTGTCCTGCTTAAGGTTTGCTGAGCTTCTTGCATCTATGGGATTCATCAAACTTGGAAAATTTTTGGTCATTATTTCCTCAAAGATTTTTTTCTGGCCTCCCCCCATTCCTCTCTTCTCTTTCTGGGATTTCAGTTAAATATACGTGTGTCAGATTGCTTCGCATAGCCCCAAAGGATCACTCAGTCTTTGTTTATATTTTCATTTTCTTTCAGTCTTTTTTTTTTTTTAATCTCCGTGCTTCATTGTGAATAGATTGTATTGCCGTCACTTCATATTCCCTGGCCTCTTGTGCCTAATCTGCTGCTATTCCTATCCAGTGAATTTTTTTGAAATAAACTTTTATTTGAGAAGAGTCTTAGATTTACAGAAAAACTGCAAAGATAGTAGAGTTCCTGTAGACGCCTCACCCAGTTTCCCCTATTGCTAACATTTTACATTACTGTGACACATTTGTTACATTTGTTAATGAACCAGCGTTGGTATATTACTATTAACTAAAGTCCATACTTCATTCAGATTTCCTTAGTTTTTACCTAATGTCCTTTTTCACCTCTAGGATGCCACATTACATGTAGTTATCATGCCTCCTTAGGCTTCGCTAGGTTGTGACAGTTTCTCATACTTTTTTGTTTTGCATGCCTTTGAGAGTTTTGAGGAGGTATTTTGCAGAGTGTCCCTCAGTTTGGGTTGGTCTGATGTTTTCCTCATGGTTAGACTGAGTGTATCAGTTTTTTTTTTTTTTTTTTTTTTGCTGCGGTAATAAATTACTACAAACTTAGTGGCTTAAACAATACAACACAAATATATTACTTATAATTCTGTAGGTCAGAAGTCTGACGTGAGTCTCACTGGGTCAAAAATCAAAGTGTCAGAGGGCTGTATTCCTCTCTGGAAGTTCTGGGGGATTCTGTGTCCTTGTCTTAGCTTCTAGAGGCCATCTACAACCCCTTGGCTGGGGGTCCCTTCCTCCATCTACAAACCGAGCAACTCTCTCTGACTTTCTGTCCCCGACCTGCTACCATCGTCACATCTCTCTCTGTCTCTGGCCACAGGGCAGTAAAAGGTCTCCACTTTTAAGGACTCATGTGATTAGACTGGGTTCACCCAGGTAATCCAGGGTAATCTCTGGATCTCAAGGTCCCTATCCTGAATCGCATCTCTGCAAAGTCTCTTTTCCCATAAGGTAATATATTCTGGGGTTGAGAATATGGACGTTTTGGGGGCCATTATCCTGCCTACCACATTGGAGTTACGAATTTTTGATACAAAGGCCACTGAGTCACTTTCATTACATCATATTAAGGGTTCATGCTACCAACATGATTTATCACTGATGATGTTAACGTTGATCACTTGGGTGAGGTAGTTTGTCAGGTTTCTCCACCATAAAGTTACCTGTGCCTCTGTTTCCATACTGTTCTCTTTGGAAGGAATCCCCTAGGTGCATCCCACACTTACGGGATTAGAGTTACGCTCTACCTCCTTGAGGGAGTAGGACCTACACAAAATGATGTGAGAGTTTTCTATATGCATATGTGCATTTATTTATTTATTATCAGTGATTTTTATTAGTATGGACTCATCAATATTTATCTTATACTTTGAGTGATAATCCTTTTTCTTTTTTCTTTTTTTTTTTTCTTTTTTTATTTATTATTTATTTTTAGCTGCACTGGGTCTTTGTGGCGGTGCACGGGCTTCTCATTGCGGAGCATGGGCTCTAGGCGCACAGGCTTCAGTAGTTGTGGCTTGCAGGCTTAGTTGCTCTGCGGCATGTGGGATCTTCCCGGACCGGGGCCCGAACCCACGTCCCCTGCATTGGCAGGCGAGTTCTTAACCACTGTGCCACCAGGGAAGCCCTATAATCCTTTTTCTTTCTTTCTTTTTTTTTTTTTTTTTTTGTTCAAACTGTTTCAGCATAGGTCTTTCGTTTGGCTCCTTTGTTCCTTTGACATGCCTCCATCATTTTGTTCTTTTGAGAACTTTCTTGCTTTCTGTATATTCTCTGCCCCAGCTCTAGAATCTCATTTCTCCAAGAAGCCCTGGTTTCTTTTATTGGAGAATGGATTTGGAAACCAAGATCTGGTTCTGGGTTCATCCAGTTAAACTTTCAGATGGTGTACTTTTTATCTTAGAATTTTCATTTATTTCTTTTTGATATCTTCCTTTTCTTTTTCTCATTAGGTTCATATTTTCCTTTAAATATGTGTTCACAATTATAAGATCTTAAAAAAAAAATCTTTGTCTTCTACTTCCATCACATCTGGCTTTTATTTGTATCTATTCCTATTGCTTTTTTTTTTCTTGATTATGGGTCATGTTTTCTTACTTCTTGGCATGTTTAGTAATTTTTTACTAGATTTTAGACATTGTGTATTTTATGTTGCTGAATGTCTGAATTCTTGTTTGCTTGATTTTTCATCTTTAATGAGTTTTTGGCTTTGTTTAGGCAAATAGTTTTACTCGCATTTCAGCTTTATCCCTTCAAGACCTGATTTTGGGCTTCCCTGGTGGCGCAGTGGTTGAGAGTCCGCCTGCCGATGCGGGGGACACGGGTTCGTGCCCCGGTCCGGGAAGATCCCACATGCCGCGGAGCAGCTAGGCCCGTGAGCCATGGCCGCTGAGCCTGCGCATCCGGAGCCTGTGCTCCACGACGGGAGAGGCCACAACAGTGAGAGGCCCGCGTACCGCAAAAAAAAAAAAAAAAAAAAAAGACCTGATTTTAATTTTTCTAAGACATATGGAAAGTAGCTGCGCTCCAGTGTTTGTTCAGCCCTACCAGAGAGGCATAAATGGCTTGGCATCTCCATTCTGCCTGTTGGGAATTTGATCAACTCCAAGGTCTGTGTAAGCTCTGGGAATATTTCGTTTACCATGCCCCAGTCATTCTTTGTCCAGCCTTTTGGAGTTCTGGTTTCCACATGCCTAGCCCAGAACTCAGCAAACGCTAGAGGGGACCATACAAATTTCTGGAGCTCCTTTTCTGTGTAACTACGTCTTTTTGAGAACTCTGCCTCACAACTTCCATCTATCTGAGCTTCTCTGATGTCTGATCTTTGTTTCCTCAGGTTTCTTCCCTGCTTCTATTTGGGTCCCCCCATCCCTGCAGCTGCAGCATGGAAATCACCTCCAACAGAAAGCCCAGGGCTCACTTCATCTGATTCCCTTTTCTCAAGGATCATTGTCCTGTGCTGCCTGAAAAACTGTTGTTTCATATGTTTTGTCCAGTTTTCTAGTTGTTTACTGCAGGTTGTCAAGTCTAGTCCTTATTACTCTTTCATGGCCAAACTATCCCTTCCTTTCTTAACTGTGATGATGTCTTGATATAGATCTTCACATCATATCTTCATTTACATATTGAGTTAGACATTGGGGTGCCTTTTAAATTTGGAAAATCACATCCCTCAAAATTTCCTGAGGAATTTTCTTATGCCTCTACTAATTTCCTGTCCATGGTTATCTCAATTCTCATCTTCTAAAATTTGTACTAGATATTGGATCTCTTGCATTGAGTATCCATTTTTTATTATTTTTTCCTATTGTCCATTTCTTTATTATTTTATTATGCTTTATTTTGAGATTTACTTGACTTTATCTTCCAGTTATTCTATAGAATTAAAAAAATGTTGTGTCATATTTTTAATTTCTAGGAACCCTTTTGTATTCTCTAATTGTTGCTTTTAATATCATTTTGTTCTTCTTTTGTAGATGTAATATCTTCTCTCACATCTTTAACGATATTAACATTTTTTGACATTTTCTTTCCCGCACCATCTTTGTTTCCTCTGAGTTCTTTGTTCTGTTTTTTTTCATCATGGTTATATTAGAGTATCTCTTGGCCCTTGAGTGTTCACTCTTAAAAGTAAGGCACCAAAAAGCTCACCTGACCAGAAGCTCAGCATACATGTGTTGGTCTTATACACTGGTGGTCTTCACTGAGGCAGATCGGGGGACCAGTTGTTGTTTTTACTGAGGCCCTGCAAATATCACTGTTTACAAGTATTTTCTCTGGGGTAGCGCCCTCCAGTCTCCTCTCTTGGAATTTTATTCTGGATGTTGGTGTTCTGGGTCTGAGCAGTAGAAAAGCAATGGAGATTTCACTGTTCCACACACAGACTCCCTCAATTCTCTTGCTTCAGATGGAACTCCACCTCTGCTCACCTCAGAGTCTGGAGGGAGAAGAGAGGTCAACAAACTGCTTGGGAACTGGGTGGGGGTGGAGAACTGGAGGGATCAATTTCATCCTGCTGCTCGCTGCCCAGTTTTTCCCATTCCTGTGCTTTTCTGGGTTCTGTATGGAAAATTAGCTCACTTCTCAACTCCCTTTGCAGCCACTAAGGTTCGACCTTCCTTCTCTCTGCTTAGTCTTTGATATTCATTTTTCCAAATTCTCTCTCCATATACCGTGGGCACAGACATCTCCTAGTTTCCGAATGATGGATATGCATTTCTGTTACCTGTTTTCCTTGATGTTTCTTGGTGAATTTTGAGAGAAGGTGGTTGGGTGGGTATGTCTTTACTCTGTCATTCTGAAACCAGAGTCTCCATATTTTTGTAGCAGAAAACAGGACTCTTAGAATTCCTTTATTTTTGTTTCATTAAAGCCTGAACTTGGAGATAAATTAAATTTTAATCTAATTTGAGCTTTATACCGGCTAATAGGAAGAAATGAAGCATATAGAAAAAGGGTTAGAGGTCATGAAACATCTAGATAAAATACTAGTTTAGTGCACAGGTGTTTTGCCTATGCGACCACAAGCTAAACATCTGAGCATTAGATTTTTTCTTCTTTAGTTTTCACCAGCTGTCTGGTATCATGGAATCATCACAGCCATGTAATTAAAGTAACTTGTGAGCGGAATGCTGATTTAACAAATAACTTGAGGCTACTCTTCTGTACATGCTGAACGTGGCCATGGACGGATCCACTACATCAGCCCGTCCGCTGATACACGCCCTAACCTAAGAGCGTCCAAGGAATTCACATCTGCAGGCACTGATCTGGTGACTGTCACCTTTCGCTTTCATTCCATGGAATCAGTTAAAGTATCCCAAGGAAATCGTTCTCAGCCTATACTTTTAGAGGCCAAAGAGCTGCCTTAGCGATCTTCTTAAACGCACATATTTCTTCCACATGTTGGATGTAGGAGTCTTTCTGCCCCCATATCCACTTTTTAACTGAAAAAACTAGTTTCCTAACTATACCAATATATTCAATGTATAAGTCAACAAAATCCCTTTGGCCTAAACACAGAACTGGCCTGGACTGTAGGACCAGATGAATTTGTTAGATGGGTGTTCTGTGTGGGATGAGAGGACATTTTAAAGTCTGAAAGCTTCTGTGAAGGATTTTTAAAGCTGGCTATTAAGTACACACACACACACACAAATCTATTTTAATTGGGGTATAGTTGTTTTCATTGCTCATTTATTTTTAACCTATTCTTTAAGGTACAGCTCAAATCCCACTACCTGTAGGAAGCCTGAGCCGGTCTTTGGTATCCTTACTATGCCTCCTTGTTTACCATGTGGAATCATTTATTTTTGTGCTTGACTGATGAAGGTGTCATGTTGATGTAATGGACACCTATCACTCGGTGAATAATCCTCAGAATAGGTACAGAGAAAACTGGACTAAGGTCCCTACTTTTCCTGAGGCCACTGAACGGATAGCGTGGACATACAAGTAATGTTGAACAGAAACGCACACAGCACTTTCTCAAAGTGTATTCAGTGGGCCAGACTCCAGCAGCTGCTTGCTTCCCCCCTGTGAATGCATCCAGCCTGCCTGGAGGGGAAGCCGTGTTGGTTCTGTAAGATGCTGTAGGAGAATTCATCAGGGTGAAGCAGAGAACCCTTAACAAGAACAGGGCTCAAGCTGGCATGAGAGCAACAGCCTTTATTCCCACCGTTTTACACTTTAGGAAACTCCTCCTTACCTATCAGGTAGCAGATATACACAGAAAGGGCCACGATGGGCCTTTCCCATAGGGAGAGCAGGAGAATCTTATAGGGAAGTGAAACGCCAGCCTGCTTAAAAGTGTCTCCATTGTGGGTCTGTTGGGTGGCTCTGGGTTAAAGCACTCTTACCAGAAGGGCCCTGAAGTGACATAAACATAGTGGACACTCAAGAAAAGTCTATTGGTAATTAATTATCAAGGGCAGTTTCTCTCTCTCTTTCTCTCCTTCTCTCTCTCTGATACACACATATAATACCAAGCAAAACAGAAATCAGAAGTCAAAGTGATTTTAACCTTTCTCTTTAATCTGCTCTGTATTTCCAAATTTTCATTTTGTTTTAAAATTATCCTCTTTATCCTCAGTACAAAGATAAATAAAGAAAAAAATTAGTAGCTCACCCGTCCTTAAGGTGACCAATATTAACAGCTTCATATCTACACCTTTATTCTTTTAAATTCAGACTTCTTTGGGGGGTGTCCACTGTTGTCTTTGCAAAAAGGAGATCAAAATATGAACCTTTCTTTGCATCTTGCTCTTCATTCTTTGTAATACATCCTGGTCCCCTGTGCAGAACAACAGATATTCTTAATTTGTTCTTTTTTATTGGTGCATAACATCGCACAGAGTGGGTAACCCCAGTTTATTCAATCATTCAGTCATCGACATTCCAGTCCTTTCTGATTTTGTCACTACAGAGAAGTCTGTATTGCTCTAATATGCTTCTATAATCATGTATTATTTATATTAGAAAATATCATTTAGACTATAAAAATAGAGAGGTGATTACTATAAAGTCAAGAAACAGATGCTGAATGAACAGATAAAGGAATGTATTAAAATGTTACCTGGGAGTGGGGCCACATGCCATTTCTGTCTTGAAATAATCGTCTTTGCACTGTGGGCCCTGTCTCCCAACGTGGACTGCAAATGCCTCAAGATCAGGACGCAGGCCTCTTTCTTCCTCGTCGCCTCCAAACTGCTGAGCACGGTCCTGTGGAGGGTGGGCAGCCACAGGCCCACACAACGCACTGAGCCCTCACAGTGTCTTTTGAAGACAGCTGTCTAGATTTCAGAATGCAAGTTTCCCACGTGTACAATGTTATAAAATGGTGTATTCCCGGGCCAGCCCACAAACTCTTATTTTAACCCATAATGAAGGAAAACTATATACTTATTTATTTATTTATTTTTTGCGGTACGCGGGCCTCTCACTGCCGTGGCCCCTCCCGTTGCGGAGCGCAGGCTCCGGACGCGCAGGCTCAGCGGCCATGGCTCACGGGCCCAGCCGCTCCGCGGCACGTGGGATCTTCCCGGACCGGGGCACGAACCCGCGTCCCCTGCATCGGCAGGCGGACCCCCAACCACTGCGCCACCAGGGAAGCCCCCAAACTATATACTTTTACCATCATGGTTTCTTATTATTTCTGTGGGAAAAATGTTCTGAATTGAGTTTCTGCATGCAGAGAATCCTCCTCTACTGTGTGTGTGTGTGTGTGTGTGTGTGTGTGTGTGTGTGTGTGAGAGAGAGAGAGAGAGAGAGACAGAGAGAGAGACAGAGACAGAGAGACATCCTACCCTTTACTGCCTTCAAATGAGTTGTTTTCTCTCCCTTCTGCTAATCCTGTTATATGTGGAAATTGAGCAAGCAATACAGGAAATATGATGACTAAATGTGAAAGTGCCAGAAAGAAGGAAGGCAAAAAAAGAAAAAATTTAACGTAAAATTTTGATATTTTGCTTAGAGTCTTCATTCATGTTTGAGATCTAAGAATTTGAATTTGATTGCTAAGAATATAGCAGTATTCTTGCATACAAATGAAATGAAACTTTTCAAGTAGAAGAGATTCTTTAGTTGTTATAGATTTCTCCTAAGTCAAACTTTTTCAAACGGCATATTTAAAACATGATGTGAATCAAAGCAAAAGCTTATTTAAATATTAATAATGATTATGGAATGTATCACTTATTAATAGCCATTGATCTGGACACACATTAGTTTGTTTTTATATGTTCCTTTGGAGAGTCCTGTTTGGAGAGTCATTAAAAATGAATATTTTGATAAAATTAAAGACTGGGAGAAACTATATAGCATTTGTAGGAAAAAATTATCTTCTACACAGAGATTTAAAAATTCTTATAAGAATGTAGTGTAAAATATAAGATGTATTAACCAGTGCTTTGTTTTTAGAAGTCCCATGGATAAAACTGGCTAAAACTTACAAGTCGGGCTTCCCTGGTGGTGTAGTGGTTAAGAATCCGCCTGCCAATGCAGGGGACACTGGTTCAAGCCCTGCTCCGGGAAGATCCCACGTGCCACGAGCAACTAAGCCCGTGCGCCACAACTACTGAGCCTGTGCTCTAGAACCTGCGAGCCACAACTACTGAAGCCCGCACGCCTAGAGGCCGTGCTCCACAACAAGAGGAGCCACCGCGATGAGAAGCCCGCGCACTGCAACGAAGAGTAGCCCCCATTTGCCGCAACTAGAGAGAAGCCCGCGTGCAGCAACGAAGACCCAACGCAGCCAAAAATAAAATAAATAAATTTTTAAAAAACCCTTACAAGTCCTTTACATAAAAATCATAAGCATATCAAGAAATAATTTTCTGAAATCACCTATAAAAATATATTAAAATGTTTACATTAATAAAAGGAAAATCTATTCTTAAAAATGTTAATTTTTCAAAAGGAAAAAATCACCCATAGTTCCATCCTTTAAAGACAACCACTATTAATGTTTTGATGTAGTTCCTTTTCACCTTACTTATATGAACATCTTTAGGGTGACCTTACTGTACATATAAAACTGTTTTCCTTTTACCCTCAATGGAGCATAAATTTCCTCCTATCTTACTTAAGTTCATCATAAGCAAAAATACCAGTAAGAGTGTATATGTGGTAAAATATTTGTAAGCATTGTGGAAGATGACAGGGCTAGGGTAGTGTTCCTCTAATTTCTCAATGAGGGAAAAGGCTTGGTCAAAAGTGTCATATAAACATGACATCAACCACATACATTGTGAAACGAGTCGTCATGAATCTGCTGGTTCTGCATCCCTGAAAAGATGAAAAGTTTTCATCAAGGTAGGAAATAAAAACAAGGAAATAATGGAGACAATCTGAGCAACTCAAGTGAGGGTGAACCTACAATGTTGGCCCCTCCTCCGAGGCTGGCTCCGCCCAGCCACCCAGCGTGAACTCACCCATCAACCCTCCCTCGGGCGTCTGTTCCTGGGGCTGCATATTTCTTTCTCTCCTTCGGTCTTAAGGTTCTTCACTTATGGTTTGCTGTGTTTTCTTTCTTATCTCCAGCTATAGGAAAATGAAGCAAAAGTAACTGCCAGTAGTATTGGTGGCTTTGATCTTTTTTCCATTTTTTTTTTTAAAGCGACAGAACCTTTTCCCCTAATGAAATCTTACGCAGAACCTCAATATGTAAAACAGGAAAGAAAGTGATATTTTTTTTGGTTGTCCGGAAAGTAGTGGTGCTAAAAACCCAGCATCCACAGCTGGACATTGAGAAAATATGTGGTGGGCTGTTTAAACCAACATTTGCTTTCAAATTACAAAACATCCAAGGCAAATTGTGAAGTTTTACTTACGCCGATTGTTCTGCCAACAAAAATTCAGTTTTGTGGAAACTATTTATTACACACAAGGGGTTTCTGATGGAAAAGAAATTTGAAAATTTTTAGAAATCAAAAAAAGAAATACATTTGAAACCATTAAATTTTGGAATGAATGTTGATTTTGTGATGACACAATCTCTGAAAATTATCATCATTCACTCAAAACAGTCTGAGGAAAATAGCATGTGCCTGGAATCCACAGTTGAATATATCTTCTTTTTTTTTTTAAGGGAAGTTTTTATGGGGATAGGGTGAAAAGAATGAAGTAAAAATTTACTTCATTTATTTGTGGAGATGAAAATCAGAAAGAAAGTTAAAGAAATACCTTAGGAATACCAAAAAGAAATGAAAAAGATTAAACTGTTTCAAAATATCCCCAGTGCATTGTTTCCTCAACAAATTCATCATGTCATGAACTGAGAGGTCAGTGCAAGAACATTTACAAATTCTTCTGAGAAATCCACAAATTAAGAAATCCTTGCATTTCATTGATGTTGAGGAGACAGCTGGGAAATGTATGGCGTGACCTTTTAAAACCACAGAACCCTTCAAAATCTTCCCATTGATCTTAGAATAAAATCCAAAATTCTTGATCTGGCCTCTGCCCACCTGCCTGTGTCCTTCTTACGCTCATTCAGAACTCTTAAGTCACATTCACCTTCTTTTGGTTTCCAGAATATGCCAGACCCTTTTGCTTTTCAGGGCCTTTGTCTTCAGTCTCTCCCCTGGCTCGGGGCTTCATCACACAATTGATATCAGTTACGTGTTGAAGTGTGGCCCCCTCAAAATTCATATATTGAAATCCTAATCCCCCGATACCTCAGATTGTTTTTGCAGATGTAATGAATTAAGATGACATCATATTGGAGTATGGTGGGCCCCTAATCCAATAAGACTAGTGTCCCTATAAAACGGGGAAGTTTGGATACAGACACACATCCAGGGAGAACACCACGTGAAGATGAAGGCAGAGATGGAGTGGTGCTGCTACAAGCCAAAGAATGCCCAGGGTTGCCGGTCAACGACCAGAAGCCAGGAGGCAAGGAACAGATCCTTCCCCCATAACCCTCAGGAGGAGCCAACCCTGTGGACACCTTGATCTTGGACTTCCAGCTTCCAGTACTGTGAGGCAATGCGTTTCTGTTACTTCCGCCACCTGGCTTGTGGTACTGTGTTATGGCAGCCCCAGGAAACGAATACAGTCTCCTCTCCTCCAGGTTTTGGCTTAAATGTCATTTTTCCCTTGAGAAACCTTCCTTGACCACCTAGATCCCCCAGTATTTTCTATCCAAAGTTGTGTTTGTTTCCCTCGGAACACGGATACAAATCTGTAACTATTTTCTTGGTTTGTTTGTCTGTCTGTTGACATCACCCCCACTAGAATGTAAGCTCCAGGAGAGCAGGGGTTGGTCTTGCCTTGTTCTTACCGGCTTGCCAGGAGCACGGCTAGGCAATGTCTTGGAGCTGCATCTCGGGAGAAGGAGGCAGCGCTGAGAGGTGTATGTGTGAACTGTCGTGCACCTTTTGGATGTAATGGAGATGAAACTTTCTGAGGAAGTAGGAGTATTTAAAAATACTGTCAATCCTTTGTTTTCTGACTCTTCTTTTTTTTTTTTTTTTTTTTTTTGTGGTATGCGGGCCTCCCTCTGTTGTGGCCTCTCCCGTTGCGGAGCACAGGCTCCGGACGCGCAGGCGCAGCGGCCATGGCTCACGGGCCCAGCCGCTCCGCGGCATGTGGGATCCTCCCAGACCGGGGCGCGAACCCGATTCCCCTGCATCGGCAGGCGGACGCGCAACCACTGCGCCACCAGGGAAGCCCTCTTCTGTCTTTCTGATTGGCAAACTTCCAAACATTTTCCAATAAGATAAGGTGTGTTATTCAAAATGCTCAGAAGTTTGGGGACAAAGAGAACAGGCTGAATATCATCAAGGTTCACATGCTGTGAATGAGGAGCTTATAGGGAAATGGTGGAAGCTGTAACAAAAATTCTTCAAATATTCGGATTCAGTGAATTATGTGGTTTGCTGAATTTATGTTACAAACTGGAAATTTATTTAAAAAAAATTTTTTAAATTTTATTTATTTATTTTTCGCTGCGTTGGGTCTTTGTTGCTGTGCACGGGCTTTCTCTAGTTGCGGCGAGCAGGAGCTATTCTTCATTGCGGTTCGCGGGCTTCTCATTGCAGTGGCGTCTCTTGTTGCGGAGCACCGGCTCTAGGCACACGGGCTTCAGTAGTTGTGGCATGCGGGCTCAGTAGTTGTGGCTCGTGGGCTCTAGAGCGCAGGCTCAGTAGTTGTGGCGCATGGGCTTAGTTGCTCTGTGGCATGTGGGATCTTCCCGGACCAGGGCTCGAACCTGTGTCCCCTGCATTGGCAGGCGGATTCTTAACCACTGCGCCACCAGCGAAGTCCCTAAAATATTTTTAATACTTGAAACTATTATAGTAATTTTTTCTAAAGAACCTCAAGGCAAGGCTATAGGCACTTTTTCCTTCTGACTTTAAAAGCACTACTTTATAGTTTATTACCTTAGAGAAATAATGAGTATTTCAAAGCCATTTGGGATGAGACAGAGAAATTATAGCAAAAAAAAATTTTTGAAGTTTTCAAAGTTGAAAGCCTTCCTTTTGGACGAGAAAAATTCACTCATCTCTCTCTCCCTCTCTGCCCCCATACACACACACACACACACACACACACACACACACACACACAAACATCCTGGCACTTTAAAAGAGTATTTCTTCCCTTACTTCATCAGAAGAACAGGACAAAATTAATATTTATTACCAAGGATTGGGCAATATATTACTCAGTTTAAATTCATTATTTTCAGAGAATAATTCCAACAAAATGCACCTCATTTTAGAGTTTCTAGCAAAATGGAAGAAATTGTTACATGAGGTAATAGATAAGAAATTCTCCAACTTGATGCCTATGGTCCCTGAACTTTGATTGATGGCTTTTTCAACATCTTTGCAGTTCTACTGTTTCAACTGCAATCTAATGTGGCTGTATATTTATTCAGTGTGGACTTCACAATGATATTCTTTGCTTTGTATTGGCCAACTGCTCTGGCAAGTGTGGAACACTCATTTTCCATGATTTTATAACTGCTGCTAAATTATAGCAGCATGGAAGAGAGCCTTGGTGGCCAGGACCGAAGTGGTACCAGAGATACTGTGGGGAAAATTAGGGCATCAACTGACAGACTGATGAGGAGGGCACTGATTTAATCACAGCTATAAATCCTTAACCCTTTAGTGAGCATGCCATCATATTCTACATTCATAACTTTAACGTACAGTTATAAAGACTGCGATTATAGATGGAGGTGATGTCTGAGCCATTACTAGGATGATACAATGGAAATTAACATTCCAATTTACTAGACTGTTAGAAAACTTCTTGGAAGGCAGAGATTTTCATTTGTTTTGTTCATGAGAAAAGTTCTTGGGTATTCAATAAATGATTATTACTTGACTCAATAAATGATTCAATAAATGATTATTACTGGACTCAAAGGATTATTGCTTGAATGATTATTTTATCAAACTATTCTCATTTATTAGAAAAATTTAAAACCCATTCCAGAGGGGCTAACCTTGAATGTATCTTTAAGTTTCAATCATGGAGAGTTCAATTGCTGCATGGCCAAGTAATCACTGTCCTTTCTCGACTCTCTCGAAAAGAAATGAGTCCTGATGCATCCAGGTAAACGGTCCTAGGATGTTCCATTCTGCAGGTGAAACATAAACATGCCTCACTCAGGAGCTCACTGTAGTTTCAATATACTACACTGCTCAAACAACATCTGTTGCTTTAGACCAGGTGTTTGGTCAGATTTCTTTGGTATGGCAAAGGCTGTTTTTTCCAGAAACTTTCAAACAGGTTACATTTTGCTATACTGATCCGTTTTCCACAGAGATTTATGACTGTATGCATCTCATCAAAGGGCTAAAATATTTCTTGATGATGTATATCAAGACACAGTGGATTTTGGGGTCACATTTACATGTCTTCAAGCGCATAAGAAGAGAATGAAATTCAGTCTCTGTTTTATGAGTTTAGGGGCCTGGAAATTGGAAACGATACCCACGCCCAGGGAGCTCCAGGGGCTCAGGAAAGGTGGGAGTTGGTGATGCCTTCCAGTTTCCTGGCTGGTTAATGAAGTGACAAATACAAGGTGGTAGGGAAAGATGTTATGAGTTTAGTTTTGGACATATGTAATTTGTTGTACCCGAGGAACCTCTAGAATAAATGCATCCAGAGCTTAGAAATTATAGATTGTGGAGTTATCACCAAATAGTGATATCTGAAGCTCTGGATGTGGGTGAGAGCACTCAAAGAGAAGGAATGTAGGATGAGAAAATAGGAGGGGTGAGGACAGAATATCTAGAAACACCATAATTTAGGAGGCTGGCAGCAGAAGAGGAGCCAGCCGAGCAATAAAACAGGAGAAGGATGTCACATAGGCATCAGGCAGTAAGATGGGAATTATTAAATGATACAGAGACGCTGAGCAGATGAGGACTGCAAATGGCCCTTCAGAAAAATTACTAGAGGGACTTCCCTGGCGGTCCAGTGGTTAAGACTCCATGCTTCCACTGCAGGGGGCACAGTTTCGATTCCTGGTCAGGGAACTAAGAGCCCTGCATGCTGCGTGGTGGAGCAAAAAAAAAAAAAAAAAAAAAAATTACTGGAAGGAAATACATAAAAATATCACCAGGTCTATTCCTTACTGGTAAGATTGCAGGTGTCATATTTTCTTTTCAACTTTTCTGTACTTCCTGCATTCTGCACAATAAATATCGATTACATTTATATTAAAACTACTCTGATAAAGTCTAAAATATTTTTTGAGAACCCAGGGCAAGTAACTATTAATTCCCAAGTAGTTGAGTGCCTCTGTGCTGGACACCATGCTAAGGATAAAACAACGAAGAGGATGGCTCTGTTGTTTTACCAAAAGGAATGGAAGCTGGGTTGATAAGGGAGCGGTGTAGAGCTTGTGGGGCACGGTAGCAGGAGATGGGGCTGGAAAAGAAGTTTGGTGCCAGATTATAACGGGCTTTTTATGTCTTGTCAAATAATATGGACTTTATTCTGAAGGCTGTGGAGAGATTTTTGAGCGGTGGAGTTTGGATTGGAATTGTGCTTCACCTGAAGTTGATTTTCTGCTTAACTTGCCTGTTAACCTGGATGAGCCCGAGGTAAGAAGCCCATTTCTGAGGCCACTGCCATAGCTGAATAAAGGCGATGCAAAGGGGATGGAGGAGGGGCCGGGCCCAGAGAGATCTGGGATCAGCTCAGTAGGATACTACTGATTGGATGTGTGTTGGGGGGAAGGAAAACATTAAGGACTACTGGGTTTTTAACTTGGGCCCATGGGTGGTAAAGAGTGACAACTGTCCTACAGAGTTTGTATACAGTTACTCTAATCACCTATAATAGTCATTGCTTTATGAAATAAGAAAGTGACTGGCTGGGTCAAATAGTATTCTATGAGGGGATAAGAAATAATGGTGCATGGGAAATCTATTTCTGAGACCACGGTCACAAAACAGAAGCCTAAACCCTCAGCTGTCTCCTCACCAAAAGCATTGAGATGCTTTTCTTTTTCCAGTCCATAGAACTCAATACTTCTGTGACAAAGAGGGTGTTGGAGCTATGTTTTTAGAAAAGTGTTTACATATATGTAGCTCTGGCCTCTCAGGAAGGGACTTTCTGTGTCGGGGAGAGAAGTTTGGGAGAAGGCCAATGAAACTGCATGTGGGGGAAGAAACAGGTATAACCAGGTGAGAATCTATACTTTAAAACAAGGGACCCCCAAAACGGCAGGTCCCAAGTGAACTGTATTAGTTTGAGCTAACACACCTTGAAGGTGACAGGTGCTGCCCCTGCATTCTTGCATTCTCTCTCACTCATCCCCATTTCAAGGTACTGAATACTGAGGCGTTAGGTTAAGCAACTTGACTGGGGACGCCCAGCTAGTAAGTTAAAGAGGCCAAATTTGAACCTAGCTGCATGTACTACAGCATAAAACCCCTCTCCTGGACCAGCCACATTAAGACATCTTTCAGGAAAATCTGCTCTCACCCTTGCCCATCGCATCCTGCAGGGAGGGAACTTCTGTTGCACACTCAGTCTGGGAGGACGCTGCTGGTGACTTACTAGGGGAAGGCCTTCCTTTTCGCCCCCAGACGGAGCTCCAGGCTGTGTCCCTAATGGCAGCTGCCCTTCAAATGGTTACACACTCAGCTACTGATAAGGGTTCAAATAAGGTTAAGGATGCGCGTTACTTGGCCCAGTTATCGCACTAGTATCTAAGTAATGCTCTCTTGTCAGTTAATTGCTCCTTGGAAGTGGGCAGTGTGACAAAGTGAATTTTTATTCACTCAGAAAACAGGCTCTAAACACCGCTGACACCTGCCCCACCAACTGCATGGCAAGAGCTTTGCCTCCCCGACACGCCCTCCTCCTCCCTCCTTCCCTACCTTCAGGTGACCCTTAGGATGCAGAGTCAGGTAGGTTACCTGCTGTCCCCTCCTACCGCCGCCAGCTTACGGCCGGAACCCAGGCTCGCACCCAGCACCCCACCCCCCGGACCCCCACTCGAGTGTGAGCGCCGGGGTGTGCGAGCAGCAGACTCACGCGCAGCCGCTTGTTGCTTCCGCTGCCGCGACGTGGGTAAGTGAAAATGAAATTGACTTTTCTGAGAAATGATGACAGCGGCGCTGCCTGCCAATGAACAGCGGCGGCGAACTTCCGCACCTCCAGGCCCGGCAGCTCGCGCCCTCCCTCCGCCTCCACCTCCCAGTTGCACAAGCTTGAAACAAACACTGGGGAGGAAGGGCGGAGGGGGGAGGGCGGAGGGGGGAGCGAGCGAGGGACGGAGGGAGGGAGGGAGCGAGGCACCAGGAGGGCGGGGGGTGGGGGGATTTCCAGCCTCAGCGCTTCGCAGTTTCCTCTCCTTGTTTTGCTTTCGATCTGGACTGTTCTCAGGCAAGCCGGGGAGTAACTTTTAGTTTTGTTCCTGCGATTATTCATCTGACGGGCTTTCATTTCCATTTCACACATCCTAGCAACACTTAAGCCTTGCGGAATTGTATTGATAGCGTGAAAAAGCACACTGAGAGGTAACATTTTTCAAATAATAGTTGTGACTGTGCGTGTGTGTTTTTCTCGAGGGCATGTTTATGAGGACTGGAGGGGATATGTGTGTGCGCGCGTCCTGATGGTTTGACACGATGTTTTGCAGACGGAAAATGCTGAGGTTCATAAATATTAATTCTGATTTTTGGAGGAACAGTCGGCGCTGTTATGGATCATCTGATTTTAGGGGAAGCAGGTTCTGCTGCTGTTGCTGCAGCTACTGGGGTTGCTGAGGCTGCGAGGAGGAGGAGGAGGAGGAGGAGGAGGAGGAGGAGGTTGGTGGAGGTTTAATTTCACTTTTGGATTTGCAGATGCGGAGAGGTGGCTCCATGGACACAGACCTGCTCTGTGTGATTCTGCGCCCCAGGTGGTGTGGGGGGGGTGCAGGTCCACTGGAGTCGGGCCTCCTTTTAAAACAAAATTCTCGCGTGCATGTGTGTGCGTGTGTATGTTTACGGAGGCCGTCGCCACCAGGTCCGAAGGAGGGGAGCGGGTCCTTCTCCTTGCCCGGCGGCGGTGCCTCGCTCCAGGCAGCCTCTGGCGTAAATAGGCAGAAACCCGCAGTCCACCCTCAGCCTGCGCCCCGCGCCCGGGCCGGGAGAGGCGCCTCCCGCCGCGGCCAAAGGAAACTTGATGGGGCGCCCGGCGGCGGTCCCGGGGCTCGCCCGCCCGCCGGGCTCGGGGAAGAGTCGCGGGCGTCGGGTGCCAGCGGCCGGGGCCGGCGGGCGGGCTCGGAGCGGGGCTGCGCGCGGGGCCTGGCCGGCGCGCCCGGCTTCCTGGGGGCTGGGCCGCTGCCGCTGCCGCCACCGCCCGGGAGGGACGCCGCGTCCTCCTTCCCGCCGGCCAGCGCCCGGCCTGGCCCTGGGGCTTTGTCACTGCACTTGTCCCGGCGCGCGGGGGGCTCGGGCGGCGCGTCCCGGGAGGGCGCCGCGCCCAGGGGTCAGCGGCCCGGCCGCGGCCTAGCGCCGGGCGCCTCCGGGTCCCCGCGGGCGCCCCCGGGCCGTACTCGCGCGCTGGGCCTGACCCGCCTTGGCTACGGAGCGGGCGAGGTGGGGGCGGGGAGCCTCCGGGGACCGAGCGGCGCCCTGCTGGCAGGCCCGGGGCCGGCGTCCCCTGGGGGTCCCGGGGCGCCGGCGGCGGTGGCGTGGGGACGGGAGTGCCCGCCCCGCGCCCTCCGACCCCGCTCGGGGCGCCGAGTGGCATTCGCCCGCCTGCCGAACGTGGTTGGTGCAAAGCCGCGGCAGCCACTTCCTTTCCGCCTCGCGGGCCGGGCTCGCCCACCGAGCGATGCCAGCCGTGGCCGATCGTGGCGCCCGCCCGCTCGGGGTGCTACGGCCTGGAAGCCGGCCCCGAGAGGGCTCGGGCAGCCTTTCCAAGTTCAGAGGGTTTCAGGATGCAGCTCATCCCCCTCCTGGGACGCGCCGGCATCTCTGTTTGGACCCCAGGTGTGGCTGCGTGGGCCGCCCTCACCCCCTTACCCCTTTCGAGGGGGAGAAGCGGAAAGGAGGCTGGCAGCCCGAGCCGGGCGCAGAAACAGCCTTCCGGGCACCAGGCGAGGCGCTGAGGTCAGTCGGTGTAGGCAGGACCCCTGGCACTAGCAGTCGAGGTTGCCGCATGCGAGCGGCGTGGCTTTCAGCCGTTTTTTGCCCCCAGAGTATAGTGTTTGGAACTTGGGGACATTTTACCTGCTCCCTCCCTCTTCAGCCTCCTCCCTGCAGTGTGGGCAACGGGTAGTGCGCCCTGTCCTTGGTTAAGAAAACGCAGAAGCTTCCTACTTGAGGAAAAGTGCTGGCATTTGTCGTCTGCCACCGGCCTCCCAGTTGCTGTGACTCGGTCTGCTTTTGATGAATGGCGAGGGAGGGTGGAGGATAGTTACATTTCCTGTTGTGGATTTTCAGGAATCACCAAGGTTGCTGTCAAGCCTGCATTCATTTATTAGTTTCAGACCGACTGCAGATAACATTGGGATTTAGCAGCCTGCGCTTTTTGGTGCTTAGGGGCAGGTGCAGACAGGGGCCTGGTGACAGACTGAATGGGAAAGGTGGATGGTCTTGATGTTAGCAGATGCACGCTCCTCGCCACGACCTGGAGGGGGACCCCAGTTTAACTTCATGCACACAGATTCAGGATTTTCTAGTTTTCTCACCACCCCCCCCCCATCATTCCTTCCTTGGAGAGGGAAAGGGTGAAATGCTGGAAAAACTTGTGTTTTCTAAGGGAAGCTCAGCAGATGGAATATTTAGGACTTAACGTGGTAATTTTAAGGGGTAACCTTGAAAAATCTATTGATTGATGGGGCAGAGTCCAGAATTTCACTGTAATTAGTGAATGATTATAATTTATAACTTAGCCTGTTGTGTAAGAAGTTAGATTTTGGCCTCTTAGATCCGGGTTCTTGTCTGTTATGATTCGTAACTGATTCTTAATATTAAACATTTACATGCTTTATTCTTAATGAGTCGGGTTTTTTTTTTCTTTTGACCTTCAAAAGTTAGAGATAACTCTGCATATTTCAGACTTACTTACCTGTAAAAATGTCATCATAATCAAAAGTAAGCGTTTGTGGTTAAATTGGAAGCCAATTATGGCAAACAAAAGTCCTGACAGCTCAGTGAACCATGACCGAACTTTTCCTCTGCTTTGCCGCTTTATTAGGCAAATATTCAGTATACCAAAACTAGTTAAACATGTTTAAACCTAGTAGTGGAAAATTTGAAACTTTGGATGTTTAACATTTGGGTGTTTGACATGCATCGATTTTCTCATGTTTCCAAGGACACTGTACTTTTATTCTTAGTATTATGGCATATAAGCTTCCTTGTTTTTAGAGCATTTTTACACAGTTTCCTTTTGATAGAGAACAGACCACTGAACTCTAAATGGGGTATCTGGGACATGGTTCTATTATGTTCTTTATACCAAAAAAGGCTTAAAGCAGATAAGGGAGTTTATTCATTTAATAACTAGTCCTAGAACATTCACTATGCCCCAGACACAGTGCTACGTTCTGTGGGTTCAACTGGGAACAGGAAGACAGTTTCTTTACCCAGTGGGGAGATTGCATTCTAGTTGGTGAGCTGACAATACCCAGCTAAAAAATAAAGACAGTAATTACCTTTAGGGGTGAGTGCTGTGGAAGGTGATAATAATACTTAACTGTATATCTGATAGGTTTGCTTTTGGGAACAAATGAGATACTGTTATGAAAGAAGGTTGCGTAAGTTATAGCAATCTACAAATGTGTAAGGCATTCACTTTCAGAATTTTATCAGATTATTCTTAACTTGAAAAGCCAGGGAATCATGACTGTGGCTTAAGCACTGACTTTCTCTTATAGAATTTTCAGCAAGAAGGGATTTTACTTGTTCTGAGAGAAAATAATGGTAAGAAATTAAACACAGTATAATTTTTATGTAAAGCATTAAAGTATTTAACAGTGACATATGATATTGTCAGTGAGTTTTTTTTTCTGTCAGAAGAGAAGTTAAATGGTGTCCATGGAGACCAAATGATATGGAAATAAAAATGATCGGACCAATGTATTTTCCCTCTTCGTATCAAGAAAAAACCTTCCCAAGCTCACTTTGCTGTAGTCTGAATTTTCTTCATCATTGCTGAAGACTCTTCAATTTATTATCCGTTATTAATTGTATGCCCTTAACTGATTTTAGTTTTTGCTGTAACATCTTTAAAGGCACTCAGTGAACTTGCATTTACTGAATGCTTTCTATGTACCTAACACTATATGTGTGAAAATGATACGTGACAGCATATGTGAAAATAAATATAATAGAAAGTATATATTTACAATAGATATAAAATACATGAAGTGGTATATAAAAATAACATAAATTGCTGTGAGATCGTTATCGTTCACAATAAAGTCAGTTCTTCTTTTGGTCTGTATGGGACACAGTGTTCCTTCTCACGCAGGGATAGGAAGTTAGGGCTTTCTGTCCCTGTTGGCCCCATTCGTGCCCTACTTTTGGCCTGAGTCTGATCAGTATTTGGTAATAACGTCTGCCCAAGGCAGGGTCAAGCAGTGGCCCTCACGGTGGAGGGGTGCTGGTGGGCTCGGGAGTGAAGAGATTTGATTAAATGTTGATTTTTTTTCAGCAAAGAATGGTAAGTTATCTATAGGGTCCAGATTTAAACCTGAAGTCAGTATTTTATATAAAATACCGAGAGAAATACACAGGCAGGAAGTCACGTCCACAGGCACCAGAGGCTGGGCTCTGACCAGAGGACCTACAGTCACCAGCGTTTTGCCTTGAGAGAGCCTTTTAAAATGATCTCCCCCTCTCCCCAGCTCCATCTTTTGACAAATGGTCTCTGAAACAGATTGTGTGTAGTTAGGAAGACTTCATATGCCCATTTTTATTACTCAGAAACACGTTAGACTCGCAGTCAGAACTCCTGGTTGACTTGAGAGAACCAGCATTAGCAAATCTAGTTGATCTAATTCCAGCCCAAAGTAGAGAAACTCGACGTTGTAGGCAGCCTGGGCAGCCGTTTCTTAGATAAGCTGTTAGACCTGTTGGGCCTTCTGAGGTCCTAAAACTAGTTACCACCTTCCCGGACCAGAGTTGACTCAGCTCTTTCATTAACTCTCCAATCGCTTCTCCTTTCTGGACCTTAGTTTTCACATCTGTAAAATGGGGCTGCATGGTTCTGTCATCTTCGAGGGATGGGACTTATGTGTGTATCAGAATCATGGAGAGGAGGGGGCTTTTAGAAACCACACAGAACCTTCAGACTTGAGACTGTCTGCAGCCCCCTCTTCTCTTTGTCTCTCCCGACCTTAGAACCCCTCCTCCCACTCCACAGTAAGCCTCTCACGTTCACCAGTGTATCCTGGATCCCTACCACTCAGGTATGAGGGCCAGAGCAAAGGCAGAGAACCACTGAGTCAAGGATCTCTTCCCAGGGCCAGACCTTTTCATTGTTTCATTGAGGCCAGGCTATGCAGGAAAGCAAGCAGATGGAACTTGTTACCCACCTTTTAGGCAGTGCTTTGAGTAGGGAGTCTCTGGTCCCTCCCTGTTGGCTCTGCCCATGTTGACCTTGCTTGTCATACAAAAATGGGATTCGCGGTACAGTTGTGATACTTTGAATTTTCCATTCTGAACAAGCAAGAAGGACTTTGTTTCACGAGTATGTCTCTCTCTAGGAAGGCCACAGAGTCATGGGTTTGTTTTTTGTTTGTTTCTGTTTTGGCTTATAGCCCCCTTTATCAATTTAGTATTCAGCTTCGATAAGCAAGAAAGAACAAGAGGCAAGCGAAAAATGTCTCCGTATGTCCCATGCCCTGTGTGCGTGCCTTGTAGCCCCATGTTTATGAGAAACAGAAGGCTGTGCTGTTCTTTCTGGTGATGGATTCTAAGCATTTTTATATCAAGGGCAAGACCAATTTAGTTCAACACAATATGTTACTTTAGGGTTCTGTGTGATAAAAGCCTATCCAGTTTTTTTTTTTCACGTCTTTATTGGAGTATAATTGCTTTAAAATGTTGTGTTTCTGCTGTACAACAAAATGAATCAGCTATACATATACATATGTCCCCGTATCTCTTCCCTCTTGTGTCTCCCTCCCACCCTCCCTATCCCACCCCTCCAGGTGGTCACAAAGCACCGAGCTGATCTCCCTGTGCTATTCGGCTGCTTCCCACTAGCTATCTATTTTACATTTAGTAGTGTATATATGTCCATGCCACTCTCTTACTTCGTCCCAGCTTACCCTTCCCCCTCCCTGTGTCCTCAAGTCCATTCTCTACGTCTGCGTCTTTATTCCTGCCCTGCCACTAGGTTAATCGGTACTGGTTTTTTAGATTCCATATATATGCGTTAGCATATGGTATTGGTTTTTCTCTTTCTGACTTACATCACTCTGTATGACAGACTCTAGGTCCATCCACCTCACTACAAATAACTCAATTTCGTTTCTCTTTATGGCTGAGTAATATTCCATTGTATATATGTACCACATCTCCTTTTAGTTTTTTAAGGAACCCCCATACTGTTCTCCACAGTGGCTGTATCAATTTACATTCCCACCAACAGTGCAAGAGGGTTCCCTTTTCACCACACCCTCTCCAGCATCTATTGTTTGTAGATTTTTTGATGATGGCCATTCTGACTGGTGTGAGGTGATACCTCATTGTGGTTTTGATTTGCATTTCTCTAATGATTAGTGATGTTGAGCATCTTTCCATATGTTTGTTGGCCATCTGTTATGTCTTCTTTGGAGAAATGTCTATTTAGGTCTTCCGCCCATTTGATTAAACATTTTTGAGAGTTAACTACTTGCTCTGTCATTTTCATAAATAATTTCTTTTCCAGCGTCCTTAGCAATCTGTTGCTATCTGTGTAAGAGCATTTGATACTCACACACCTAATGTGATCAAAGGTAAGATGAGCTTCCTATTTAATTTGTTCTTTTTGAGCTTATGGATGTTAGGGTTTTGTAGGAACCAAAGAAATACCTTCTAGATGGAAGACACTGTCCTGGCCCCGTTAGCTTAGAATCCAACTGATTTTTCCATCTCATGAGGTTGACATTTTGAGTGAGAAGAAAGTGCATACAAATAGTTTTGTTTCAAGTAATATCTAACGTGTTATTTTTGAAGAGAGCTTTTCCTGTTCTCCTTACCCTACAATGATTGAAGATGATGAGAAAAGTTACAGTGTGGACCAGAGTGTCCTGGCACGTGGTTAGGATGTTAGTGGGTGTGGAGGGTGTTGGAAGGTGACAGTTGGGAGAATGAGGTGATGAAAAAAAGAGACTAAGGTGGAGAGTAGAATAATGCCTCCTGAATTCTTGAGTGGGAGACAGGAGGGAGTCGGGCAGGTAGACCCTGTGTCTGCCACAAATGTCATTGGAGGCGTCTTGAGGTAGAGGGGACAGATTGGTAGTTAATTGATAGTGACTGCAGGACAAGTTGAAATGCCGGAGGACCCTCCATTTCTGACTTTGAAGTTTGGCCTTTTTATCTAGGGGGGCAAATTGCTAGGCATCGGCGAACTTTAGACAAGCAAACAGAAAGCTGTGAGTGGTCACCACTTGGGCATGGTTGAAGCCATGTTAGAGGCAGCGTTGGAGCCGGAGAGGATGGAGGAATTGGTGCCCTGACCTGAGGCCTCAGACTCAGTCTAAATTGCCTTTGGAGGCAACCGCGGTCCCCTCGAGGAAGATGCATGTTGATGAAATGGATCCATAATACCGCCATAGCTCTTAGGCTGTCCTCTCTCCCCCCGTGCTGCTCTTCCTTGCTGCTGTTTTGTTTTTACCAGGCTGCAGGAGGTAAATAGGGAGTCCGGAGAATAGAGTCGGCCGATACTGTGTATCCCTAAAGGATAGAAGGCACAGGTTAAGACTGAACCATGGATGGCATCGCTCGTACTGCAGGCCACTGGTTTTGAAACTAAGCACTTCATGCTGTAGTTGGGGCGTTGTACTTTGAAATAAACGGTCTGGAATTCAGTTTGGCAGTGTACACTTAATGTCTCAAAAATGTTGAACTCTCTGCTCCCGTAATTCCACTTCTAGGAACCTACATATGTGAGGTAACGAGAGGTGGAGTGAAGATTTATGTACAAGGATGTTAACTGGTAGCTTCCGTAATAGTGAAAACTCGGAAACACCCTGAACACCCAACAGTGGGAGCGCGTTTAAATGAGTTATGGCACAGTCCACACGCTGAGTATAGATAGCCGATGAAATTCATGTTTTGTATTTAATGCTGGGAAGATGTTTGTGGAACATGTTGAGTGGAGAAGAAGAGGATATTCACTTGTGACCCTAATTTTATTTTTTTATTTTTTTTTGCGGTACGCGGGCCTCTCACCGCTGTGGCCTCTCCCGTCGCGGGGCACAGGCTCCGGACGCGCAGGCTCAGCGGCCACGGCTCACGGGCCCAGCCGCTCCGCGGCACGTGGGATCTTCCCGGACCGGGGCACGAACCCGCGTCCCCCGCATCGGCAGGCGAGCTCTCAACCACTGCGCCACCAGGCGGACTCTCAACCACTGCGTCACCAGGGAAGCCCCCTAATTTTATTTTTAAAACGTGTGTGTATCTGTATACACATCATTAAGAAAAAACTGGGAGGAAGCATTTCGATGGTGTGATTATGGATGTTTGGCTCCTTTTTTTCCCCTTGAAACACTTGTATTTTCCAAATTTAATACAACAGCACAGTTACTTTTATAACCAGAAAAATATTCTCAAGGCAGCTCTGCAGTGTACCCTCTGACCTCACGTCTGGTAAACGTAGGCGGAGGACAAGTAAGTTGGATGTTGCTCGGGAGGATGTTGCGCATGAACTCGGCCCTTCCTGGGCCCCTTGGGCCTTGATGTGCAGAGCCAGGCTCTAGAATCAGGGCTTTCCCAGCCAGTGCTGAGAGATGCCCTTGTCCCCATTCATCTATTACTACTTGAAGACACTGAGATTGATGGCTCCGTGGTGAGGTTGGGACACACTGTTTTCTCAAGAACTGTGGAGGGTCTGAGATGTTACCCCACTTCACAGGTATGTCTTCTATGTACGTGAATACTGCAGAAGCCCCAGACATGGGGGTTGGAGGAAAGAGTTCTTTATTGAGCTTTACAACCAGGTCAGTGGCCAGAGAGATGTTGCAGTGTTGGTCTCCCATACCTAGTCCCTGAAGTGATAAGTGATCCCATGAAAGCTGATGGAATGTGGGTGTGGTACGGTCAGAGCAACCATCCCCCTCCTCTGCCGAAGGAGGGGGCACGGCGGGCGGGGGTGGGGGTGGGGAGAGAGAGAGCGCGAGAGCGCCCGAGGAAGCAAGCGCCTTTGATCCTTTGAGCCAACCTGGAAAGGATCCAGGGTTTTCATGCTAACCTTTTGGAAGGTCTGGGCTAAGGTCTGGGCTTCATCCCTTTTGAAATGTCCATGCTTAGAGACATAGGTCTTCCTGGGACCCTGCAGACTTAACCCAGGGACCTAGTCAAGGCTGTAACCATTTGGCCCTCTTGGAGGAGATAAGAGAAGTTTGATTATCCTTCTGGATCAGAGCAATTAATTTAGACAAATGGCTACAGATCCAATTCTCATGGTAGGTGAAGAGTGAAATGTTTCTAGGGGAAGTGAATGCAAACATTCACTATCTTTTATTCACTGTCTTTATGTTGTGTTCATTCCTGTGTCTCAGGTGGCTCACCTGTTTTACAGGAGCACTGAGGAATCCAGGGAAGTTTTATTTTCACCACACAGCAACCTTTACAAGTCCCCACGGGAGAATGACTTCGTGTGACTCAATCAGAGTGTGACTTCTGAGTTTCCATAACTGAAGAAGCTTCCAAATCCTGAATTTGTGTCTGAAAAAAAAATTTAGAATAGTTTTGATCCCTTTATAGATACGGGAGACGTTTTTGGCATTTGTTATGAAACTAGGGTTGGGCGTAAACGGAAGGAGTTCAGAGACAGAATACAAAAGCGCAGCCGAGAAAAATGAGTATTGATTAGGACAGTACTGTCCAATACAAACAATGTGAGCCACAGGTATAATTTTTAATTTTCTAGTAGCCACGTTAGAAAAGTAAAAAGAAGTAGGTGAAGTTAATTTTAATACTATTTTATTTAGCCCAGTGTGTCCAAAATATTATCATTTCAACATAAAACAGATGTAAAAGTATTAATGAGATTATTTATGTTCTTTTTTTCATACTGAATCTGCAAAATCCAATGTATCTTTTACACCTTCAACACATCTTAATTCAGTCTGGTCACATTTCAAGTGTGCAGTAGTCATGTGGCTGGTGGCTGCCATATTGGATGGTGCAGGGTTAGGAAATGAAGCAAGGTGTGAAGAGAAATACAGGGAAACATTGTAATGCAAGGCTAAACCAAGAAAAACCAGAGGAAAGCAGAGCTAGGTCGTTTGGTTATAACTGCGTCTCACTGTGCCTCCTCCCCCCACAAACCTTACCCGATCTCATCAGCTTAAAATAATCAGATGCTCTGAATCTCTTCAGAAGCAGCACACTGTGTGTGCCATTACTTTGGCGATGAGTCACGAACATCTTGAATCTTTTCCACCCTTTGAACTGTTGTGAAAAAGGTCGATTCCTTGGATTTTCCCGTTTGCAACACCTCCACGGGCAGGTTATCTGAGAGCTGGGATTGTGTCGTATTTCCTTGCATTCTCCATTAGTGCTTGATACACAGTAAGCACTAGGTAAATATTTGTTGATTTGATTTTCAGCCCTAAAGCAAAGGTTAGCTTCAAAGGCTGAATTCCAGCTTGGGACCTATGGCCTAGATCTCCTGTGTGTTAGAAACCGAATGGTATATGTATTGAGCACATAAACATTGGGATTTGTCACTTTGCAATAGGATTTGTCACTTTGTATTAGGCCTTCAACATCCAGAAGGTGAAAAAATTGTTCGGTTTTCTCCTTTTTACCGAGGGCTTAACAAAAGTCTTATCAGTCTCTTCGGACATTTATGTCCCAGTGCTGATAGTAATACCTTCCTGTACATGTAAATAAGCTGTATTTGCTGATAAACCGGAGGTATACATTTGGGAGCTGCTACTTTCTTGGTGGGTTAGTTATTAACAATAACTTCGTTATTAACGAACACTCAGCCCCGTAACTTATGTGGCAGGGAAGTTCTTTTGAAATCAAGCACCGGTATCTTACAGTTGCCTTCATTTGTTCTCTTTGACTGGAATTGTTGGGTAGAAGCAACAGATTTATCCACAGAGCCCAGGCAATTTATTTTTACTGAAGCCTACCTAAGAACTGCTTAGGTAGCTTTTCTCTGTGAGATTAAATACGACCTTCACTGAATCATGTTAGCAGGGCCAGCAGCTAGAAAAATAAAGACTAAACCAAACCTTCAGCAAAGAAATTCCCAGCTGCTCAGCAGGTCAGAGCTTTCGTGATTGCTTTCTTCCAATGAAAACACTGTAGATTAGTTTTAAGTGAATTCTAGTAGGTTTGGGGATTTGCAACTGACAGAAGAACAGGAAAGTGTAATCTCACTTTAAAATCGTAATCCGGAAGGTAAATCTTTATTGACTCTTTGTGGGGATGTTGGGATTTTGTTTGTATGGGAAAACTTCACTCATGTGCACTGTTGAGCTGACCTGGAAAGTTAAGGTCCTCAGGGATGAGGGACAGAGAAGTGAGACAAGAAGCTGGTGCCCCCGGAGGATGCCCTGGGCACATGGGGTGCTCTAGGTGGCTCCGAGCACCGACCCAGATGGTCCCCTTTCTTCTATCCGTTACAAAAGCAAAGTCCAAAGGCCCCAGGAGAGAATGTGGATGAACCGCTATTTCCACTTTGGGGTGTGGCTCTGCCGGTGATTCAGGAAGTCCGGGTGAGTTTAAAATATTATAGGAGAGGATTTATTTATTTGCCTCTCTTACAGGTGCTTTGAATGCATCAAGACTTTTTTTGTTTTGTTTTGCTTTTTGCTTTTTTTTTTTTTTTTTAAAGTCAGGGTGCAATTTGGGCTGCAGTCGGGGCCCTGAAAGGAGGCAGTGGACAAGTCTGATCATTCATCCAGTCGTCGCTTACTTTACAGGTGTGCGCTCATCTCCACGTGGAGGGAGTCGGTCTGAAAAGGTAGCGAAGTCCTCAGCCTGGAATTGAGTGAGCTCGGTAGATGACCTGTGCTCCCTGCGGTGAGGCGCCTTCGTCTGGGCGGCTGAGACCTCAGCTCCAGCAGTGATTTTGGGTGTCTGAGCATCCCTTTTAGAGGTCTTCTTCCACCCATCGATGGGCCACACGGGGTTGTCTCAGATTGTAGGGGAGGTGACAGTGCTAACATGGCACGTTTGGGGGCCAACTGTGTACATTTTATTTCCTAAAGGACAGAGTCTTCGTAAATCATATAATAGGCATAAAACAGCATCTTGTTTTGTTGTTCTGGCTGTTTTCTCTACCGTCCCCCCGCCCCCCTCGGTTTGGCATGTTGAATTCAGCTGGCTGGCTGTTGTCTGGTGTCTTTTGTCACGAAGTGGCTGAGTCTCGATAGTTATCTCCACTTTCTACTTCCCTTTCCCTGAGGGGAGATGGTAACTGGCAGTGCTGCTGATAACAGACGGCTCTGAAGCCCTCCCTGGAGGTTTGTGCTGGGAGAACCTCTCTCTTCACATACCATCCAAGAGAGGCTTTTCCCTCACACGGCTTGAGATGGCATCCCCATGAAGGGGAAATTGGCCCTTATTTAATTTTGAAAATCTGTCCTCTCTCTCCCTCTCTCTCTCTGTGTGTCTGGAGGGGAGGGGTCAGTAAGTTACCTTCAAGTTACCTGGAAGTAAAGAATGACTTGTCCACGGTAGGACTCAAAGAAACAGTGACAGCAAGTAGTGAATTCATAAATGCGTGTTTGTCATTCTTTTTTTTATTATTATGGTAAAAGTTACCTAACAGAAAATTTGCTTTTATAATCATCTTTAAGTATAAAGTCCAGTGGCAAAAAATTCATTTACAGTGTTTGCAGCTGTCACCACCTATCCTTCTCTAGAACTTTTTTTCATCATCTCAAACAGAAACTCTGTACCCATTAAACAAGAACCCCACTTACCTCTGCCTGGTCAAGCACCGTTCTCTCTCTGTCTCTATGAACTTGACTCCTCTAGGTGCTTCATCGAAGTGGCATCAGACAGTATTTGTCCTTTTGTGTCTGGCTGATTTCACTTAGCAGAATGTTTTCCAGGTTCATCCATGTTGGAGCATGTGTCAGAATGTCCTTCCTTTGAAAGACTGATTAATATTCCTACATTTTGTTTCTCCATTCGTCTGTTGATGGGCACTTGGTTTGTCATTACCATTGGCTATTGTGAACCTTGCTGGTTTGAACACTGCTGTAAAAGTATCTGTTTTGAGTCCCTGCTTTCAGTTCTTTCAATCCAGTGGATCATACGGCAATTCTAGGTTTAACCTTCTGAGAGACCATTTTCCACAGCGGCTGCACCATTTTACATTCCCATCGATAATGCACAAAGGTTTCAATTTCTCCATATCCTTGCCAAAAATTCTTTCCTTTAATTTTTTCTTTTATTTTTATAATAGCCATCCTAATTGGTGTGTGGTGGTCTCTCATTGTGGTTTTGATTTGCATTTCCCTAATGGCTGGTGATGTTGAGCATCTTTCCACGTGCTTCCTGGCCATTTGTGTATCTCTTTGGAGAAATGTTTATTCTAGTTCTTTGCGCATTTTTTTAACATCTTTATTGGAGTATAATTGCTCTACATTGTTATGTTAGTTGCTGCTTTATAACGAAGTGAATCAGCTATACGTATACATACGTCACCATATCCCCTCCCTCTTGCGTCTCCCTCCCACCCTCTCTATGCCCATTTTTGAATTGGTTATTTGTTTTTTTGTTGTTGTTGAGTTGTAGGATTGAGTCATTCTTTTTGTGGGTTCCAAAGTGACATACAAGTAGGGTCTGAAAACTCAAAAGATTCTCCATCATTACTGTATGTGTAGCATGTGGCACAAAACCATTTTTCAAATTTTGAGATGTTATAGAGCTGATAAAGCACCTATTGAGGAATTAATTGATACTGAATTAAGTACATCAGAGTGGAGTGGAAAATGGGGAATCAGCTAAAAGTACTTAACTTTCTCATAGAGTACTAGAATTGGAAGTTTTCCTAGAGATTATAGTCTGTTCCTTCATTTTTACAGCTGGAGAAATCAAGCAACCTGCTCAGGGTCATGTGGCTGGATTAAGTACTTAGTACATTTTGTTGAACTCTGTAGTAAAGAGTTAATTTTTTTCTGTTGTATTTTGAATCCTGAAATTTCTGGTGAGAGGGAAAACATAGCAGTGCTTGAATATGGTAGTGAATTAATCGTAGCAGCCTCTCATATGGTACCTTCAATACTTGGGGCTCATCAAAAAGCCCTAGTATTGTGGTATTTCGGGATAAAAGTGAGGAAAAGCAGCCTCTGGATAACATTTGGGGGCATGAGAATTTAAACATAATACATTCAGTAATGGTTCAATACTACTACTTGAGCGGATGAAAAAAATATTGCTGTAATAACAGATCTCTTAGGAAAAGTGAATAAAAGCATTTGTGTATTTATTGTGAATAATCAACAGAATGAGAAGCCATTTATTTGTCCTTATAAGAGCTATAGTAGGTGAAAAAACGCAGTGAAATATCAACTTTACAGGAGCAAATTAATTGTTGGTTTACTTTTATGCTCTGCTCAAATTTTTCACTTCACTCAATTCTTTTGAGAAGTTGGTCTTTGTTGCATAAGGTAGCCTGACAAGCTAACATACAGATTATAACTAGGAGTCAGTTGTAAATAATTGGGAAGCAGATAGATAACTGCAAAAATTTGTATTCCCTTCAGGCTTGGGGCCAAAGCTTTTATTTTATTTTTTAAAATAAAGTTATTTATTTTTGGCTGCGTTGGGTCTTCGTTGCTGCGCACGGGCTTTTCTCTAGTTTCAGAGAGCCGGGGCTACTCTTTGCTGCGGGGCGCGGGCTTCTCTTGTTGCGGAGCACGGGCTCTAGGAGCGCGGGCTTCGGTAGTTGTGGCGCAAGGGCTTAGTTGTTCCATGGCATGTGGGCTCTTCCTGGACCAGGGATCGAACCCATGTCCCCTGCATTGGCAGGCGGATTCCTAACCACTGCAACACCAGGGAAGTCCCCCAAGGCTTTAAAAAAGTCTGTAAAATTAGCCTCAAGTAATATGAAAAGAAATGTGATGATGAAGTTAAGTTGAAGACTCCTTTCTGCAAACAAGTATTTTAAATACAACTCTCAGAAGAGTGAATTCCTTCAAACAGATGTTTCTGGACTGCTGGTGTGACGCCTGGTGTGTGGAGATGCAAACTTGACAATTTCATGTTCTCACAGAGCTTTCATTTACTTAGAGAGACAGGCAGGGAAATAACCATCTATAGGAACAAAAAGAATGAAATATGTGCTTAATAGAAGCACAGCAGCAAAAGGCTACGGGAGGGAAGAGGAAGGAGCTCTATCTTTGACCAGGGATGAGCTTCACCATGAACTCCCACCTGTGGTAGGAGGAGGGCAGGGTCAACTGGTGGCTCATGGGTGCTATGGGCATCTTTGGTCGAAAGAGCAGTAGGAGCGAAACCTTGAAGGGTTGGAGATTCCTTACACTCTTGGAGGATGGAGAGTTCCCTGGTCTGATGGGAACAGGCAGGTCAAGGGAGTGTCAGGGACCGTTCCTGGTGGCCACGAAACGTTCCTTCAGTGCATGTGTTCCTGTGTCTTCTAGCAAGGAAAGGCTTTATTCTGAGCATAGAGCAAGCTTTTGGGAGGAAGGGTTATTGAGAATTTGGAACATCTACCTCCCTTACATTTTAGAAGATGATACGTAGTGACTCCTAGCAGTTGGATGTGGCAGAGCTGTGAGCCTGCCACACTTAAGAGGGGCTACGAGAAGGTATAAGAATGACGCATGCATTTCATTCATAGACACATGGGCATTGCAGGAAGGACCAGACTGTGCTTTTGATAATAACCAGACCTGTCTTTGAGATGCTTTCATACGGTTGTAAGAGGAAGTGATACACAGGTACAGAAATATTTTTTGTACCCTCTTTTGTTTGTTTTGATTTAGTTTATAAAGAGAGGGAAGTTATTATGAATAGGTTTACAATACTTAAGTGAGGAGGAGATAGAGACGGCTGCCGTTAATACAGATGAGAAACCCAAGTTAGAGAACCAAGGCGATGGCAAGGTGCCCCAAACAACAGCTTCGCACAGCGGAAGTGTTTAGGACAAGGCATCCCCGTGGCTCCGAGAGTGACTGGATCTGGCTGTCATCTCAGCAGTGAGACGGGCAGTTGCGGTAGGACGTGCGGTGTGCTTGGCCATGTTCTCCGAGAGACACCGTGGAAGACCCTGGAAGGGCTGGCTTATGGAACCTTAGAGTCAAGCCTCCACTACAGGGACTTGGGAAGCCTGGAGGGACCCGGGAGTATTGGTGCACCAGGTGGGGCTTCTTCCCATCTGCATCCCCCCAGCATGACCAGGTGACAGTGGCACCACCATCCGGTATGAAGGCCATAACTTGGTTGATGGCTGCGTTGATGGCATTTATTGGATATTTGCTGGGCTCTTCACTTAGGTTTGAAGAATCTTCTTCAAAGGCCCGAGATATTTCTGAGTTACATTTCAATATATCATGCTCTCCACTTTTTATCAACGACTGCCTTGTTGACCTGATTATAAATTTTGGAGTGCCGTTATGTGTGGGCTCAGCAAAATGACTTGCATCTACCCGGTACTCAAGAAATGTTGGATGAATTAAATCGTAATGATTGACCTAGTTCTGCGTTTGTAATTTCCTCTCCAGACAGACTCCTTGGTAGGACATTAGAGCTAATGGGGCTCATGGGCTGGGTTTTCTAGTGAGAAAGGAGGACCAGACGGCAGGTGGGCGGCACCTTAGCCACGTGTGCATGTGCCCTGGGGTGTACCAGGGTGCTTCCCCTCGTCAGTCGGCAGGGACCCTTGGTAAGGTGCAAGGACAAACGTCTCCCTGTTAACTAGCCAGCCTTAGTGAGCCTTCAGCTGTTTCTCTGCCATATCCGCCCAGTTTTCCTGGGGCACAGCGTTTCCGTGTTGCTGACGGTTCAAACCTGCTATCACGCTTCCTCCTTCTTGCCTTTGTTATTCCTCCTTTTGTTCGGAATGTTTTTCCTTCCTTTCCGCCTGAGAATCCCCTACCTTTCCAGGCCCACTTCAGACGCCCCCTCTTCTTTGAAGCCTTCCAGTGTTCTCTCTTCCGGGCTTTGACATAACATAGTAAAACTCCCCCGAAATGCCTTCCAAAAAACTCACCTATCTAAAATGCAGGGTCCTTTGATTGGGAGGTTAATGAAATGACTGGGGTGAGTCCGACGCAGAGAGTGAGCCAAGAAACCGTTGTGTTGAAAGCCTGAGTTCAAGAATCGGGGTGTATTGTAGCATCAGCCACATCCTGGAAAGTTTTATCGTCTGTGGTTTGTTTCTCTCGTATCAACTAGGACATGGTGCCTAGTTTTCGAGCCGGTTGTTTATGTTCCAGCCTCCATCATTACCACGTACACTTTTTGAGGACAGAGATCATGTCCCCATCGTCTTTGTACCTACCACAGAGCTTTTCACAGGACTCAGCTCCATCAGGTTTTTTGAATGAAATGCTAAATAAATGGAATTCAAAAGTTAACGTGCTTAACTCGATTCACCTGGAAAATGTCATGAAAATAGTGAAATTATTCTTCTTGGGGTTGCATGCTTTTTTGCAGTCACTTTTCCCCTGCTTGTTTATTACTTGTTCGTATTAAGTTTTATCCATCACAACATACAGTTCATGTCATCTGCCTTTTCCTCCCCATTCCCTGCCCCCAGAGGGTTCTCCAGGAGGGATCCATCCACTTTCTTATCAATAAATAATTACTACATATCATTATATGCAAGGAGCTGTACCTGATATTTTGGGAGTTCTGAAGATGAGTAAGATGTGATTCCTTCCCACAAGGACTTTAGCCAGAGCTATGCCTATTTTCAAGTACATGGAGCTGTGAGCTTTGGTTGAGTTTAGAAGGTGGAGGAATTGGTGGGATAAGAAGTCAGAAAGGTGGGACGGGGCTGAGTTATGGTGGCTGAGAGTCCAGATTTTATTCAGTGGACACTGTGGCGCCCCTGCAGGGTTTTGAGTCAGGTGATGAGATGTCTGGGAAGATTGATCTGGCCAGTACTGTGCAGGGCGGAGATGATGCTAATATTCCAGAACATGGACCCTGGGTACCCTCCTGCTCCTTGTGAGGGATTCTGGCTGGGTCCACCCTGCTATGAGGTGAGGCACTTGGCTCTACTCTACGGAATTTCTTTGGGGAGGTCTTAGCGGAGACCAAAGCAGTCATCCCATACTTTTCCTTTTACTAGAAGCTGCCTTTTTATCTATTTCTTCCTCACAGTAGCTCTGCCAAGTTGCTATTGAGCTCTCTGTTTATAGACGCAGAAACTAAGATTCGGAGAGGTTACAGGTTGTGAGTGGTGAGGTTCCAGTCAGGTGTGCCTGACACCAGACCTGAGCTCTCTGCAAGCACCTTCTGGTTCTGCAAGGAGGGGGAGGGGACCAGTGTGGTCCTGGGAGGGGCTGGCAGAGAGGGAGCAATGTTAACAATGCAGTGGATGCCAAATCCAATTTTCAGGTACCGTTTGGAACTTGTTTAGTGGCAGTAAGTATCTTTTGAAAATATTTGAAGACATTTATGCAGCTTGTAGAGGAGAGATGTGTTCTTTTTTGTTTGTTTTTTGCTTTTGTTTGCAGTAGGCGGGCCTCTCACTGTTGCGGCCTCTCCCGCTGCGGAGCACAGGCTCCGGACGCGCAGGCGCAGCGGCCA
>NC_041233.1:107832820-107839395 GCF_002837175.3 Physeter macrocephalus
CCATGGCTCACGGGCCCAGCCGCTCCGAGGCACGTGGGATCTTCCCGGACCGGGGCACGAACCCGCGTCCCCTGCATCAGCGGGCGGACTCCCAACCACTGCGCCACCAGTGAAGCCTGAGAGATGTGTTCTTGATTCAGAGGTCTTATTGTATTTAGGGTGGCTGGCAATGCTTGCTCTCATTTCCAGTTGGAATTCATTGGTAATCAGGATGCCTTATTGTAGGAATAGAATCATTAGTGTATACGCTTATAGCTTGTGTGTTGGATCTCAACCTGATTTGAATGAAAAGAGCTGAATTGAATGGCTCTATAATAGTATATAATAATAAGTAGTAGAAGAAGAAGAAGAAGAAAGGGGAAGAGGGAGAGGCAGGAGGAAAAGAAGAAGCAACAGTAGGAACCTTACTGAGAGTTTACGGGCTGAGGGTGCAACTCAAAGGAAACCCCCAGAGGAAAAATGGCAGCAAGAGGGAAGCTGTCAGGGACCCTGTGGATGTGGAATGAGGGAGGGAGTCATTTACCTTATCCAGGGCAAGAGATAGACACTGCCCTGCAGTGCCAGCCTTTTTCAGAGCAAATTATTTTCAGGCAGCCATCTTAGGGGGAGCATCAGTTTTCAACGTCATCGGCCAGTAATGGATTTGAAATCAGATGGTAGCAAATAATTTTGCCATTTTATGCAAATAGGTTTTCTTAGAAGTTTCCAGTATGCTGGCCTTTCTAAGAATCCCTGTTATTTGACTTTTCAAACTTAAGTAATGAAAGCACTGCCATCTCCGTTTTCCTCACGTCCCCTTGTCTTTCCTGTGTTCCCTGGGGGACAAACCATGCCCATCGTAGGTCATAGAGAGTCCTACGGCAGTGGCAGGTAGTAGGCAGTGACTTGGGGGATATAAACAGCTCAGAGAATTTAGGCCCTGCCCATTCCTGCCATGTTTCTCCTTCCCAAGCTACTTTGTGTGTCTCAGTGATCCACGCTGTGGTCCATAGTTTTCTCACATGCACCATCTTATTTAACTTTTCCTGTACTTTCCCTGTGTACCTGAGGACCAAGATGCCTTTTCCGGGCTTTTGTATTGCTGGCTTAGCTGGATGGCTCCAGGGACACCCATCTATTCATGGAAGGAGGCACAGTCTGAAATGAAGTCCCCACTTAACTGCCAAAAGGAGAAGTCGTGCCTTTCAGACTTTGATTTGCTGCAGAGGCAGTGCTCAGAGGACATGCTGATTAAGGGAAAAATAGGGTCGCTTCTTTTCCCATTTTCCATATGGAAAGAAGGTTTGAAAATGCAGGATGAGCCTGAGTCCATATGCTTTGAAATCTGTCCATGATTCTTGCTTTGCTGAATTGCAGAATCTGATGCCATCTAGGTACTTGGGTCTGGGGCCAAACACACCCAGTGGTCCCAGCATGATTTCAAATTCATGAAATATTTTTTAAAAGTCAGTCTATCCGGGGCTTCCCTGGTGGCGCAGTGGTTGCGCGTCCGCCTGCCGATGCCGGGGAACCGGGTTCGCGCCCCGGTCCCGGAAGATCCCACGTGCCGTGGAACGGCTGGGCCCGTGAGCCATGGCCGCTGGGCCTGCGCGTCCGGAGCCTGTGCTCCGCAACGGGAGAGGCCACAGCAGAGGGAGGCCCACATACCACAAAAAAAAAAAAAAAAAAAAAAAAAAAAGTCAGTCTATCCTTTTAGGTCCTTACTGCCTTCCATGAGTTCTTCTAGAAAATACTCTTTTAAAAGGTGATGGACTTAAAAAAATGCTCTTAGAGTTTCATAATTTAGTTGTATCTGGAAAGTAATTGATCTGTGTGACTTCACACAGCTTTCTCACCTTATTTTTTTTACAAGGAAGAATATTACATTTGTATCTGTAACATACCTATAGATTTAGATCATTGTAGTGTTTTTTGTTTGTTTGTTTATTTTTTTAGAAAACATGTTTCACACATGGTTAAATCGCCTGGGAAACATTTGACCCATGGCTGGGTCAAAAGGTATCCTTTAAAATTTTTGATACCTATGGCCAAGCTACTGTCTGGAAAATTTGTGCCTATTTGTACTCCAACCCATAGTACATATGAGATGTAAAGCACTATTCTAGATGTGTTACAGGGTTCCTTATCTAATCCTTGCAAAGCCCTTTGGGAACAGATAGGGTTGATAACCTGCCTAAGGTCACACAGCTCATAAGTGATAGAGCTGGGATTTAGAACCAGGCTGGAGTTCACACTGTTGCCTTTTCTGCCCTGTTACTGCCATGCAGCCTTTGTGAGGAAATTAACCAAGGGATGCTGTGATGAGACTCTTTCTTCCTTCTGTGAGTCCCTGGGTGTGGATAGAAGCTCTTCTTTAACCCTTATTCTGGATGCATCAGATAAGAGAGGTGCAGAATGATTTTCCTGAGGCAAAAACTTTGGTCTTTACATTCTTTCAGAAACGGTACGATTCAGACAGTGTTCTCAGAGAGAGATCTTTTGAAATCCAGCCCCTTTCCTCAGCTCTTCCTCGCCCCCTTGTTCTGCTGACTGCAGGCTTTGACAGTCAGGAGACCGTTAAAATCTTACCTTTATGACCCTTTTTCCTGCCTCCTTCTCCCTCACGGAGGTGTTGGTAGGACCCATCACGGATGCCTGTTGGGAGGCTCAAGTGGTTGCCAGCATCCCCCGGGGGGGCATGTCAAATAGAGGTGGGAAGGTTTTGCAGCCTTTTGCTCAGGGACTTCGGCTTTTAAACCCTTGCTTCTCTTTGCTGCTGGATCTGGTGAGACGGATCCTGCGCGTGCGCGCGCAGACACGCACGCGCAAACACACACACACACACACACACACACACGAACACGATTTTCACCAGTGCAGCCCTGGAGTCATACAAGGTCAGAAGACTTCCTCTTTAGGAAAAGCCCCGGACAGCTCACTGTCTTCTTGTTCCATCCTTGTTTTGGGGTGATTTGTATTCTTAGTTGCTCTGCACTCAGAACAGAGACCCAACAAAACAGAAAGTGTAGGGAAAAGCCACCACAACTCGGCTCTGTGTTTTCTTTCTGGATCTGTAGGCCCGCAGGACTTAAACGCTCACGTTCCCGAAATGTTCCTGATGTGAGGAAGCAACTGTCAGAACTAGCATGGTGTCCAAGATAAGCTTGGGAAACACACCCGCTTTCTAGTGTGTATGTTTGAGAACCCAAAGGGCACGTGTAGATGAATCCTGTCCACTCAAGGTTGAAGCCTGTCTTGGATGCTGGGGTCTCGTGATAAAGGAGCTCAGCGATGGAGAATCGGCTTTGGCAGGGGTTGAGCCACAGCTTCCTCCTCTGAAAATGGAAATAATAATAATAGTACCTACCTCATAGGGTTGTTGTGAGGGTTAAAGGAGATAATATAGAAAGAGCGTAGAGTTTCATACCAGGTGCATATCATAGTCGTTGCCATCATCATGCCACCACCATCTTTACCTGCTGGAGGTATCAGGAGAGCATTTTTTTGGAGGCAAGTTCGACTTTTTCAATGCATATATTTATAAGCAATTCAATTCAGTGCATGTAAATGTAATCTCTGGCGTGAGTGCCTTGGCCCTTTTGGTAGGAGGTCTCTGGGGCTCCTTCACCTTGACCATCGTTAGCCTTGCTATGTTTTCTTTCTTCACACTGTCTGGAGGAAGTGTGTGTGCAAGGATCTCTGAATTGAATCTCTACCCAAGTCCCGCAGAACCGAAACAGTTCAATGTACATTAGACGTCTCACGTGGCAATGATATACCTGTGCTTTCGTTCAAAATTATTTTGATTGTAAGAGTTAAACTTTCCAGACAATTCCTTGAGTGAATTTACATTTGTGCCACCTGAAGTATTTAGTCTTCTTGTTTCACGTGATGGTTTCCACAGAGCAGTAGGGCTTATAAGAAGTGGGAGGGTGGTGCACGTAGCCGTCTCAACAGATGACGCAGTTCTCACGCGGCATAAACTATAGTGAACAGCAACAAATAACCGTGATTTCACTTGCTACCCATGAAAGTGTTCTTTGTAATAAATCTAATTTTCGAAATCAAATATTTTAAATGTAGGAAGAGGAATGATGTCATTACAAATGTTATTGTAAGGGAACCCTAGGGAGGATATTTTAAAGAAATTTTGAATCTTACTTAAAGCTTTTCTTATATTATAAATAAGTCTTTTTTGTATTAGATTGGTAAAGAAAAATGTATATATATTGCTAGGTAGAACTACTGTAAAGGCAGTAATAATTTTTAAATGACTACCTCAGATGTCAAATTAAAAAAAATATTCAGCAAAAGTACTTCCTCACTTTCGAATATGCAAAAGCAATTTGCATCAAAGTTTTCCGTTTCAGGACTACAAATGTGCCGTTATTCACTAACTCAGGCACAGTGCATGCCAGATTAATTTATAATGTAAGTACAATTTAAGGAAGAAGATGCTGATTTTCTTGTATAACATGGGAACAATAATATATTCCAAGGATAGAAATAACTTGAAATTAATTACAGATCCCAAATCCCTTTTTTGCGATCCAAAGAACTCTGAAAACTGAAAGTTTTTATCATGACTCACTTGTCAGTAGAGTCTGCCTCGAATTGGCATGAAGCTATTGATAGCTTTTACTAATCCCAATCAGTGTGAATGCTCACGTTTTATTGCAGAAATATTACTGTGTTAGATTAAGGGGTTCTGCTCTGGAGATTGCCGGGGGTGTTATGTTCTGTATGGTATAGGCACCATATTATCTCTGTAAAATCCTCAGGCTGCTGAGTTCTGAAACATCTGGTCCAAGGATTTTGAATAAAAGAGCAGTCATCTCCCATGACTTGAACATCCCCTCATCCTGGTTTTTCCAGGGACAGTTTCTCTTTACATCTGTTTAGAGTAAAGGTGTAATGATTAATAAGGCCCCATTGACGCTCAAAAGTGTTCCATTTTGGACAATGACTGATTGGTCACCATACTGACCACCTATGCATTCTGGGTAACGGAATGCTGATGGCATCAATAAGTTTCTTGTGAATTTCCATATGTACAACTTTGAAATAAGTAAGCTTCCAGATTATATCTTGAAAGCCTAAAATAATGTAAAGCAGTGTTTATAAGAAATAATTTTTAAAATGTAAAAATACATATCCACTGCTTTCTTAGACGAATTCTCCATGATATTTATATATACACTTTTTTTTTTTAAGGGCAAATCATCATTTTCCTTATCGTAATTGCTTGTGTACCAGCCTTCTTTCACTAGGCTGCAAGCCCCCTCTCTGTTCCCCTCACATTATCTTTGATGCCTGGCATCCACAGTCAGGTCATAGTTTATTAACTTAGCATCAGTCTTTGCCATACTCTTAGGCCCTGGGAACAGGGTGGTGAGCAGACAGAATTGGTCTTGGGCCTTATGGAGATTCTTGTCTAGGAAAGCAGACAGATTTGAGGCCTGGCCTGGCCTGCCAGTGACGTGCCTTTGAAGCTAAGACTTGAACAGTGTGAGACAGCCAGTGAAAGGCGATGCCCTTGAGGACGGCAGGTACAGAGGCCTTGGGCTGCCCTGCTGGCCGGAGGGGTCAGGGAGTAAGGCCAGCAGGGGGAGGGGAAGCTGGAACCAGTGTGGGTGACAACAGTGGGCTTTAAGCAGATCGTGTTCACGCTTTTACGAGAGCGTTCTGGCTGCCTGGCAGATAGCAGACCGGGGCTGGGAGGTGGTGGGGAGCCGTCAGAATGGCTGCTTGGTGCTGGCTTTGCTGAAGGAAGGAATTGTTCTGGACCCGCTGGTTTCACTCTCTGTTCTTACAGTGTTATGGTTACTCTCTTGGGAAACAGTAAATACGTGCTCTGCTTGTTACTTGGAGGCCAAAGCGGTAACTGAAATGATCAGCCAAGTGAGAGCAAGAAGAACTGCAGGTTATTCAGGCTTCCGTTTTCCCCAAGTTGAGGAAGAGTTGTAAATAAGAAACAAAAAGCAATAAAATAAAATTCAAAAATTTTTTAAAAAAGAGGAATGTACGACAATGTTCACTGCAGCACTATTTTTACAATCGCCAGGACATGGAAGCCACCTAAGTGTCCATCGACAGATGAATGGATAAAGAAGATGTGGCACATGTATACAACGGACTATTACTCAGCCATAAAAAGAAACGAAACTGAGTTATTTGTAGTGAGGTGGATGGACCTAGAGTCTGTCATACAGAGTGAAGTAAGAAAGAGAAAAACCAATACTGTATGCTAACGTATGTATATGGAACCTTAAAAAAAAATTAAAATGGTACTGATGAACCTAGTTGCAGGGCAGGAATAAAGATGTAGACATTGAGAATGGACTTGAGGACATGGGGTTGGGGGGGGAAGCTGGGGCAAAGTGAGAATAGCATCGACATGTATACACCACCGAATGTAAAATAGCTAGTGGAAAGCAGCCGCATAGCACAGGGAGATCAGCTCGGTGCTTTGCAATGACCTAGAGGGGTGGGATAGGGAGGGTGAGAGGGAGGGGATATGGGGATATATGTATACATATAGCTGATTCACTTTGTTATACAGCAGAAACTAACAGAACATTGTAAAGCAATTATAC
>NC_041233.1:107843280-107846256 GCF_002837175.3 Physeter macrocephalus
GTGAGAGGGAGGGGATATGGGGATATATGTATGCATATGGCTGATTCACTTTGTTGTACAACAGAAACTAACACAGTATTGTGAAGCAATTATACCTCAATAAAGGTCTGTTTAAAAAAGAAAGAAAGAAAGAAAAAAAGAAGCAAAAAGCAAAACCCTTACTAATGGTGGGCTTTTCTTGAGCCAAGTGGTGGAAAAGCTGTGGGATCCGGAACTATTGTCATGAAAGAAAATGAAACTATGCCAGGAATGCCAGCTTTGGGGGCTCTGGTGACAACTCAGACTGGCCTGAAATGCCCTACAGAGAATCCTGTGGCGTGGGGCCTCTGAAGACTGAATATCTAAACCCTGCGTCACTGGCAGCCCAGGGACCGGTGTTTATGACTTCTTTCTTCCGCTGCTAACTTAACCTACGAGGTGAAGCAGTGTCACTTGGAAGCCAACCTCATGTTTTAGAATCTAAATAACTTCATGTAAATATTAGTTCAGAAGTTTAACTGGAGGTAAATCTTTGATGCTAAAATCTGAGAGCCTTCTCTAAAATATGCAGGCGGGGGACTTCCCTGGTGGCGCGGTGGTTAAGAATCCACCTGCCAATGCAGGGGACACAGGTTCGAGCCCTGGTCCAGGAAGATCCCACATGCCGCAGAACAACTAAGGCCGCGAGCCACAACTACTGAGCCTGCGCTCTAGAGCCCGCGAGCCACAACTACTGAAGCCCGCGCGCCTAGAGCCCGTGCTCCGCAACAAGAGAAGCCACCGCAGTGAGAAGCCTGCACACCGCAATGAAGAGTAGCCCCCGCTCGCCGCAACTAGAGAAAGCCCGCGCCCAGCAACAAAGACCCAATGCAGCCAAAATAAAAAGTGAAATAAAATATGCAGGTGGGCTTTTGGGTCACCTCACTTTTTGTTTTCTACACACCCGATACTTGAAATGATTTGTGGACCATCTTCTGCAGGAAATGAAGCTTCGAGGTTCCTTGTTCAGATCCTTGTCGCTTGATTGTGCGGCCCCTTATGGATGGATGGATAAAGTGATTGATGCATGTACTTAATACAGTCGCCGTGCCTGGATTAAGAAAAAACTATCAACAGTTTAATTTAAGCACCACAGGGGGAATTTGCTAGAGTTTGTCGTATTTGCAGAAATGCTGTTGTTTCTCCCTCTGGACTGTAAATCACTTGCATGCTTCACTTTTGTCTTTCGTGCCGAGTCTTTTTCTTTGCAGCTAGTTTAAGACTGCTACGAAAGTTGCAAAAATATTTGGAAAGAATTTTTTTTTTCTGAACCTCTGGAGAGTAACTTGCCATCCTGAAGTCCCATCACTCCTGAATCCTTGAGCAGGTCTGTCCTGCAGACAAGGGCACACTCCACGTGACCATCAGAATCAGGCAATTGACATGCGGACCATCTAACCCACAGACCCCATTCAGGTTTGCTAGTTGTCTCGATAATGTCCCTCATAGCAAAAAAAATCCCATCCAGGCTGAGGTGTCATGGCGTTGTCACCTTTCCTTAACGTCCATGAATTTGACATTTTTGATGATTATAAGCCAGTTATCTCATAGAATGTCTTTCAGTTTGAGTTTGTTGGTGGTTTCCTCATGGTTAGATTCAGATTATGCATTTTCTGCAAGGATATTTCAGACGTGATGCTCTGTTCTTTTTGTTCTTCCATTGCCTCTGCTTTGCTTAGTTCCATCTAATGTGCTTTTGGACTAAATCGTTCATAAAGGGAGGGAGGGAGGAAAGAAGGGTGTAGAAGGAACTCTCTTAGTAGTTTTGAGACGAATGTTCCCTCTTGCCATATTCTTATTTTCTAAGCGAAGATTAGGGCACTCTGCTGACATCAGGGCTCTTGGAAAACGCAGGACTTGGAGAGAGCACAGGATGGCACTCACTGGCATGTCGTGGGACTTTACAAGTCCCCACGGGGACTGCACCCCTCAAGATACCTTTGCTGGAAAGCATTGCAGCCCGTTACTCTAACTGTTCAGGAAGCTTGATATGGTGCTGCCTGGGGTTGGGGTGCCCCCTCCCCGACCCCCCGTCCCCTAGCTGCCCAGTTCCAAACAACAGTGTCTTGGTGCCCCTTGTCAGTCCCGTACTAGGCGGTGCTGCTGGCTGTCTCTGGAGAATCGCTGGAGCACTTGGAAAGGGTGAGCCCTGACATCAGCACTGGCCGAGAAGGGAGCGCTGTCCGTTCTGGGACCCAGCAGCCTGGGGAAGCCACCACCGCCCAGCTCGCCCTAGAAGTTTACTGCCCCGATGCTTGAAAACCGACCCCACTCCCTGCTTCTTTTCACTTACTACCTTGTATTATATTCTGAGCTATATTAACTTATATATTACATGTATAGAATATATAAAAATACATACATAGAATATATAATTGTTATTAACTATATCAACATATATATTCTGAGCATTTTCCCATGCCAATGAAATATTCTTCCATAGTTAACAATATTCCATTATTTGAGTCTACCACATTTTAATTAACCATCTTCCTACTGTCTGATATTTGGGTCAACTTAAAATTTTTGCTGCGGTAAATAATGCTCCATCAAACATCCTTGACCTTAAATTTGTGTCTGCAGAAACTATTATCAAATATCCACTATTTTTTTTAAACATCTTTATTGGAGTATAATTGCTTTACAATGGTGTGTTCATTTCTGCTTTATAATAAAGTGAATCAGCTATACATATACATATATCCCCATATCTCCTCCCTCTTGCATCTCCCTCCCACCCTCACTATCTACACAAAGCACCGAGCTGATCTCCCTGTGCTATGCGGCTGCTTCCCACTAGCTATCTATTTTACATTTGGTAGTGTATATATAAGTCCATGCCACTCTCTCACTTCGTCCCAGCTTACATTTCCCCCTCCCAGTGTCCTCAAGTCCATTCTCTACATCTGCATCATTATTCCTGTCCTGCCCCTAGGTTCTTCATAACCTTTTTTTTTT
>NC_041233.1:107846266-107858413 GCF_002837175.3 Physeter macrocephalus
TTAGCATACAGTATTTGTTTTTCTCTTTCTGACTTACTTCACTCTGTATGACAGACTCTAGGTCCATCCACCTCACTACAAATAACTCAATTTCGTTTCATTTTATGGCTGAGTAATATGCCATTGTATATATGTGCCACATCTTCTTTATCCATTCATCTGTCGATGGACACTTAGGTGGCTTCCATGTCCTGGGGATTGTAAATAGTGCTGCAATGGACATTGTGGTACATGACTCTTTTTGAATTGCAGTTTTCTCAGGATATATGCCCAGTGGTGGGATTGCTGGGTCATATGGTAATTCTATTTTTAGTTTTTTAAGGAACCTCCATACTGTTCTCCATACTGGCTGTATCAATTTACATTCCCACCAACAGTGCAAGAGGGTTCCCTTTTCTCCACACCCTCTCCAGCATTTATTGTTTCTAGATTTTTTGATGATGGTTCATGTGTTTGTTGGCAATCTGTATATCTTCTTTGGAGAAATGTCTATTTAGGTCTTCTGCCCATTTTTGGATTGGGCTGTTTGTTTTTTTGATATTGAGCTGCATGAGCTGCTTGTAAATTTTGGAGATTAGTCCTTTGTCAGTTGCTTCATTTGCAAATATTTTCTCCCATTCTGAGGGCGAGATAGTAGACTGGGCACTTTGCAGGTCTTATTTAAGCATTGCCACAAACCCTAAGGAAATTATCCCCATTTTACAGATGAGAAAACCGAGGCATAAAGATCTTGGGTTCTGCTACCCTCTGCATTTGGTTCCTGAAGCATTGCCCTGGGGAGTGGCCTTAGTTAACGATGGAGATACTCTCAGACCTGGACGGCTCCTACAGGAGTGGAGATAGTGGCAGAGACTAAGGAATTTCTGAAGTTTTAGGGGAGTAGCACATCGACTTCTCATTTAAGGGCACAACTACCCAGTCCTCGTCTCACGTAAGGTATGGTGATAAAGAAGTGGCAGTAGCCACAGACTCACTCCTTGCCCAGCCCCAGCTGTGGTGGACACAGGAACTGCCGAGGCCATCCCTAGTCTCCACCTACCTGTGGATGGCCATGCTGTCCCAGAGTCCCAGTGGCAGTCAGACCTCCAATGATGTCCTGCATCTTGGCCACCAAGTTATATAAGGACAGTGCTAGGCCCTGTGGAGATCTAATCACTTATTCAGAAGTTCCAGGTCAAATTAATTAGCTGAGTCAGACAAGATCGATTATCATTAGTATCTAGATATTTCTTGGGGCTGTCATATCAGTGTGAGCAAAATGATCTTTGTGGAAATAGTTGAATCTGCATTGGTCAGGGAAAGCTTTTTTGGAAGGGTAGATTTAAAACTGGCCCCTGAATTCCAAGAGAGAAGTGAGCTGGTGTAGAGCGTGTAGGACACAGTGGCGCTGAGAGATTGAAGCTGGTTGGAGTGGAATTTGTGGACTGGGGGTTTGGCACTTTTCAGAGGTCCTGAAACTAAAAATGCGGGAGAAGAAAAAAGGCCTCATAGGCAAGCGGTTGCTCTTCATACACACGGAAGGGTGTGGAAATTGACAAATACCCATAATGCCTAGCACTTTACTGGTTTTCAGTACCTTACAAAAGTGTTCCTGTGAAATTAACTCTGAGATGGTGCACCCTGGCTTCCATGGGGTTTATTTGTGTTCCTGAAATCGTTCTCCAGGTTAATCAGTAATAGGCAGAGCCGGGCAGGGTGCACTTTCCTCCTTGCCTGGTTTCATAGGATCCCTCTAGGACCCAGGTGGCCAGTGCTGGGGCCAGGTGACCCTGTTTTATGGCAGAGGCAGAGACTAAAATGAAACAACTGGAGAATACACCCAGTGACTCAAGTTTAAAAAAAAACCTCTAATTCTTTCCTGTTGCTTCCTAAAGAGGGGATGGAGGTAAAGGGGTGGAGAGTGGGAAAATATTTATATTTTGGAGTAAGGGAATAGAGAAATACTGTTTTCCTAGTACCAATTACAAAAATAAGGCTCCAGCTGGACAGGATATGCAGTGCGTCTTGCTGATTTCCACCAGCCAGGAAGGTACTAAAAGGGGCAGGAAGTGTGCATTGAAGGGGGTGGACTGGGTAACCAGGTTGGGACGCTGCTTTCTATTCATTAGGCCGGGCGAGTGCAGCCTGAGCATTGCTCCCACCGGCAGGGCTCCTGGGGCGGGTGCCGGGTGAGACTGGGAGGCACTGGGCTCTCAATGCCTCTTTATGTGGTCCCCAGTTTGGCCTCCTACTCCACAGGCTAGTAAGGGCCTAAGACTCCTGTTTAAGTCTGAGCTCTACCACCTTCTGTGAGCTTGGACAAGTTACTTAACCTTATGTGCCTCAGTTTCTTCATCTGTCAAATGGGGATTTTAGTAGTACCTACCTTACAAGGTTGCTGTGAATCAAGTGAGGTAATACCCCTGGCCAGCTGAGGACTTGCCTAACACTTCATCCTTGTTATCTAGTGTTAGTGTCACGGTGGTGTGGCACGGGATACTCTGGGCAAATCCCTGTTTTCCAGGGCTCGCAGGTCTAGGCAGGGATAAGGATGGCTCACACAGAAGCTCCCCCACGTAGCATCAGGCTGGCTTCCCAAAGGTAATTCAGCTTGCTGAGGGTGAGTCAGGCCTTTTCCAACTGGCCTGACTAAAAACTCAGAATAGTGCAGTTTCAGGTAACTTGCCTTTTCAGGAACGCCACAGGGGTGTCCTCTGAAGATACTTTGTTTTTACCTGACACTGGACAACTCACTGTGATTTGGAAAGACTAGAACCGGCCTTGAAACCGTGTGTCTATCTTTGGGAACAAATGGTTCCCCATTCACACCAGCCACATCTCGGGTGTTCGGTAGCAGTGAGTGGCCAGTGGCTACCTTGCTGAGCTGTGTGCATATAGAACGTGTCCAGTATCGCTGGGTGGGGCTGGTCTGCATTTATTGGCTACCTGCTGGGTGCAGAGTGCAAGGCTAGCTAGTTCTACATGTTCTGTTCACATACCTAGCAATGTTAACAGAGGTTTGTTTCAGTGGAGAAAGGCACATAAAATTGCAGCAAAGAATGTAACGCAGCATAAGACGCACGTTAGAGGCGGTGTGTTTCGTGGATGCAAGGGCAGTTGTGAATTGGCAGGGTGGGCTTTGTGGAGGAGATGGCATTTGAACAGTCTGTAAAGGAGTGCCTGACTATTGCCAGGCAGGACCTCTCTCCTGAGCTCTGGCCTCAGATATCTAATTGCCCATCCAACGTCTCTTGGGCTATGCCAAAGATATCTCAAATTCAGAAGACCTGAAACCAATCTCAGTATTTCTCCTCTCTTTTTTTGAAAATTGAAGTATAGTTGGTTTACAATATCATGTTAGTTTCAGGTGTACAGCAAAGTGATTCAGCTTACATATATATATATACTTTAAAAAATTCTTTTCCATTATAGGTTATTACAAGATATTGAATATAGTTCCTTGTGCTATACAGGAAATCCTTGTTGTTTATCTGTTTTATCTACAGTGGTATGTATATGTTGATCCCAAACTCCCAATTTATCTCCCCTCACCCCACTATCCCTTTGGTAACCATAAGTTTCTTTTCTGTGTCTGTGAGTCTATTTCTGATTTGTAAGTAAGTTCATTTGTATCATTTTTTTAGATCCCATGTAAGTGATATCATACGATGTTTGTCTTTCTCTGTCTGACTTACTTCGCTCAGTATGATCATCTCTAGGCCACTCGCAGCAACATGGATGGACCCAAAGATGATCATACAAAGTGTTTCTCCTCTTAAACCTTCCACGTTCCCTGTTGCAGAGTGCTCTGAAGAAGGACAAAAGGAGGTCACAGATAAGTTTGAAGAAGGAAGGGAGTCAGACATTCAGAAAGAAGAGTGGTGGCCTCTGTTTTGTTCTCTGGAGCTGGAGGCAAGATCATTTGCTGGGATTGATGAGTATGGAAGTGAGGTTGGAAAAATCCGAAAGTGCGCCCATGGGGAACAGGAAGCACTGATGAGGGAGAAGCAAAAAAAAAAAAAAAAAAAAAAAAGACCTGCAGAGACTTTTTGAAAGCTCCGGTCAGGTGATAAACCATAAATCTATAATGGTATTACTATTATTATGACTGGGTACTATTCAGCCCAGTCCTGAATTTGTGCCACCGGAGCAAACAGGAGGGAGAGACCCATATGCAGTAAAGTGGTTGGGCAGCTGTGTTTGGGAAGAGTGGGACCAGAGAGTGGACGTACTAGGGAGAGGAAGTGGGGAAGTGGAGCCTGAAGGGCAGGGATGGATTCTCTCTTGGAAAAGTGCACAGATGCAACGTGTGCCATATATTTCTAAGGCTTAACTCCCTGGGTGGAGAACTTCTGTTCTCTTTAGGCTGCGTTGAGAACTGTTTTCTAGAATGACCGTTGGCTCACCTGCAGTACTGAAAGCCAGAGATATTTTGGTGTCTTTCGAGCACACGTGTGGAGGCCATAAGTCAATTACTCTGTCAGCTTATGGTTGTGATTCAGAGGCTAAATCATAGTGTTTCAATCTACCAGGGTAGATTGTGGTCAGAGACAGGGAAATTTTTGTAAAGGAGCTATGGTAATGTCTTCTAAAAGGGTATAGAAAACATGCCTAATAAGAAAATTGTGGGTAGAATGGCACATATGCAAAAACTATAGTTTGGATGATTCTCAGTATGGGAAACTGTTTCTGTGGCATTTAGAAGTATTTAGACTTTTAATTGCATATGCATTTATATTCCATTCATGATGAAATCTCTTCCCCCGTGGCCTCCCTGTTTTCCCATGACTCAACTGGAGATATTCATGAAACATACGAGACCTGGAAGGCCATTGGCTAATGGTATTAAATGGCAGTGATACCTACACTTAGCTGCATAACAATTATCCTAGGATAATTAAAAATAACTGATTCTTAAACCCTGGAGATTTTTTTTTTTTTTTTTTTTTGCGGTACGCGGGCCTCTCACCGTTGTGGCCTCTCCCGTTGCGGAGCACGGGCTCCGGACGCGCAGGCTCAGCGGCCATGGCCCACGGGCCCAGCCGCTCCGCGGCATGTGGGATCTTCCCGGACCGGGGTACGAACCCACGTCCCCTGCATCGGCAGGCGGACTCTCAACCACTGTGCCACCAGGGAAGCCCCCCTGGAGATTCTTATTCAGTAGTTCTAGGATGGGGCCAGGGAACCTTTTTTTTGTTTTTTTGATTCCCCAGGTAATAACGTTACACAGGCAGTTTTGGGATGCTGGTATAGGTGAAAAGAAAGTATGGCAAAGTATGCTTATGATATACTGAGCCACACTGGGTTATGATCTATTGAGCTATTTATAGCAGTCCTGCCACATCATTCAAGGTTGGGTTCCTGAAAAATCCATATAATAAGAGAACTCATGGTTGAATTGCTTAAAACCTGAGAAACACTGGGCTAGAGACTAAAATACTTAAATGAATCTATGACATGTGTCTTTTGAACGTTCAATAAAGTCAAACAGTAAATGCATGAAGTTATATCCGTGATACAATGGGTAGCATACAGTTGATTTCCATTGCTTGCTAACTCTCCTGAAGTTTAACAAAACTTTAAAATTGGTTTTGCATCGGTGTGGATAATATTATGCGGAGAGGCAAGCTTTTTTCTGTGTCGAGCACTCCGTCCAAATGTTGAATGTCTTTCTGATTTCCTGACGGCTAATGGTTGACTTGGCCCTACGGTCCCACCAGCGTAGGTAGAGTGATTTGAATATTGTAGGCAGGGAAGTATTAAGTATAGCCAAATGGGTAAGTCTCAAACCCCCTCCATAATGCACAGAGTCCTTCCATCTTAGCTCTGAACATGGTATTTTCATGCCAAGCACATGCTGTTGAACTTCTCTTGTACGTTTCACTTCTGTCTCCTGGGAGTCAGTTACCGCTGTAAGGCTCTGCCGCTCCTTCTCTTCTATATCCTTCTCTTCCATTTTCTACTTTCCACCATGACCTCTGCCTCCCCCACCACCCACATGCTCACACACATCTGTACACACAGCTGGGAACCAGTCTAGCACAGTACGATGCTTTTTATACTTTTTTGGCCACAGTACCAATATAATAATATAAAATTGAAACAAAAGTTTAATGAAACAATGCTTGCTCTTATTTGGGGAACTCTCATAGTTTCTATTCTGTATTCTCATACATTAAAACTAAAGTGCTGATTTTCATCCTGTGATTCGGATCTTAATCCAATAAATTGATTTCCTGACCCTCTAATGGGTTGCTACTGGATGTTTGGAAAAAAAACTGTTTTAGAGGTTTCTGGCATATTCTTCCAGTCAGGAAGATCTGGATTTGAATCTTAGCTTTACCACTTGACAGCTCTGCATCTTGGGAAGTAGCTTCATTTCCTCATCCGTAGAGATGGAGATAAGATACTGTACCTCGTGTAGATTGTTTGAAGATGGAATGAAATAATGCAATAATGCATGACAAGCATTGGTATCTCATTCTTAGTAAGGGCCTGAGCCAATGTGACAGGGATAAAGAGAAAGGTGATGGTGATAATGGTGGTGGTGGTGATACTCAGTTTTCAACTACAGCTTCCTCTCAATTCACATAATTTTGAACTGAAATTCTTATTTTTTCAAAAAGGTACGCAAAAGTCAGTGTGGGGAGTGTAGGATGTTACGTAAGAGGCACTTATATTTTGGGAAGGATTACTGCATATTCAGGAAAAATCACCACTAAAAATTGCTATTATATTCCTACAAATGTACTGCCACTTGTGCGTGTGTTTTTCTCTTCCTGTGTGTTCCCATAGCCACCATCCTGGAGAGAGCTGTAGCTCTGGCTACTGGCTTCCTTGCCTCCATGTGTTCCTGCATAGAGTGCTGCTTGGTTCATGATGAAACGAGGCCATTCAGAACTTTTTATTTTTGTTTGTTTGTTTTTTTGTTTTTTTTAGTAGCCCCTGTAAACAAGCTGAGTATCTAGCTGGGCATTGGAGACCCTCCAGAAAGACCTGGGCTCAAATCTTGGTTCCCCGTCTGGGGGCTTGTGTGACTTGGACACTTTTTTCTTTTTTTAAAGTTACCTTTTCAAGCTATACTTTTCCTCATCTCTAGAATGAGGATAGTAATATTTACTGAGGATAGTAATATATACTGAGTAGGGCTGTTGGGAGGGTTAGTGATGATATATGTAAACTATCCAGTCCACGCTTCTCACACGCTGCCTGGCTCTTACGAAGCTTCCCCCATGTTGGTACATGCATCAGTTGCTCTGCCCACATCAGCAAAACCATCTTCCTCAGGTCTGCTTTGGCCATTAATACCAGCCTTTACCTTGCCTGACTTGACTTGCAGCCTTTTCTCTGCCTAAGTGATTCCTCCCTACCTTATAAGCTCTTCCTTTACCTTAAAGCTTTCGCTTACGAACCCATCTAATAATGATTTATGAACGAGTTCACCCAGTTGGCAATTAATCATATACTGCCTTTGGATCTCTATTGCAGTCTTTTATTATTATAATTATAGTATTATTAGTTAGCTTTATATGACTTATGTCTCATGCCCCCAGGTAATTTATTAATTCCTTGAGGGTAGCAATCCTGTCTTACACGTCTTTGAATCCTCCACAGCACTTAGCACAGTTCCTTGTGATAACATGTATTTAATAAATATTTGTTGGTACACTGGATGACTGGATACTACAGACAGCACATCCACGGGAGGATAGGGTCCAGTGCTTAGAGTTGTGAGAGAAGGTTTAACGGATGAAAGTAGACTTGAGCTGGCTTTTGTTGGGAGGGTAACATTTATGTAGGTTGATACGAGGGGTGGCGCATGGTTATGTGGGGAGAACTGTTAGGTGACAGGAGCCTGCACAGGCATGTTTAAAACAAATGATGCAGCTGCAGAAGAGATGGCACTGAGCACTGCTGTCATTGGCTTCTGTGACACAGCCTCAAAGGTAGGCCCTGTGCTTCACAACTTAGCTGCCATCCCTTTGCTTTCCCTCTTGCCCCGTTGTGGCTTATCTCCTGTGATGCTGTAACTGGGAACTGATGCGCTGTGTGGGGCTTCTGGTAGAAATTCTCTACGTTTTCCTCTGAGTGAAGATGCCTTTATTTCCTCTTCGTTCCCGAAGGAAATTTTCACTGTATATAACATTTTAAAATAGCAATTATTTTCTTTGGGTGCTTTAAAGGCATCTTTCCATTGTCTTCTGTTTTCCATTGTTTCTGTTGAGTAGTCACTGTAATAAGCCTTCTGGGTTTTGTGTTTTTTGGTTTTTGAAGGTCATGAGCCTGTTTTTCCTCTGGCTGTTTTTAAGATTTTTCTCTATATTTTTGGTTTTCATCAAGTGTACTACAGTATGCCTAGGTGTGGTTTTATTTATAGTTGTCAGTTTGGGGTCTATAGTGAGTATTAAACCTTTGGTTAGATGGTCATTGATCACTGTCTCTTCAAATTTTGCTCCTGCCTCATTCTTTCTCTTGTCTTTGTGGAACTTCCAGCTACCCATGTTTAGACCTTTTTAGGTCTAAAATACAGTCTATGGATTTTAGGTCTGTTTTTACATGTTCCACTTTTTTGTCTCAGTGCTTCATTCTGTCTGTTTCGTTCTGACCTCTCTTCTGGTTCACTATTTTTTCCCCTAGTGATGTCTAATCTATTGGTAAACCCATCCATCGAGTTCTTAATTTTAATTATTTATACTTTAGTTGTAGAATTTCTATTGTTTTATAGTTTCCAGTTCTCTGAAAAATTTTTCCATCTTGTCTTTTATTTCCTTGAATGTATTAGGCATAGCTGTTTTAAAGATTACAACTGGAAACATTTGGTATGTGTATATTCATTATATCTGTATAAAATCTGTGTATGTATCCCTATTGGTGCATTTCTATTGTTCATTACTTCCCTTGGTTTTCTATTTTGTTGTCTTTTAGCCTTGTATTCCTAGCTGTATTGATTGAATGCTGGCCATTGTATCTGAAAGACAGCAGAGAGAACATGAATCTTAGGATAATGTTATCTTTCCTCAAGATATGATTTAAATTAACTTCTGGTAGTTCCAGATCATTTTAATTTGGTCAAGGATTGAGATTAATCAAAGCTGGGCTTTAGTCTTTAAGGTTAGTCTATTTCCATTTAGTTTTATCCCTTACAAAGCTTGTGTGTTTGGAAAGGGGGAGGTTTCCAGGACTCCCTTTTCCTAGCTGGGTCTTTATCTTCAATTCTTATCCCTGTAGTCACTGAATGTGTCAACAGCTCTGCTTGGCTTTGATGCCCTAAAGCCTCCTCTTCTGGATTCAGCAGATGCCCCTAGGCTAGGAGAAGAGCTGCCCCAAACATCAGGCTTACCATTCTGGGTTTCTTTCTCCTCCCAGATCTTGCCCTCCTAATTCTTTACTACCATCTTAGTTCTCTGATGTTTCTAAACATAGTTTTAAAAACACACTTTGTGGGACTTCCCTGGTGGCGCAGTGGTTAAGAATCCGCCTGCCAATGCAGGGGACACGGGTTCGATCCCTGTTCCGGGAAGATCCCACATGCCGCGGAGCAGCTAAGCCCGTGTGCCACAACTACTGAGCCTGCGCTCTAGAGCCCATGAGCCGCAACTACTGAGCCCATGCGCCACAACTACTGAAGCCCGCACACCTAGAGCCCGTGCTCCGCAACAAGAGAAGCCACTGCGATGAGAAGCCCACACACCACAGTGAAGAGTAGCCCCCGCTCTCCTCAACTGGACAAAGCCCACACACAGCAACAAAGACCCAATGCAGCTAAAAAAACAAGACAAAACAAAAAACACACACTTTGTTTAGGTTTCTTAGTTATTCACCAGGAGAGTTAGGTCTGAATTACCTACCGTGCTATTACCAGAAGCAGCACCCTGTCAGCCAAGGATTTTATTATCTAAAATCTAGCAGAGATGTTTAGAAGTCTGTGATACAGAACACTAACATGATTTAAGTGGTATTTTAGGATGATTGATATGTCAGTGGTATGCAAAAAAGAGAGGGGTGGGAATATCTCCATAAGAAGAAGAGTTAAAAGACCATCATAACTGAATACTTTCTGAAGTGAGAGGAAGGCAGCCATTATGGTTTCTGAGCCTGGGGGTTGCAGACAGACCTGAACGAGAGTCTGGGCTCCCCTACTGACCAGCAGGTTGCTTTTGGGCAGTTCCCCCGACCTATCCCCTCATCTGAAATATGGGGTAATAAAGCCCCTACCTCCTAGGGTTAAAAGAGAAGTGAGAAACTCACAGAGAACCCTGGTTTTCATGCCTGGCATATAGGACGTGCTCAGTAAATAGTAGCCATTGCTGTGACTATTCCAAGACCCAAACCTCAATTATTTCAGTTAGAATTCAAGATCACTGTTAATGACACTAATCAGGACCACAGTTAGCATTGCCAGCTTCATGGGGGATGCGATTTATGTCCCGTGTATCACAGTGAACAGCTCATGTGCCTTTATGCAGCAGCCCTGGTGCCAGTAATATTCTAAATACTTGCCATGTACTGAATTGATTTGTAGCCAATGCCATGGTTTTGAAGATGATCCCAGCCCAAAATCTCAAAGATGTAAGGAGAGCTGATTTTCCAAAGGCAGGCTTGAGGGTAGAAGCTTCATATTTTAGGTTTCTAGAACCATAAATTTAAGCATTTCACTTTTAAAAACAGCACTGTGTACAAGAAATGAAGCTTACAAAAAAGATAAATCAGATTATGAGCCTCCATGTTACAAACGGATTCCTAGAATCACAGAGAAGCTCATAAATTATCTTTGTGAAACCTCTTCTTTTTCTAGGTGATCAAAGTATCCACCAGAGAGATTGAGTGACTGGCTCAAGGACACACAGTGGTAATGACAAAGCCAGGACTGGAACACGAGAGTCCCAATTTCTGGTGTATTTTGGTCCTCTTGGCAAAAATAGCCCCTCTTTGTCTTCTCTACCGAGTTCCATGCCTTCTTCAGCTCTGTTCAAGCAACACTGGCCTGGGTGTTGCTGCCCATGGAAAACTTGCCTTAAAGAAGGAAGACCAATCTATCATCTTGAATTTCACTGATAGAAGCTAGAAAACACATGGCACGTAGGCATGAGTTTCTGGTGCTAGCTGCATGTAGAATTGTACCTTTCCTTTCTTTCACTGGATGATGCATACTTGACCTCTGATAGTCATGAGAAATCTATGTCAAATGGCAACCTTTTTATTCTGGGTTGTGTGGCAAGACTGCCGGTAATTCATTACCTGTTCAGTGTGTTTGTGGCAGGGGGCCGGGGAGCAGGCTATAAAATCAAGTAAGACAGAGGACGTGCCTCCAGGTAAAAGGGTTACCTTTCATTGTGTATCATCGGGGATGTCCTAGCTATTAAAAACAGCAACACCATAGAACCTGAGAAAAGTGAAGCCCTCGATAATAGAGTTTTCCCTGCTCGGATCAGCTATTTGCTATATTTGCTTTTCCTAAAAATCTGCTTGTAATTAAGGACAGCCCTGATGACTGATTCAGAACAGTTTTTACACGTGTGATTTCCATAGTGTTTTGGCTAGGTGAGCGATAAATGTTGAGGTATGGCTGAGCTGCATCCTTGTTAGAAACACACAGGATGTAAATAGGGGCTGGGCCAACGGGTAGATGATGCAGCAGAACCTGCCACACTGAGACTAGTAGAGGAGGCCTATCTGCCAGGATGACCAGACTTCGTAGCGAGTCGCAGAAGAGCCAGGTGAGTCTGGAGCCTTGCTCCGCAGAGTGTGGTCCAAGGACCTAGGAGATTGTTAGAAATAGAGAATCCCAGGGCTCACCAAAACCTGCTGAATTGAGATTTGTATGTGCGTTAATGTTGGTGAAGCACTGGTCTAGGTTTTGTAATCAGCTCTTATCTTTGCTATTAACAACACTGATCATACAACACTGATCATTGGTATAAATCTCCAGTTTTCTCTGTAGTCTTGGGTTGATGACCAAAATCCTAGACGTGGTTTCCCAGGCCTGCAGGGTCAGCCTGTCTCTGGCATCATTCCTATTGCTGGTTGCCTTCTGCAGCTGGTCCTCCTGCCCCAGGACCTTTGCACTGCCTACCCTCCTCACCTTCCTTTACCTGTTGATGGGGTAGGAGCCCTATTTTCTTTTTTTTTTTTTTTTTTTTTTTTTTTTTTTTTTCGGTACGCGGGCCT
>NC_041233.1:107858464-107859292 GCF_002837175.3 Physeter macrocephalus
CTCCGGACGCGCAGGCTCAGCGGCCATGGCCCACGGGCCCAGCCACTCCGCAGCATGCGGGATCCTCCCGCACGAACCCGCGTCCCCTGCCTCGGCAGGCGGACTCTCAACCACTGCGCCACCAGGGAAGCCCCGTTCTGTGTCTTTAGATCTCCTCAAGAAGGAGGATCTGACCGGGTTGACTGGGCAGAGACCTCACAGTGCTCGCTCACCCACTGGATCGATGTGGACAGCTTTTCCTGACGCTCCCAGAACTCTCCGTGACTCCTTATCATCCTGGACACAGCATGCTCTGTGGGCTGTGGGAATTATCTTCTCCCCTGTCTCCCCCTAGACCGGGAGTCCCTAGATGGCAGGGACTGGCTTCTTTCTTCCTATTCCTGGAACATCACTCTCGATATATGATCTTCGAGTGGGTGGATGAAAGAGTGAGTGAGTGGAACAACTTGAGACCCCCTCCGAGCAGCTGTGTTGGGGGCTCCCTGTGGCCGTTCCATGTCCTTTTGGACTGTCCCTGCAGTTCCTGTCACTCCTGAAGCCACCAGCTGAGTGGACGGGGCCAGCCTGCCATGGTGACCGCACCTCGGCTGATCTTCAGAACTGGCCTGGTCCTTGTATTGCACATTTCTGGTGGGGGGATGGCTGCATTTAGGCTTCGTAGGATTATCCAAAGACCTAGAAGAGGTAGAGTTCCTACTCCCAGCGAATTTACACTTTGGTTAGGAAGAGAGGCTGAGCACAGCTGAAAAGTTTACATTTAAGGTAAGAGTTATGGGCTTCCCTGGTGGCGCAGTGGTTGAGAGTCCGCCTGCCGATGCAGGGGACGTG
>NC_041233.1:107859583-107878294 GCF_002837175.3 Physeter macrocephalus
GCGGCTGGGCCCGTGAGCCATGGCCGCTGAGCCTGCGCGTCCGGAGCCTGCGCTCCGCAACGGGAGAGGCCACAGCAGTGAGAGGCCCGCGAACCGCAAGGAAAGAAAAAAAAAAAGAGATAAGAATAAAGAGAACATTGGAATAGCTGCCCTGAAGCAACGTTTGATTTTCAAATGAGCAGTACGGGCTTGTGGGTATTGTGGGGCATGGAGGAGGAGAGATTCCTTCAGCTGGAGCGCCTGGGGAGGCCTTGTGGTGGAGGAGGGCAGAGGCTGCGTCTTGGAGGACAGCTGGGGGTTGGCAAGGCCCGGAAAGGAGCAGAGAGGCAGGGGCAGGCGGTGTCTGAGACAGCGAGTCGGTCAGAAGTGGGGCAGAGATCCAAGGGAAAGGCAGGGGCTAGAATTTAGTTCTAGAATTGAATCAGGCTCTACAGGCAGAGGGCGGGGCCCCAGGTGGCTGCTAGTGGCGCTTGCCCTCTGGTGCGAGGAGACGGGAAGGCCTTTGTGAGCTGGAGGAGGAGATTACTGAGACTTTGACCATCTCAGCCTGAAGTCATCTGAATAGAATATTCAGAGCTCGTTTTTGGAGGAGAAAATGAAAAAAGGAAAGATGAGGCAGCCAAGGGTTGAAAAGAGGATCATGTCCCAGTGTGCACGAAGTCCTATGGAACGGATGCTTGGTCGCCATCGTCTCTGCTTTCGAATCCCGCATCGGATTTAAACTTCCGTGTAAACAGGCTGAAGATGAGTGATAGACAGCACTTTGTTAGTGATCCCGCTCTGGGTATATTTCGGTGGACAAGGGAAAGACTGTCTAGAAATGCATCTGGAAGGAGGGGAGAGAGGTGTTATGTGGGCTGGTGGAGGAAGGGTGACCCCAGGTCAGAGGCGGCGGATGGCAGTGAGCAAAGACCCTTGAGGGAACACTCCAAATAAGAGACGCTTTCAGGTCAAAGCGATGCTGAAGCCAGAGCTCGAGGCTGGTGCGCTCTGCAGGGAGACAGACCACATCAGGAGGGGTGGCCAGTGGGTGGAAGGCCTTGGAACCGCGTGAATTGATTCCGTAAGCTCTTGGAAGTGCCCATGCCGGAGCTTCGACGCGTGTCTGTAACCCAGATACCCTCAAGGAATGACTTGGTTACTCTGTCCACCCTTGGCTCTTGGAAGGATAATACCCAAAGGTATCTGTCAGACCCAGGTCCTCTGAGTACCTGATACACTGAAGGCGCCTGCCGTAAACACAGCCTAGCGTTAGGTGTCCGGGCCCTGTGCCTGGCTGAGTTTCTGCGTCATGGGACCCTCTCAGCTGAGAGCAGGGGTGGCCTGCACCACCGCCCCACCGAGACGGCCCCTGGGGAAGGAACAGCACGCTCAAGCAGGGGCAGGGGCTCTAGGGCAAAACCCCTGATACGTTCTCAGAGCTCCCCAGCCCCCATCTACACATAAGCTGTGTGGTGTTTTGTTGTTGTTGTTGTTGTTTTGTTTTGTTTTTTTGCGGCACGCGGGCCTCTCACTGCTGTGGCCTCTCCCGCTGCGGAGCACAGGCTCCGGACGCGCAGGCTCAGCGGCCGTGGCTCACGGGCCCAGCCGCTCCGCGGCACGTGGGATCCTCCCGGACCGGGGCGCAAACCCGCGTCCCCTGCATCGGCAGGTGGACTCCCAACCACTGCGCCACCAGGGAAGCCCAGCTGTGCGGTTTTGAGGAAGAGGAAAACAGAAGAGGGTCAGGCAGGGGTGTCAGACTTCACGGTGCAGGCATGGCAGTGGGTAGCAGAAATGCCTGATGTCGTGCTTCTCTTCTGCAGAAGGGCACCATGCCGGTGGAGAGAATGCGCATGCGCCCGTGGCTGGAAGAACAGATCAACTCAAACACGATACCAGGGCTAAAGTGGCTAAACAAGGTAAGTGCGTGTGCGCGCGTCTGCTTGTACGCGCGTGGGTGTGTGTATCTGTGTGAGAGAGATGCTTTCTAAGCCGGTGCCTGTGGATCACCGCAAGTGAAACTGTTCTTCATGTTCAAGATATTATGCTTATTATTTACAAAAAACAACCAAGCAAAAAGGATCGTGAAAATATGAAATTATCATATAAGGAAGACTTGTCATCCTCTCAGACTGTAGCCTCGACCCCGAGGTCAGGCTCTGGTCTCGTGGATGACTGTTGATGGCAAGCTTCTTGCTGTATTTCTGTTCAGTAATTCTTACCCTTTTCCTTCTCTAAATTCCTCTCTTGCTTCTGGTTTGCGAGGATTAGAGGACATGGAAACTGTAGGGCTTTCTGTTGGGAGTGGAGCATATTGATTTTCTTTTCAGTATTCTTTTTTTTTTTTTTTTTTGCGGTACGCGGGCCTCTCACTGCTGCGGCCTCTCCCGTCGCGGAGCACAGGCTCCGGACGCGCAGGCTCAGCGGCCACGGCTCGCGGGCCCAGCCGCTCCGCGGCACGTGGGATCTTCCCGGACCGGGGCACGAACCCGCGTCCCCCGCATCGGCAGGCGGACTCTTCAACCACCGCGCCACCAGGGAAGCCCTCAGTATTCTTTATGTAAAGAAAACTTTTGTTTTTGTCTTAAAAAATGGTTTTATTTTTATCACGAGGTCCTGTTTGTGTGCCTACCTGTCCTAAAAAAGCAGTATTCCATCGTTTACACCCCCTGTCTATACATAAATACTTCCTGACTTTAATCAACCTGAAAACTCTCAGTTTAGTTGATCCTGCCTCTCATGGGGAGAATCAGGAAGACATTGGATGTAAAAATAAAGACCACCTGAAAACATTTAGTTATAATCTAGAAAAGCAACGAATACATCGTGCTCTGTTTAAGATGGCCCAAGAGAGAGATTGCTCTCCCACTACCAGGAATATTGCGGTTCTCCTGAGCCAATGTCTTCTTCCTCTTCTGCCTCCCCCCTGCGTTTTAAATCTTAAGGACACGATGAATAATTTAGCAGGTCAGCCTTTACCTTTGTATCACGTGCTCCAGAGCTTAGAGCCAGATTGTGACCGCTCCTAACAAGTGTACAAAATATTGCAGCATCATTTTTTTTTACTAATATTACTCCTTGCTTCATTTTATCTTTTCAGATATCTCTCAAATCTTATTTCTTTTTGTTCTTTTCCCCTCATTTACCTATTTTTTCACTTAAGTGTAACAGCATATGTATTTGAATGTATCTGAGTCCCTCCTGAAACAAGATGGGGTAGAAGTAAACAGAAATACTTTAAGTAAAGCATATGCTCACTTCACGTGACCTGTCATATATTTTAAGGTCTAATGGCAAACAATATATTTTTCTAGGCTTGCAGCGTCTATAGTGTTTTAGGTTTATATCCTGGAGGGGCTTTGTAATTAGCCTGTTCCAAAGAAACAAACAAGAAATCAGGTTGCCCCCTGTCCTGCTGGGTTAGCAGGGGTGCATGCAGAGGTGTCAGTAAAGGGGAGATGATAGTCAAAGGAGAGCTGAAGAGACATAGGGTCCTCAAGAACAAGAATAACGATAGTGATAATGATCATAATAAAACTAATTTATGAAGTGCAGGCACTCCTCTACGCAAGATTGTGCATTCACTCCCATAATCCCCACCATGGGGTAGATGCTGTTATTTTTTCCATTTTGCAGACAAGGAAACGAAGGCTTGTAGGTTTAGTAGGATTCTATTTTGGAGAACAAAGTAACATTGCCTATTATTGATTTAGGGTGTGAAATTAAAGCAGGTGTTGGTGATTTCCGAAGAGAAGTAAGTTTGGTTTTGCTTTTTCTTTTTTTAAAACCCACCCACCCATTTTGGCTGGCTTGACGCGGTGGCACACTTACAGTGTCACTGCGTCTCCTGCACCAGGTGGGTGCTTGATGTGCTACAGTTTGTTGTTCTCTATAGTAGGTTGAATGGTGGCCCCCTCAAAAGATAGGTCCACATCCAGACCCCCAGAACTTGTGGATGTGAACTTATTTGGAAAAAAGAGTCTTGGCAGGTGTGATTAATGTAAGGATTTGCAGATGAGATCATCCTGGATTATCCCGTTGGGCCAATCCAATGACAAGGGTCCTTACAAGACACAGAAGAGGAGACACACATCCACGGAAGAGGAGGCGGAGACTGGAGTGATGCAGCCACAAGCCAAGAACACCTGGAACCACCGGAAGCCAGAAGAGGCAAGGGAGGATTCTCCTCAGAGCCTTTGAAGGGAATGCAACCCTGCTGCCTTCTTGGTTTTGGATTGCTGGCCTCCAGAACTGTGATAGAATCCGTTTCTGTGGTGGTAAGCCACCCAGCGGGTGGCAGTTGGTTACGACGGCTGTAGGAAACTCACACATCCTCGCGGGGTAGCTTCCTCACCGGTACTCTCCGCTGAGACGCCTTGTCCTCCGGCCACCGTGCCCGTGTTTTTCGGATGGAGGACCAGAAAGTGAATGGATGCCTCTTGGTGCAAGTGAACACGTGACCCCCCTCTGGCGGCCCTTCCTGCTGAGCCTCACACACCTGGCTCTTGGCTCGTGAGTTCCCTTCCCTGGTACAGAGGGACAGGAGACCGTCCCCTTGTCCTCCGCTGGGCTGGGTGTGGGCCAGGCTGAAGGAAGGAGGGTGTGCTGTGGCTACAGCACATGGCACCTCTCAGGACGGCGCTGTCCCCGGAGCTTGTGGACTGCCCGAGCGTCCGGTGCGGACAGAGCCGTCCCTGTCCCTGTAGACCTCAGGTGGCCTCAGGGCATTTCCTCTCCATGCCCACACCTCCCCAGGGCATCTATTTATAGGTTTGTGCCAGCTTAGGCTGGCTGGCATTCGTCTGTCCACATAAATATTTCACTCAGACCCTACTGTTATTTTCTGTCCACTCCTAAGCCTAAGAAAATCCCTGTTCGTGTTTTGAGTGGTTTGAGGCCATTCCAAATTCTCCTCTCCCGCTGGAGCCCGTTGTGACTTCTGGAAAGCCTGTGCCGTCTGCGGCGCTTTGTCATTCACTTGTGCCTTAGCCGGGTTCCGCGTGTCGGTCCTCGCGGCGAGGCACTCCAGGCTGGCCGTGCCAGAGGGCGGGCACCAGGGCTGTCCTGATTGTTGCTGCGAGCTCAGTGCCAGGCCTTGTGCCCGACACTCAGGAAGTAACGTCGTGCTGAGAATGAATGGATGAATGATGGGCACTTGAAGGGAAGAAACGTCAGTGACTCTGTTTTTGTTCTGTTAAGATAATGAGATGTAAGAACACTGGGTTGGCAGCTGTCACGTGTCTCTCAAATGGGGACACTGTCAAACCCAGTGCATTCTTAGTAAGAGACGAATAGGTGGTTAATTAATGCCTTAAATTTGTTTCCACCTCCTCCTCTCAATACATGAGGGGTGGAGGGTGATGGAACGGGTCCTCTGGCCTCCTCTGGAGGAGCGCTGAGGAAGTTTGGCAAAGCAATATTATAACTAGTATAACTAGTTCTTGAAAGGGGTCGTGGCTTGGGCCAGTGACTTTTTATTACGAATATTTGCAAATAGACATAGTGTGCTTAAATGATCTAATGACTGGGAAGAATAGCGCAGTAAATTCCCATCTAGATTTAAAACTCACGTCTAGATTGAACAATCATTAACATTTACAAAGGATCTGTGGGGTGTGTGGTAACGCAGCTCCCTGATACCGTACATCTGTAAGATCCAAGAACGTTTCTTATAGAGCCACAATACCACTATCAATTAGGTAATCATAAATTAATCGTAAGTAATCGTCATTTAAAATGTCATTACTGCCCTGTTCATATTCAGAATGCCTTGAGCGTTCCCCAGATATCTTTTTACAATTGATTTGTTCAATCAGAATCCAAAGAACGCGCACAGGTTGTGTTCGGTTCCTGACTGTGAGCTGTGTGCTCTCCCTTTTTTCCGTCTCTCCATTGGCTTGTTGAAGAGACCAGGTCAGTTCTGGATTTCTCCTCATGCTTGCTTGTGGTTTCCCTGGGCTGTTTCTTGAGGAAGGAAGGAGGTGGCCGCATTCAGGTTCACCGTTTTTCTCATCGCTCCGATTGATTCCCACTCTGGGTTTTTTTTGTTTTGTTTTGTTTTATTTAATTTATTTATTTTTGGCTGCGTTGGGTCATCGTTGCTGTGCGCGGGCTTTCTCTAGTTGCGGCGAGCAGGGGCAACTCTTCGTTGAGGTGCACGGGCTTCTCGTTACGGTGGCTTCTCTTGTTGTGGAGCACAGGCTCTAGGTGCACGGGCTTCAGTAGTTGTGGCACGCGGGCTCAGTAGTTGCGGCTCACAGGCTTAGTTGCTCCGCGGCATGTGGGATCTTCCCAGACCAGGGCTCGATCCCGTGTCCCCTGCATTGGCAGGTGGATTCTTAACCACTGTGCCACCAGGGAAGTCCCCCAACCCTGGTTATTGACATTCTTATTTCTCACCCGAGATCTGCCTGGACCGGGCACCAAGGCCCCTCCCTCCCCAAGCCTGGGAGATCATCAGGCAGCTCCCGACCTTTTCCTGCTCCGCACTTTGAGAGCAGGCTTGTGCTTGTGTAAATATCAGGCCATCTCAGAACAAAGTAAGAAGTCCAAACAAAAGTAGGAAACGACATTGGAACATCTTCTAAATACTGGGGGAGTGAAGAGGCACAGGGAGATAAGAGGACTAGTTTCAAGAGGACTAGTTTCCGTTTGGGCCCAAGCTATGTTTGCTCTGCTTTGCTCAAGATTATCTCCTCTTCTCAACCCCAGCCGGGCTTCTCTCTCCTGCCTGCAGGTGGGCAGAGGTCTCTATGTATCTAAACATGAGTAGCTCCGCTACTGCATTTAGTCCTTCCGTACACGCTGTGTGTAGACACCACGAGTGGGGACCTGGCGCTTGGGATTCTGATGGCACAGCCTGATGGCACAGAGTCTACACAGAGCAACGCCCTCCCTGTCCCATAGAACCAGAATGTTTACTGGTCAGAATTTCTTTCAGGTTTAAAATGAGTTTTGCCATCTTTATCTTTCAACATAGTTTTGCAATTTGAAAAACTAGTTAAAAGTTACATGTAGTTTTTTAAAAAATTTACCTTTTTTTTTTTTTTTTTTGTGGTATGCGGGCCTCCCTCTGCTGCGGTTTCTCCCGTTGCGGAGCACAGGCTCCGGACGCGCAGGCTCAGCGGCCATGGCTCACGGGCCCAGCCGCTCCGCGGCATGTGGGATCCTCCCAGACCGGGGCGCGAACCTGGTTCCCCTGCATCGGCAGGCGGACGCGCAACCACTGCGCCACCAGGGAAGCCCATTTACCATTTTAAAATGTGCAATTCAGTGGCAGTCAGTACGTTCACAATATTATATAGCCGTCACCACCCGAACTTTTTCATCACCTCAGAAGGAAGCACTGTACCATGAAGTAGTCACTCCCCATTCTCCTTTCCCTGGTTCGTGGCAACCACTGATCTGCTGTCTGTCTCTCTGGATTTGCCTTTTCTGGATATTTCATATAAATGGACTCATTCAACATGTGGCCTTTGGTGGAAGGCGTCTTTCCCTTAGCACAGTGCTTTAAAGGTTCATCCCTGTTGTAGCACGTATCAGACTGCGTTCCTTTTTGTGGCTGAATAATATTCCATTTTCTGCATGTATAACACGTTCTTTATCTGTTTCACCAGCGGGTGGACGTTTGGGTTGTTTCAGTCTTTTGACTATTGTGAGTAGTGCTGCTATGAACATTCTTGTATAAATGTTTGCACGGACAGCTGTTTGTAATTCTTTGAGTGAAATTACTGGATCATGTGGTAATTTGTGTTTATTTGTGTTTAATTTTTTTTTTTTTTTTTTTCGGTACACGGGCCTCTCACTGTTGCGGCCTCTCCCGTTGCGGAGCGCAGGCTCCGGACGCGCAGGCTCAGCGGCCGTGGCTCACGGGCCCAGCCGCTCCACGGCACGTGGGATCTTCCCGGACCGGGGCGCGAACCCGTGTCCCCTGCATCGGCAGGCGGACTCTCAACCACTGCGCCACCAGGGAAGCCCTGTGTTTAATTTTTTGAGGAACAGCCAAGCGGATTTCCAGAATGGCTGTGCCATTTTACATCCCCACCAGCAATGTGTGAGGGTTCCAGTTTCTCCACATCCTCATCAGCACTTACTATTTTCTGTTTATTTTTTAAAAAAATTCTAGCCGTCCTAGAGGATATGAAATGGTATCTTATTGCTGTTTTGATTTACATTTGCCTGATGACTAGTGGTCTGGAGCATCTTTTCATGTGCTCATTGGCTATTTATTTATCTTCTTTGGAAAAAGGTCTATTCACGTCCTTTGACCATTTAAAGAGGATCCATGGTGGATAATTGCTAGGTCCAGTCATTACTTTTGTGGTTTCATGGTTTGAGCATGGTTTCTGGGAGACTAGTTTTGGGAGGGGTGTGTGTGTGTGCCTGCAAACACGCAAATGCTTGAAAAGATCTCCTTATAAAATCAACTTTGTGTCTTAGGAGATAGATTTCAGATTGTGTCACCCCAGATCTCTTTTGTCCTAGAAGAAAGGACAACAGCAGATTCTTTAAGGATCTATATCTTTAAGCATTAACCTTTAGATTCTGGTTGTGTAGTTCAGGAAAAAATTCTTTCACCTGAGATAAATTCATTTGCATGTTTTTTGCTTTCAAGTGAAAGTCAGAAACTGCATTAAGTGATTTTGCCCTCTTATTTTCTTCTTTTTTTTTTTTTTTGTGGTATGCGGGCCTCTCACCGTTGTGGCCTCTCCCGTTGCGGAGCACAGGCTCCGGACGCACAGGCCCAGCGGCCATGGCTCACGGGCCTATCTGCTCTGCAGCATGTGGGATCCTCCCAGACCGGGGCACAAACCCGCGTCCCCTGCATCGGCAGGCGGACTCACGACCAGTGCCCACCAGGGAAGCCCCTGCCCTCTTATTTTCATCTACAGTAAGAAATAAAGTTTCTCTCAGCCCTCTTGTGATCACTGCCCTTTTGAATCTGGCCAACCTGAAACCCTGCTCTCTCTCGGTGGATGATACAGCATGAACAAGGAGGGATTTATGAAAAATCTCTCGCTTTCAGTTCTTCTTTACGGACTAAGTTTTAAATACATAGAATTTTCCCTTTTAACAGTTCTGGGGAGATCTCAAATGTTCTGACATATTTTTAGTTCAGGCTTTGCAATATGTTCTATGGGGAGGGCCAAGTCCCTTTTGGGTCGGTGGGGACCGTTTGTATCTTTCATTGTGTGAGACCAAAGTGGTGGAAAATCCCTACTGACGTTTTCTTTCCTGCTCCAGTGTATTGTGCGGAGATCTGCATACCTAGAAATTATCAGACCTACCTTGAGCGCTTAAAAAAATACGGTTTTCCTGGGTTTTAATCTCCATGGAGTCCAAGTCAACAGATCTGTTGTAGGACAGGAAATCTTCTAAATCTAAACCCTGGGAGACAATGGGTGATATGAATAAGTGACTGAATATGGGATTACACGACCTCGGTTTCGAATTTAGATACTTAACTACTATAAGTTCCTCGGCTAGAAAATTTAATTCTGTTTCTCAGTTTCCTCAACTGTAAAGCAGAAAAAATAACATACACGCAGCTCGCAGCTCGTTAGGGTGTTGCAAAAACCAAAACTGAGACCATGTGGACATGCCAAGTGAACCAAGTTTCACATAAGTAGTTTTACTACAAGTGTGACTTTGTTTCCAAAGCACTGGTTTCTAATCATATGTTTGCCAGGTTTGGTTTAAGCAATTTTGAGTTACCTCTTGGCATATAAGAGAGATGGAGAGGGTCTGCTCTAAGAAGAACTGTACTTGAGGGACTTTTCTCCAGAAAAGGAGTATCATCTTCGTATATAATCGGTACATCTTTGTGTGTCTTTATTGCTATTTCATGCAGGTAGTAGACACATAGGGATTAGAGCAAAGTATTTTATTTCTGTTGGCTGCGTGAGCACATTGAGATAATTAGTCTCTGTGACAATGGCCTCAGACACCCCCAACTTCCCTTTAGCGGCAAAATGAGTGTTCATTTGGAGAGTTGCCTAATTTTTAATTTACCTAAGGCAGAAGGAATTGCTCTTTACCTAGTGATGGGAGTAGATCACAAGACTAAACATTAGGGCTTCCCTGGTGGCGCAGTGGTTGCGCGTCCGCCTGCCGATGCAGGGGACACAGGTTCGCGCCCCGGTCCGGGAAGATCCCACATGCCACGGAGCGGCTGGGCCCGTGAGCCATGGCCGCTGAGCCTGCGCGTCTGGAGCCTGTGCTCCGCAACGGGAGAGGCCACAACAGTGAGAGGCCCGCGTACCGCAAAAAAAAAAAAAAAAAAAAAAAAAAAAAAAAAAAAGACTAAACATTAGAAATGTCAGTAAGTGGCCAGTTACCTGTGTTCCTATAAAGGAAAGGAGGCACATTGGCATTTCCCAAATCATCACTGTTGACCTTGGAATTTATTTTTATCCTACTAGACTCAACTTGCCTCCCAATCTCACCTGGTAGACTGTCAAGGTTTGGGGCCCAGTGGGGAAGTGGGTTTGGTTTACAGTAGATACTCAGCAAACCCAGTGATACTTAGCAGGGAATCTTACTAGCTAGAACTAGCTGTAATCCTCTGCAATGGTGGCCTGAAACCCAGGGCTGCAGTGCTTATTTACTTTTTTTTTTCTTTTTTTTTTTCAGGAAAAGAAGATTTTTCAGATCCCCTGGATGCATGCAGCTAGACACGGGTGGGATGTGGAAAAAGATGCACCACTCTTTAGAAACTGGGCCATCCATACAGGTATTAACCCCGCATTGTTTATAGAGCCCAGCACTGTTGCTTTTTTGTGGTTGTTTTCATGCCTTTAGGTATAAGTGACAAATTAAATCGCAAAATGTTTAAAGTGTGCATTGTTTTTTGGTGACAATGTTTAAGTTCTACTCTCTTGGCAAATTTCAGTTATACTGTAGACTGTTAGCTATCGTTTATTTTTATTTTTACTACATATATAAAATCTCCTGGCTTATGACTTCATGAAAATAGCTCTGATAAACCTGAGACTTGTTCCCAGGCACATCTAGGACACGTAGGGTACAGCCTGCATCACTCAGAAGTGACTCTCGGGCTTCCCTGGTGGCGCAGTGGTTAAGAATCCGCCTGCTAATGCAGGGGACATGGGTTCGAGCCCTGGTCCGGGAAGATCCCACACTCCGCGGAGCAGCTAAGCCCGTGCGCCACAACTACTGAAGCCTGCACGCCTAGAGCCCGTGCTCCGCAACAAGAGAGGACAGCGCAATGAGAAGCCTACGCACCACAACGAAGAGTCGCCCCCGCTCGCCGCAACTAGAGAAAGCCTGTGTGCAGCAACGAAGACCCAATGCAGCCACAAATAAACAAACAAATAAATAAACTTATTTTTTAAACAAAGAAGTGATGCTCAACCCATTCCATAGAAAACTTAGTCCTTAAATTTCCTGTAAATGTGGTTTTCTGATGAAGTTCCCCAGGTGTGAACCAGGGGAATATAGAACTTATTTGTTTTGCTTCGTATAAACTTGGGTCAAATTTATCTCCCCCAAAGGTAGTCAAGATTATATTATAACAAAATTTAACTAGCGAGCTATTTGCAGGAACGGACTTTTACTTAATGTTTGAGAGTCAGATGAAAAAGAGACCTTCCAGTTGCCTGTGCCTGTCGGTCTACTGGCCTCCTAGCTGTGTCTTTTCCTTACCTTGATTCTCCGTTCTTCTACCATTATAATTTTCTCTCAAGCTATTTCGTAGAGCCAGGGTGACCAGTTTGTCCCAGTTTGCCTGGAACTGTCGGGTTTTAAAACAAAAATTCCTGCATCCCAAGAACCTTCTCAGCCCCAAGTAAACCAGGAGGTTTGCTCACTGTAGGTGTGGCCTAGAATTAAAAGGGTTCTCTGTACTACCTGCCAGCAGTCCTGTTTCCAGAAATTTTTACTCTAGAAATAATTTTTCCCCTCTTTTTCTTAACCTTAATTTTTTCAACTGTTTTGTTAGGAAAGCATCAACCAGGAGTAGATAAACCTGACCCAAAAACATGGAAGGCGAATTTTCGATGTGCCATGAACTCTTTGCCTGACATTGAAGAAGTCAAGGATAAAAGCATAAAGAAAGGAAACAATGCCTTCAGAGTCTACCGAATGTTGCCTTTATCTGAACGGCCTTCTAAGAAAGGTAGATAAAGATATTTACTGACTAAAACAATGATCGCTTAATATACCTTATAGTGCCTTTGTGATTTCTTTATTTCCACATCCGTAGTCACAGCAAGGATACAACCCTTGTTCCCGTTGTGGATGATAATTCTGCTCTTACCTGGCTGGGGAAAATGACTCTCAGGGCCCCCAAAAGCTGTAAAAGAAGCATTTGGGATCTTGGCCATGTACAGATTAAAGCAATAAGTTCATTGAGAGTTTCAGAAAGAATTGAACTTAGGGAAAATGCCTCTCTGTTCTTCATGAATTAATCCAGAACTATTTTTGTTGCCACAGGAAAGAAACCAAAGACAGAAAAAGAAGACAGAGTGAAGCATATCAAGGTAATCTTTGTTCAGAGAGGAGGCCAAAGTTGTGATCATACTAATGATTCATATTCTGTCTCATAAAAATAAGTGATGTGATCTCTGTGAAGTATTTAATCTTGCTTCTTTTGCTGTTGTGTTTCATGTGCTTTACACGTCTCCTCTTTGGCATGTACCCACTTGTAGACTCCAGTACACACATCCCTTGCTTCATCCAACTTCCCTGAGCAATTTATGAATGAACTCACAAATCCATGCTGAGCTTGACAGTCTCAAGCCTCCATCTGGTCCCTGCAACAGTTGCCAGCATGTCACTTAGTTCCAGCTAAGCTCCAGCAACCAGCTACTATCTGATAATATTAAGTATATTTTCAGGCCATTAAATATTTTTTAAAGTATATTAAATAGTATATACTTACATTAGAATGTATTACCTATATTTATATATATGCATTGTGTTGGCCAACTTTTTGGCCAACCCAGTATGTATGTACGAATGTATGTATGTATGCATATATTCCATGACAAGCCATTACTTTGGGGACACAGAGGTCTGTTCAAGCCCTCTATTCGTGTGGATCTCATTAGTTTGTTCCTGCTCCACTATAGAACCAGCTTTCATAACTTCCAAAAGTTTTCCATAGGAATGCGTTTGTGTGTGTGAGCTTTTCAGTGGGCTGTGTAGTCTGAAATCCCCTGCAGTGTGTGAGGGTCTTTGTGTGTAGATTAGGTGGCCCTTGTTCAATAGCCAGAGAACTGCCAAATATCCCATGCGAAATCGAGGGTGAGCTCAAGTCGCTAAGCAAAGAGCAGACACTACAGTCCAGACTGATAGACCATCAGAGAGAAGATTGTCTGTTTCACCGCGCCCTGTTTGCACATGAAGAAACAGAGGCTCAAGAGAGTTGAGTGACGTGGACCCAAGGGCAGTGGAACATGTGGCCAAGTTCACACGGTTATTTAGAACTGAACTTAAAAGAGATGCCAGGCATTCTGGTTTCTACTCTAGAATAACTCTTGAAGGAAAAACCAAATTGCCCACACAGTACAATGTTTAAAAGCAAGCCACTCAGTCAAAATAATCGGAAAAAATACCCCAAAAATGTACTTCAGTTTGACTTGTGAAGGTAGAGGGAAAACTTAGGTAAATTGTTAAAGTTTCAGACACATTTACTCCTGCAATGGAAAGTAAATTTTTTAGCTAGAGTGTTTTAGCAGTGAGACCTCAGGTTTCCACTTCCAGTATTTTTAGTTGGTGACTTATTTTAAATGTAGCATAGTATAGGTAGGCCTCATTTTGTTATAACTTTTTGTTATGGTAAAACTTTATACACAAGAAGGAGGCAAGTGAGTCAAACGTGCTTCATAGACCGTCACCCCGATTTCAGCGTTAATCAGCTCGTGGCCATTTTATTTCATTAGTACCTCCCTCCACTTCCCTGCATCCAATATGAAACTGCAGATGTTCAACCATTTTTGACTTACAAAAACAATTTCATGTGGTTCAGCCCAATATTTTAAAGCAGATTCCAAACATCTTATTTCTTTCATGACTATGTCAGTATATATCTTTAAAAGATAGACACTTTAAAAATAACACAGTATCATTATTGCATCTGAAAAAACTAACAGTAGTTCCTCAAAAACATCAAATATCCAGTGTTCAGATTTCCAATTTGTCTCTTAAGTGTCATAATTTTGATACTGTCTGTTTACTGGAATCAAGATCCATATAAGGTCTACGTGTTGTGATTTTTGGATATGTCCCAAGTTTTTTTAACCTATAGGTTTCCCCTAGATTACTTTTAAAAAATTTATTTTTTTCTTGCAATGAAAAAACCCTGTTTTTTTGTTGTATCAAGTTCCCCACAGTTTGGATTTTTTTAGGGCCTACCTTCTGATTATTGTTGCTTAGTCAGAAAAGTGTAACTTCCACAAATATGTGATTTTGAAGGATCTGCTAGAATCTTAAGTACAACTATATCATATTTGCTACTAGTTTCACAGCATCTAGCTCAGTGCCTGGTACAGAACAGATAATTAATACATATTTGACCACTGAATAGATGAATGAGTATTTGTTGACTAAATAGATTCATAAATAAATGTAATATATGGGGAGGAGGGAGTGGGGAGTTCAGAATGCAGATTTAATTTCACAATCTCAGTTAATGGAGAAATGAAAATGGAGTAACAGATGTTCACTTTTCAACCAGCTTTGCTCAAACATAACCACCAGACTTCACTGAATATCAGATGCCAGCGATTGGAAGATGCACCATTATTTTATGTATCTGTAAGCAAGAAAAAACTGCTTGCAGTGAAATCATGACACAGAATTGATTAGAAGGCACGTCCCATTTCAGGGGTGTGGGAATGTGCACCTTAGAATTGATGACACTTGGTGTTCTTGTAAGTAAAGGACATCTGCAGTCACATCACCGATGGTAGTGTCTTCCACATGGCCAGGCCCGCACTGGCCCAGGGAAGCAAGTGAGAGATCTCTTAGGTGCAGCCACGTGGGTCCCAGCAGAGAGTACAGTGAGAGATCCTCCTGTGACGTAGATATGGTCAGTATCTGAAACACGGCCCTCATAGAGACATTGTTCCTTCAGCAGAAGGCAGGTGATTCATCCGAAATAAGAGCAGCCTAACTTTTGAATTTAAATCTACTCGCATCTGTCCTATGATGAAGCCTTGGAACGTGGATGAGGCGAGCGGGCTTCCCAAGTTCTGTGGTTCATGACGGCATAGTGTTAATGTTTCTGTAGAGTGGTTCAAAGTTAATTCTCTAGGTTGTCTGGAATTATATATATAAAGGACCTTGTCCTTACTGAGTTATTAATACATTACTTTTTATTGTTTGTCAAACACCTAAGCTCTGAGTTTTCTGTTCTGTGTATATGTATATATATATATATATATATATATATATATATATATATATATATATATATGCACAACTGGATAGACTAGGGTTGGTTTCTTCCGCAGAGAAAATTTGTCTTGTATGTAGTAACTAGGTATGAAAATTGGCTGTTAAAACAAGCTCTTCCCAATCTTCCTTTAATTCAAGTTGAATTTTTTTAAGATACCTGAAGAAATCCTGATCTTTTTTTTAATTAATTTTTTTATTGGAGTAGAGCTGATCAAGTTGAAGTTTTAACTAGCAAAGGACGTTTAGAGCATGCAGGCCCACTGTCAGAATATTTCTTGTGCTATTCAGGCAATTTATCTCCATGCTCTTTGTCTCCTCCCTAAATAGCTTCCCTGAAACTGGGAGACCCAAGGCTCATTGACCATGTAATATGTGCAGAAATGCTGCCCCTGTATCCCCTGATGTTCTCTTTGGGACTGTATGCTGTGCACTCAGTGAGCCATCTTTTACTTGAGCTAAGCCCTGCCTGCGTGGAGGTAACTGGCTGTCTAAGGAAATAAGAGTCAGAAACACAGTAGTGAGCAGTACAAGATGGGACATCATCAGAGCATATTGGGGTTTCAGAAGATGTCACAAGGCCAAGATCAGTAAGGATAGAGGTGGGTAAAACAGCGAGGTGGTAGCTGACATTTTGGAGCCCCTACCCGGTTCTCAGCTCTAATTATTATCTCATTTAGTTCTTCCTGTGATGGGCAGGTTTTCTCTCTCTCGCATATGTGGCAATGGAGGCACAAACATGTTGAGTAATTTTCCCAGAGTTGCTCCACTTTATGGAATTGGGATTTGATTCCAGGTTAGTCCAACCTCAGAACCTGTGCTCTTTCACTGCCCTCAGTGCCTCTCAGCCTCTCGGAAGCTGTGGGCTCTGATCCAGGCCTCGGGGGACTCTCCAGTATATTGGTGGACATTCCCCAGCACCAGATCAGACGTGAAGCCCTGGAGATCAGAGCTGCTGTTTGGTCTTCGCTGGATGAGTCAGGACACCGGCTTCATTAGAGCCAGAGCCTGAGTGAGGGTACAAGGGGAAACAAAGGCATGTAGGTAGGGAGGATTCGGAATTAATACTTCCTGCCTCAGAGGATTGTTTGCAGAGGACATACGCATGCTTCGAAACTGTGAAGTGCTTCCAGATTAAAACATTGGTGTGATGATGGAAAACATAATCAGGGACTGTCTCTAATGTCACTTGGTAAAGACTAGGACTGGTCTGTATTAGTTCTGAGTGCAGGCCTCTGGGTGGAAGTTACAGAAAAGCAGGTATTGGCTGAGCAGAGCTTTCTAATAGAGTTCTCACCGCCAACAGTGACTTGAGCTGGAATACGAAGCAATATGCTCTCTGTCACTGTCCAAAGACAGGCTGAATGACCGACCACCTGTCAGGGCTGATACTGGAGTGATCTTTCCATGGCTCGCAAGGGGTCTTCAAGTTTTTAAGCCTCACGCCAGCAACCCACCGGAACTTTCAGGAGATGAGATCAGAGCTGCCCTGGAGGGAGCAGGTGAGGGGCCTGCCCGGCCCACTCTGGTGCCTCCCTTTCCTCCTGGTGGCTCTTGAGAGGACTGCTCAGAGCACAGTCTGCAAACTGGTTGGCTGAATAACCTCCGTGGATGCTTTTGTGAGATAAGGCACAGCTGAGCTCCTTGGGGAGGGTCTGGAGCATGGAGGAGTTGATATTTAAGAGAGGTTTTTCTCACCGTGATGGGAAGCAGCAGATGAGGGGAGAGACTGCAGTAGAGAGCTTAGATGAAGATGGTGGCAGTTGGAATGGAGAGGAGGAGACATTCCTCTGGAAGAGGAGGTGGAGGAGGAAGCCAGGTGTGGATCTAAGAGGTGGCCCTGACTTCTCACGCTTCCTGGAGGGGATGTTGGGAGCGGAGCATGTTTTGTGGAGAAGAGGGTGAGTTTAACTGTGGACGTGATGGGCTAGAAAGGGCAGAGAGGGCCCTCTAAAGCAGACACCAGGTGGACAGTTGGATCTGACAGGCACCGAGCTCGGGTGAGCGTTGGAGGCCAGGGGTGCGGTCCTCTGCCCAAGAACGATGTTGGAGGCCGTGGGAACAGATGCCTTCTCCAGGAGGGAAGCAACATGAAATGAACACGGAGACCCAAGGAGAAGACGAGGAGAAAAGCCAGCCAAAGAAAGAAGTCTAAGGGGAGGTTGCAGTGGGGGCGGCGAGGAAGAGAATGAAGACGGCCTAGTTCCAAGGAAGGAAGGGGTTCCTAGGGCTGGGCAGGAGGCCGCAGCCTGCTTCAGTTGCACTCCTGTTCTTAGTGGCCTCGGGGCCTCCGAGGTGTAGAGTGTGCAGCTCCCCGGGCCGACTTTGACTTCCATGAAGCCCAGCTGTCAGCCTGAGGTTCTTGTTGGTAGAGAGACCTAGAGGTGCCCTTAAATTTGGCTTTGAGGAGACTGGCTTTGCACAGATGAATTAGGGCATTTCTGGAGGTTGGGGATGGGAAATGGTCTTCTGGCCATTATATTTGGCCTCAAAGGAGGGGACATCTAGACAAGGGCTGTGGCACAAGGATGAGACAGAATGAGTGGCCTTGGTTGTCCTGTATTCGGCCCACCCCCAAGCCCCTCCAGCAAGCATGGCTTTGAGACCAACCAAAGGAATATTATTTTAGAGGTCTAAGGAAGGCTGCCCCTGCCCCTGAACGCTCTCTTGTGCTGGTTTGCTTTTGCCTAAAATCCCTTAAACTGTAGAACAAACCTTGGATTCTATAATGAGAAGAAAGGTTCTTGGGCATAAATATTTGGCAGAGTTAATAGATCATGGAGCGGTCTGAACCCAAGTACAATCTGTTTTTTGGTTTTCTTCGGGGCAAGGTGATTTACAGGAGAGCCTATATCTAAAGTAAGAAAGGGAACAGAAAGAGGAGGCTAGTTCAGGATTCACCAAGGCCAGGTCATGGTACAGCCAGGCGGGGGACAGGGTAGGAGTGGGCATCACAGAGAAGCAGGAGCTGCTGTGGGCAGAGGCCGTTCGTGACCTGCAGGATCTCTGTACATGTTCCGTAGACAAATGTTCACCCATTTTCTTAATTTGGGTTCCTTGCTTTTTAAAAAAAAAAATACATAGTTTAGGTTTCGATCTCCCTATTCTAGTCATTTCAAAAATTTCAACCGGGTGTAGTGAAGATCCCTGTTTTTTCTGCACGCTGGATGCTACAGGGACCTTTCAGGGAGGTGCTGGCTACATTTCACTATGCAATCTGCCATATTGTCCTTCTAAAACCAGTGAGAGGGCTTCCCTGGTGGTGCAGTGGTTGAGAGTCCGCCTGCCGATGCAGGGGACACGGGTTCGTGC
>NC_041233.1:107878489-107900392 GCF_002837175.3 Physeter macrocephalus
CCATGGCCGCTGAGCCTGCGCGTCCGGAGCCTGTGCTCCGCAACGGGAGAGGCCACAGCAGTGAGAGGCCCGCGTACCGCAAAAAAAATAATAATAATAAATTTTAAAAATAAATAAAACCAGTGAGAAGGTTTGCGCTGAAAACTTGGGAGATCGGCAGGTCATTTTGGAAGTGGGGATGGGAGGAGGTAAAACAATGTTCAAAGGAGTCCAACTCGGTCTCCAGTGGTAGAGTATTCTGTTTCGTTACAGAAGGAGTGCAAGAGGCAAGGGGGGCGGATCTGGGGAGTAGAACAGTGTTGAAAATAGTTCAGTCTCAATCTCTATTGGAATTAGTACAGGATCCAAGGGTGTATTAAGACAGAAACTACTGGAATTGGACCATGTTGCCTGACCAAAGATGTGAGTTCAGTTCCTGTATCTCCTCAGAGTAAAAGCAGTGTGATCTTGGAAAACTAATTTCGTCTATGAGTCACAGTTTTCTCAAGTGTAGTGTGATAGAAGTATCACTTGCCACTAATTACACTGTAGATCATGTGAAACTGTTTGAAGTCTCCAACTGAGAAATCAGAATAATTTAGGTTTTTAAATATATGCAAGTCTGACTGCCTCATTACCTTTATAAGAAGCCTAGAAGCAGAATGAGTGAATAATAACTTGGCAACAAAAGAAACCCATGAAAACGAGCAGTTCTTTCCATAATTCCTTAAAATGTTCTTAGTTCCTTTTGGAGGGTTGAAGAGATGGAAGGGGAAGAAGACGACACGTGGGGCATGATGCGGATGGGTGGGAAGGGGGCCGTTGAGGAAGCCAGGGAGAAGGATGCCGTCAGAAAGGTGGGGAAACAGATTGTGTTGCCAAGGAGGGAGAGTACGGGCCTTCCTGTTGGATGTCAGAGTGTGGGGTTGAGGGAAAGAGACTTGCGGAAAGGTCACTGGATTTGGGATAGTAGAGTTTTATTGGTGACCCTAGATAATAGTGAGTGCTTATTTAATAATAGGTGCCAGGTGCATATTTATCTCATTTAATCTTCCCATTATCCCTATGACGTGGGTCCTATTACTGTCCTCAGTTTACAGCTGTCCGCAGCATCCTAAGAGACCACTGAAGAGGCTAAAGTTCTATAACTAGAGGAAGACTTGGACCCCAGGCTCATGTGACTCCAAATCCAGGCTGTCTCACCACCCCTACCCCAGGAGCTGGGAGTTTGATTCCACAAGTGGAGTGGCAGCCAGACTGCAGGCTTCACGGGGGTGCAGTGAGGAGGTGATGGTGGGAAGGCAGGTGCACAGTCAGGAGTTTGCCTCTAAAGGAGGAGAAAAGTGGTGACTCAAGTCACAGGCAAGGGAGTTTCTTCCCAGAAAGGATAAACTCTTTGGAATTTGTAAAAGAGATGCTGCAGGAGAAAGGGATAAACATTCTGCCCAGTGGGGCTGTCCTGGGCCCTTCCTGGATTCAACCTTTGGTACATCTGGTCAACACTGCCATGTGTGATTTCTGTTTGTTTGTTTGTTTGAGAACTAAGCTATACAGTGAGGTGATGTCTTTGATGTCGTGGTTATCATGGCGGGAATTTGCCAGGTGGGATTGAGAGGGAGGGGGTAATTTCCCCCTCCTTCCCTAAGATTTGAGGGGGTTTGTCGTTGGTTCCAAGCAGCACATAAATTGATAAGAACACCCTGCATGCCTTGGAGCATCCACTCTAAATTTTTCAAAGCACAGTCATATCCACCTCACATGATCTTCTGCTCCTGTCTTCTATTCTTTCCACCCCTCCACCCTCCTCTCCAGTTTGGTCTCCCCAGGAGTTGTCACGTGTGGCTTTTTTTGTCTGATTCTGTTGCTGTCATAGACGCCAGTGTAACCTCCCCTTGAGGAGGAGCTCTCTCATCAAAACGCTGAAAGTCAGTCTGTACTCCAGCGCTGGCTCTCCCAGAGCTGTTGGCGCGTTCAGAGGTTGGAGGGCTCTGATGCACTTGAATAAAGCAGAATTGAGAGCCAAGCTTAGGAAGAGGAGTTTGTTCTCCTAGTTTCATTAATATGAATGTGTAGCCTCTTGGGCTGCATGGGCATTCGGAAGGCGTGCCTGCGGAGCCACGGGTGTGGGCTGTTTCACTGCACTCCACGGGGTGGCGGAGGCTTTGGCTATGAGTCTGGCCCGTGTGACCGGCCACCTGCCCGCCGACCCTGGGGCAGGATGCTCAAGTGGCCAGAATCCAGAGCAAACCCTATCCAAGAAGAATTCATCCGCCACGTCCTCTGGATTTCGTCCTCGGGCTGATAGTTGAGACAGAGCTTTTCCTCCGAAGTTATAAAAGAGGTGGCGAGATTCCTCCCTTAGAGAGAAAGCCCGGAGCTGAGTCTTACACGCACCCCTCCCTCAGAGGAGGATGAGCTGGGATCTCGGCAGCAAGGTGCTTTACCTAGGCAGTAACACAGCTCCGTTTAACCCCAGGGCTACCTTGCGCAGGGGTAAGCATTTCAGGAGGGCAAGCCAGGTGCACGGATACCGTCTCCTCCAAGGAAAAGGAAAGAAGGGGGAACCCTTGGCGGGACACTCGACGCAGAAATGTGCTTCTTAAGCTCCAGGCTGATTTAAAACACGTAGGGAATGCGTTTGGGAGACGAACATGACCTTGGCATTAAAGAAAGTGGACAGAGGGTAGTATTTAAGCTAAGCACAGGGAGGGAAAAGGAAGTGTTCTCAATTCTTTTTTCTTTTCTTCTTCCTAGCAAGAACCAGTTGAGTCATCTTTGGGGCTTAGTAATGGAGTAAGTGATCTTTCTCCTGAGTATGCGGCCCTGACTTCAGCTATAAAAAATGAAGTGGATAGTACGGTGAACATCATAGGTAAACTGTTTTGACATCTCATTTTTTTATACACACGAGTAGCTCCCTGGGGTTGAGAATTTGTAAAACGTGATTTGAAATAACGTAGTCAGCGGGAGGAGGTCTTGGAACCATCTCAAAATGCAAGTTCAGGGCCCCAGATTTCAGGGCTGAAGAATAAAGGCCTTTGAGCATCAGATAAAGGAAGTGAGGCAGATCTGCCTCAAAACAAATAGGTAGATGAGATGGGGATGTTCCCCCCAGCGGCTAACGATTAGCGGTTCTCAATCTTTCAATAATTGGTCACATGGACAAAAGTGTTATTTACTTAACTTGGGAACAAGGAGGGGGGAGACCGTCCCCATGAGTCCTCTCAGCCTCCGCTCCATGATGGATGGACCTGCCACGGAGGTGGGGCTCATCTCACAGGTGGGGAAACAGAGGCACATGGCCAGGGGGTACCCTGTGATCCCACAAAGAGTGTTGAGTGCCTTCTCTATACCAGACGTAGCGCTGTGAAGGCGGGCCCAATCCCTAGTTTCACGGGAGAAGACACATAATAAACAAAAACTGCACGTAACAACAACATTACCGTCTGTGATAAATGTGCCAGAGGAAAAGAGTGGAGAGGTGAGGTGACGCCAGTGGGTGAGGGCCTGAGCGCGGGTCCCGACGCAGGAACACGCTTGGAGGACTAGAGGGAAGGCCGGTGGTCCTGGGGAGGGCGCGTGAGCCCCCTCAGGAGGGAGGCGGGGCGGGCTCATGGGGACCTTTGAAGACCCTGGGAAGGAGGTTGGGTTTTATCCCCAGACTGCTGGAGAGTGTGGGTTTGGTTCTTTTTTGGTTTTTTTTTTTTAAGTTTTTAAAAATTGAAGTATAGCAGATAGTAAAGTGCCCAAATGTTTTACATACACACACCATGGAAACACCACCCCTGGAGGCTTTTAGGCAGGTGGGTGACAAGTGTGAATTATATCTCAATGAAGTCCAGCTGGGATACTGCCAAGCACGGATGGTAGGGACTCTCTGCAAGAGTGGAGGAGGCCCAGGCTTGACCTTGTATTCTGACTCCAGCCCTGGAATCCAGAACCTCGGTTTCTCTGCCCTCAATACCTTTTGCTTCATTACATTTTGTTCCATTTTGTAAACAATTAGGGCTTCTGATGCTGGTAAGAACAGGAAAAATCCTGTTCCAAGAGCAACCCTCACATCTGAGGATCTTCATCTGTGGGTTCTCAGTTGAGTAGGGACAGGAGGCCGCAGCCGCTGCTGCTTCCCCTGGGCTTCGGAGTTTGGAAGTAGAATCACACGTGCAGGGTCTCCCTTGCACGTTGAGGTGTCTCCAGCAGCGTGCAGCGTGAAGAAAGAATGAAGCCTGGGTTGAGACTCAGCACGTGCTGTATCTCATGTCAGGATGGCCATGCCTTCCTCGCAGGACTCACGTCTGAATGGGGCACTTTTGCATAGAGACAGATGGCCCTACAGTCATTTTGAGCCGAGCGAACTCTCAGAGAGGGAGCATCTTTCTCACTTCCCCTCTGGAGTGAGGCCACTTGCCTGACCGGAAGCCCAGCTCTCCTCCCTCCTGGGCCCTTTTTTCCACGGTTGAGAGCTGCTTCCCCAGCACCTGGGTTTTTATCATCCCTTTCTCGGCAGGCTGTCCTCGGAAAGCCTCTGCCCTCTGAGCCCTTTTTAAAAAGGAAGATATTTGCCAATCTCCCAGGCATGCTTTCTTAAGATTCAGCTTATTTCGAGGCAGCTGGTTGGCTTTTGGAGCTCCCCTTCATTAAGGAAGTGAATTCAGCCTCAGATAAAATGCCAAACAAAAGCCAGAATTGGACCAGTTTTCTTTACCTTTTTTTTTTTTTTTTTTAACATTTTGGTTGAGCCTTCAGTATGTAAATTCTCTGTCAGGTCGATTGTTCATTTTGCCCTTATGGTATGGTTGGTACTAATTTAATGAGTCATTATCCCGGGGCAAAGACGAAGGCCAGGTTTGGTTAAGGAACCACCTACTGGATTAAATGATTCTCTTCCTAACAGTAAAATCATAATGGATGGCAGTAAAATGAGTTTGAATATCTCTTTCTAATTAGTCAGTGACCCTTGTGAAGGTATGTAATGATAGATGAAGTGGATCCATGCAAGTATTTTAAAGAAGTAGGTAATTTGGGATTATTGCTAACAGTAGCACTAGCTCAGATTTTAAAACCTTCGCAGGGCTTTGTCTACACTCTCCCAAGTGGCCAGTAATTAGCCATCCCAGCCTCGCGATGTGTGGACCGAGATGAGAAGCACAGGGGTTCTGATTCCAAGGCCACTGTGGCATATTTGAGAGATTCTCTTTCGGTCTCTCTTTACTTTTTTAAAAATGCTTTATTTAAAAACGAAACCATTTCTTGCTTTCCATTCGTCTCTAAACCCAGAGTTCCGGCCAGTTTTGTATCCAGGCACCAAGATGAAAACCTCAAGATGTTTTCATTGTACTCTTACAAGCCCATGTTTATAAGATTAAAAATGGGAGCTGAAACGAGTGCTTACTACGAGAGCATTTTTCTCGTTGTCAGTAGGCTCTGTCACTAGGGAAATAGATTGAAAATCAATATCTTAATCCCATGGAGGCCGGCCACCCAGTACATTTTTATTCTGGCGGAGGGGTGCTGTTTGGTAAGTGAATCCAGTAAGGGTGTAAAGCACGAAATGTACTGTTACCCTGACAGATGAACTCCTGCTGGATTGCTGCCGTGTTTTACTTTTATTTCTGTGGCAAATCATGGCGGGAAAACACACACACACACACACACACATGCACGCACGAGTGTGCACACGCTTATGGTCAACGGGCAGTGCCCTGGTCTTGCCTTCTTGTCCAGAACGGCTGAATGTACGTCCAGATGTAGCAGGCTGTGCACTCCAAGCAGGAGGGCAGCATCTCACTACTTAAACCAGGTCTTCTCACGTTTCATCTCTCCCTCCTGTTTAAATGCACCGGTCAGCACCTCCAAAGATCTTCCCTGCTGTCCCTTTAAGGGGAGGGAGAAAAAGACTCATTTTTATTTTCACTCTTCTTTCACATTGAATTATTTTGTGTTTGCGGCAACTTCTGTTTTTCGGAAGCGGAAGAAGCCAGCAGCATGTTGGATTGTTCTGATAATACCCTGCTGGCCTCTTGCCCAGGTCAGCAGGGCCCCTCTGCTGAGCAGTATTGCAATCACCTCCAGGCCAGTGGGAGAAGTTAGCAGGTGCGGACAGGCCTTCTCCCTGGCCTAGGCGGGGCTTCATCACCCCATTGTGTTCCTTGATAAAAGGTAACCCCACCCTTCAAGAAAGCAAAGATTGCTGTGAAATGAGGGAGGCTATTCATGACCCTGAAGTACATCAAGCTGGCCTCAGGTGACTAGACGTAGACAATTAGGAAATAATGTAATTTGAATTCTGTCGATTTGGGTGGCCCAAAATGCACCTTCTAGGATGTACCTTTTCTTGGTAGTTGCTTCCAAATTTGACCAACTTCATCTAAAGTAAACCTTGAGTAGCTTTTTTTCAGCCAAGCTTAGAAACTTGAATATCGACAGGAGCAGAACAACAAAAAAGTTAAAAAAAAAAAAAAAAAAAAAAGGAGCAAAACAGATTCATAACTAAGAGACCAAACTTAGGGTCCCCCCAGGGCCTCACAGTTATAACTCAAGCCTGGCAGCTTCTGGTACCAGAATTCATAAGGACTTGAGGATGGTCAAAGGTGACGCCAGGCTGTAGAACTGTCTTCAACTTCTCCAGATCCTTTGTTCCCTGTTTTGTTTGTTTGCCTTTGTTTTTTGCCATTTCCTCTGGTGCTTAAGCTATGAAAAATTCCATCTACAAGATAAAAAGTAGATTTGGGGTGGTTCTTTAGATGGAAGGCACCCCTCTTGAGAAGGAGCGAGTGAAGGCTTTCCATGCTGGTTCATCCCTCAGGAGCGGGAGCCAGCGACAAGGCATCCAGTTTTATCAGGACCCCCAGAAAACTCTTAGCAATAGGAAAGTCCGTGTGAGGTGTGAACCCAGATCTCACAGTAAACCCAGACACAGCCGATAATACGTCTTGTTTTTCTTCGGTGAACTGGACCTTGGAAAAGCCAGGGTCACAGAGGTGAGGCTGCATGGGATCTGCCCTCGGTCACCACGTGCACCGGCAACCCTGGCGGTGGACGTGGAGGTTTTTTCAACCTTTAAGAGGTTTTTATTTACCCAAGAAAGCTGCCAACTTTGCCAGTCACCTTCGCGCTTGCCTCAGCTCTGCTTCTGTGCTGCCCCTTCTCCACACGATCATTTGTTGAAAAATGCCAGTCTTACCGTGTCACCATTGCCCCCAACCCCCCAGGACAAAGACCCGCATGTCCCCAGTGTCCTGGTGACCTGGCCCCCGTCCACGTCTTTTATACTTGTTTTTGAACTCGAATTACTCTGAACAGTTGGACTTCCATGTGCCTATCCAGCGAGAAAGAGAGGTTTGGGTTGTGGGTTTTGTTACTGTGGGGTGGACGCTATAGCTCTGTCAACCCAGCAGAGTAAGGAAGGGGCGTTAGGCAGGTCCATCGGGAAGGGTGTGCTACCAACCCATGAGGTCTTAGCCAGATTTCTGCTGCCAGACCCTTGACCCTCGAGACAACGGTGATGAACTCACCCGCGTTTTTACTAGAACGTATTATTTGCCCCCCTTTAGAGCAGAGCAGCATGTGATGCTGTTTCCTCGTGGAAATGCAGAGTGTGTACCACACCCTGCACCCACGGCGACCCGTCACTGTTGAGGCAGTCTGGCCCCTTCTCTGAAAGTACTAACCCGGTAGAGACTTCTGTCTCCCACCGTCACCCTTGGATGCCTAAACCGAATCATGGCCAGAGTTTATTAAAAAGAAAACAAAAATAGCACCAGATTAGAAGTTAAAAGACTGGGGTTCTAGACCTAGTTCTGCAGGGTTTTTTGTTTTTGTTTTTGTTTTTTTTTTTGCGGTACGTGGGCCCCTCACTGCCGTGGCCTCTCCCGTTGCGGAGCACAGGCTCCGGACGCGCAGGCTCAGCGGCCACGGCTCACGGGCCCAGCCGCTCCGCGGCACGTGGGATCCTCCCGGACCGGGGCACGAACCCGCGTCCCCTGCATCGGCAGGCGGGCTCTCAACCGCTTTGCCACCAGGGAAGCCCCTGCAGGTTTTTATTTATCACGTGATCCTAGGCAAACTCCCTCACCTCTCTGAGACTCAATTTCCTCGTTATCGAGAGTGGAAACGAGGGGACTTCCCTGGCGGTCCAGTGGTTGAGACTTCGCCTTCCAATGCAGGGGGTGCAGTTTCAGCCCCTGGTCGGGGATCTAGGGTCCCGCACGCCTCGCGGCCAAGGGACCAAGGCATGGAGCAGTGTGGTAACAAATTCATTGAAGACTGAAAATGGTCCACGTCGAAACAAGATCTTTAAAAGAAATTAAATACAGTGGAAATGATAAAACGGATCCCACCCACCACACAGGATTGTTGTGAGAACCAGATGTGGGTGTAACAGAAAACTCACTGTGTGGTTAGAAGGTGGTAAAATTAATATTATGATTGTGGTATTATCAAATCGTATTAAAATAGATTTGATTAAGAGACATTGCCTCCATCTGTGCTGCGTCATCAGGGCTGGTATTCACAGTTTAAATTCTCGAAGTTTCAGATCAGGGCAAGAAGAAATTTCTCTCCATGGCAGCATGCAGATGGCCGGCTTTTATACGCTTTTATCTTGACCCCGCAGCTGCCTGAGTGACCTTGGCACTTTACCCAACCTCGCTGGGTTTCAGCTTTTTTCAGCTGCAAAGTGATAGGACCAAGCCACCTTCACAGAACTTTCCCGTTCCTAATAGTCTACTTTTAAGAGCTTTCTCTGAGGCATGGGGGCAACTACTTTCTCAGGTGGAGCCCTGCATTGTCAACAATTGTTAATAAGGTAAGAATGACCTTTTTAGGACTCAAACCGGTTCATCAGTAATCAGCCATGAATAATATTGTTGTAAGTCTCAGCGCCGAGGTCCAGATAAAATTACATGCCAGCGGGGGACCCTTTTCCTGATGCGCTGACCTTCATAATCTGGAGAAGCTGAGTGCATTTCTAGTTCCCTAACCGTTCAGGAATTTCCTTGGCACCCGATATAGAACTGTTGAAAAGCAATTTCACTATTGGTTATGAGCCCAGAGTCTTATTAAGGTGAGATTTGAAAGGTTTTATCCTAAGAGGGGCTTAGAAAGCCCAGGGAGACTCAGTTTGAACTCGCTTAACTCTTTCTTTCAGGGAGACGGCGCTGTTGAGAGGGAAAGCTGAGTTTGCCTCCTGAGGCTGCCTCTTTCCGGCTGTCTGACCTTGAATTAGTCATTGACCTCTTCGTTAGTTATTTCACTCTCCACGATGCTTTTCCTCCTGTCTCAAATGGGGTGGTGACTCTGTGTTCCCCGTGGAGCTGTGAGGTCTGGCAGGTGATAGGTCAAGGTGGGAAAGACAAAGTTCAGGGCCCGGGAGATGCTAGGTTTTGTTATTATCGGTTATCAGTCGTGATACTCTAGCACCTAGTGGGCTCCTACTTCTGACTTTTTGTGCTGTAGCAGTTTGCTAAGCTTGCTATTCTCGTGACTTGTCATTTGTTAGGAGTCAGTGGCACTGTCTGTGTTGTCCCTTAGGGCAAAGGTCGGTGGTTCAGGGGAAGTCAGCTCTCATCTATCTCCATAGATGGATAAAGAGAGAGATATGGATTAGGGCTGGTGCGTAAAGCCCTTCCAGAGAGCGTCTCACGCGTTGGGATTTCCCAGCTTCTCTCTTGGACTTGCGACTTACGAGTTCAGAAGTTTCTAAAGTGCCCTCAGTCGTGTTCACATGGAGAGCAGCGTTTGTCCCTGTCCCAGGCACAAAGCCACATACTCCTAGGGCAACGTCTGGCCTTAGAGATCATGTAATCTTATTAACTGGATAGCCAGATGTAGCCCAGAAAACTAAAACTTATTTTTCTATCCTGGTCACCAGCATTCGGGATACACTTAAAATTTGAATAGAGGTGCTTATCTACTTTTTGTCCTAAGGCATGTATGTGAAGTGAAATACCGTAAAACTAACCCCCTTTAGGTGTACAGGTTTATGATATTTGACAGACATCCTCAGTTGTGTGACTACCACTACGTTTAAGACATAGGACACTTTCCTCACCCCCAGATGTTTCCTCTCCCTCCTTCCAGCCCCTGGCAGCTATGGCCTGCTATGTCTTCATCCCTTCACCTAGGTTTTAAAAAGCCCGCTTGCCAGGAGTCTTGAAATTTTCTAGAAAACATTCGTCGTTCCATTTGGATTCACAAGTGGTCCTGAACTCCTGCAGGCCTCTGGCTGCAGTCTGGGAGCCTTGCTCTGTTTATTCATCTCTTTACTCAGCAAAGATTCACTGAGCTGCTCTCCGGTACAGGCCGTGAACGTGTGCTGTGACTTGAGACAAAAAGTCCTAATGCAGGGTCTCAACTCTCTCGGGAGCCACAGTGCGGCTGTGAGACAACACGTACAAATAAAGAGTGAAATAAAGGGACACTGCATTAACGGGGCACGCGAGGCCGAAAGCGAAGGCACATCACAAGGTCGTGTCATGCTGTCGTTTTGGCCAAGCCCTGGAGACAGCAAGCGAGGGGCCCGCAGGAAGGAGAGGGCAGTCTGTTCCGGGGGTGGGGGGGGTCAGGAAAAGGCCCCCCGAAAGCAGAGGCATCTGACTCCTGCCTGCCACTCACCCTCCCCTTCCGCCCACCGCGCTGCCGCCTCACCGAAGCCTTTGATTTCCTGGAACTGGAAAAAAAAAAAAAAAACCCCACTTCCTGAACTTTCATCACGGGCCCTCCGCCCTCCCCGCTTTTCCTTTTCACTACTGTCCTCAGTTTATTCTCTAGATCATTGTGTCCTGGCCTCCAGCCCTACTGGACTTCTTACAAACCAGATCCTGGACTAGATTACGCTTCCTCTCCCCTTCCTACCTGACAACAGTGCCTTGTACAAAGAGGATGCTCGAGAAATCTCTGTTAGTTGAATGGCTGAGTTGGGACTTCTGGGGGAAAACACTGAGGGAGAGAATTCCTGGTCAGAACAAAGGGACATAATTAGGAAGATGCTTGAATGGCTGCCATAGTTTATACTCCCGGGAATGACAGTGCAAGGGAGAAATGAATTTTGGAGGATTGGAAGTTAAAGGGGCCTTGATTTAAATCAAATCTATATAAGGTCTTCATTTTCTTAGTATGTAAGGTATCAGTTTTATCCACCCCCTCATCAAACACACACACACGCGCGCGCGCGCGCACACCCACGTCCTGTTTGGTTTCTATCTCCACCCACCAATTTGGGAAAGGACAGGACCCATCTTGTTTTCCTGCCGTCTTATTTTACTTGGGAGAGGAGGCAGAAGAAACTTGAGAGAGGTCAGTGTCAGCGCTCAGTCTGTGTCTGGTGAGCTGCATAATTGATGCTCTCAGGCTCGAGTAGTATAGTCCAAAGGATAAAATAAGAATTTGGGAGTCAGCCTGCCATATTTAGCCTGCCTTCCTTTTCTTTAATTTTATCCCCTCCAGGAAAACCCACACGGCATCCAGTTTCCCTTCCATTCTGTATGCTGTGGCTTTGTGGAGTCTTTTATCACATCCCCAAATCTCCTTTCCCAGCCTTTTCGGTGCTTTTCTTTTCTTTGCTAGAAAATCCATGAATTCTCACTGCCTTCTAAAACCTTACCCGAGTAGAAATCAGGTAATGTTCTCCCTCCCTACCTTAATGCTAGTCACTTCATCACCCCGCTTCAAGCAATTAAAACAGAAACCCAAGTATAAACAGAAATACTTGAGTAATCAAAATATTATACTTTAAGCAGTGAAAACAGGAACTGACCCATGATACTGACTTCTCAGGGAGGCTGGAATGTGGCCGCCTTCCCGCCTGATCAACATTTTACAGGTGGCCGGGGACGCAGAGCACTGCCCGTAATCCACGCTGTGTGACTTTGGATGAGCTACTGTACTTCTCTGTGCCTGACACTCTTCATTTATAACAGGACAATGATGCCTTCCCTGTCATTCTCATGTGTTGAAATGTTAAAGTAACTTATACAGGCATGAGTAAAACATTGATTATGAGGGCAAAGTGCTTTGAGAGAGGCCCTTGGGAAAACATTGTTGGTCCCATTTGTTTATGGGTGCCCGTTTTCAGGGATATTCCATCCAATCAATTGTCAACAGAATTATATGGTCAGCTCTGTTTGAGAGTAAGACAGGGCATTAGGGGCATTCACATTAAAGCCACGATGAGGTATCACCACACGTCTATCAGAAGGGCTAAAGTCAAAAAGTAGTGACAACACCAAAAGCTGGCTAACGTGCCTAAATTAGCTTGTCCATGCCACTCTGGGCGCTAGTTTAGCCGTTTCTTGTAAAACTAAACATATAATTACCATGTGATCCAGCAACTGCACTCTTGGGCATTTGTCCCAGAGAGATGGAAACTTATGTTCAGATAAAACCTGAGCATGAATGTTCATAGCAGCCTTATTCGTAATAGCCAAAGACTGGAAAGGAACCTACAGTTCCTTCAGTGGGTGAATTGAATTGGGTTCCTCCAATTGAAGGAACCTACAGTTCCTACCGATACACACAAAAACTTGGATGAATCTCCAGGGAATTCTGCTGAGTGAAAACAACCCCTCTCAGAAGGTTACTGTGTGAGTCCATTTATGAAGCATCCTTGAAATGACAAAAATTATAGAAATGGGAAACAGGTGAGTGGTTGTCAGGGGTTAGAGACAAGGGGAGGAGGCTGAAGGAAGGTGGAGACAGTTACAGAAGATGCTTGTGATGATGCGACCGTTTGGTGTTTTGACTGCGGAGGTGGGTACGTGAAACCGCATGTGTGATGAAACTGCACAGAACTAAGGACACACACAAACACACACGAAGGAGTACAAGTGAAACGGAGGAAATCTGAACAAGATGCATCGATTGTCAGTGTCAATATCCTGATACTGTATGATAGTTTTGCACATGGGTAAAGGGCACGCGGGATCTGTGTATCATTTCTCACAACTGCACATGAAGCTACAATGATCTCAGACTGAAAGGTTCAAGTAAAAAAAAGTTGAGTCAGGATTCAGAGGCAGGGTGGTCAGAATTCATATTACCAGCGTTTTGAGGAGTTGATGCTCTGAAGGCGTGTTAGAATTGGGAAAGCATTCTTTTCCATTGTTTTGATATGACCCGCATTGTCTGCAGAGGAGGAGGAGGAGGGCTGGGGGTATGAACGGAGCATCCCACAGCTAGAAATGACACAATAGGGTGGATTTTGGTGGTCCTTCCTCATTATTAAGGTTTGATGATGTCTCTCTGGACCCCAGGACCCAGAAACTAGCACAGCAGCTTCCTTTAGAGAAAGAGCAGAGAACAGAAATGGGTCAGGTTCAAAGCACTGTTTATCTCTCTGGCCCTGGGGCTGGGTCTGGATGCAGCTCTCGTCCTGCAGCCTCGGCTGTGGCTGGGTTGTGTTTGGGATGTCGCCACGTGTAAGCACCGTTGGCGGGCACACTGGAAATAGCCCTGGCGAACCAGGTTCTTGGCAAGTTGCTTCTCCAGGGACGTTAACCCAAAGCTAAGGCTTGTTCTTGTTTCATGGCAGATGACTCTTTCTCAAGAGTGTGTGCTAGGATGGTGAAGGCAGGTGATGTTGGTGCCTGATGGGTGTCTTTTCTTTGAAGTCGTAGGACAGTCACATCTGGACAGCAACATTGAGGATCAAGAGATTGTCACTAATCCACCAGACATCTGCCAAGTTGTGGAAGTGACCACCGAGAGTGATGAGCAGCCGGTCAGCATGAGCGAGCTCTACCCCCTGCAGATCTCCCCCGTGTCTTCCTATGCAGGTAAGGGGGTGGGGGTCGGAAACTCTGGAACTGAGCGAGGAACCAGGGAGGGCGGTCCTTTAGTCTAGGGTCACTGGTTTCACCAACATAGCAGAGAACCTCTCCTGTGTCCTAAGGATTATTCTGTCTGGAACTAGTCTTGCTTTAATGTCTCAACCAGCATCTTCTTGGATATTTTTGTTCTCAGTTCGAAGACTCAGTCAGAGCATTTTGCTTGACCACCCATAACACGTTCATGCATGACTAACGAATAAGAAGATTTCTTTGGGGAAGTGGTTCATCTGAGTCTGTTTTATTTGCGCAAGTTATCAGAAATTCGCAAGGATGTTTTTAATGGAATCTGAGTTTCACCCAGCTGGATAGGACCTTAGGGATCACCTCTTCCGGTTCCTTCTTTGGAATAGAAGGGATTCCTCCAGGCCACACGGCCAGTAAGCGTTTGGGTCAGGACTCCAGCTAAACCTTCAGACCCCAAGTTCCATTGTGTCGTTCACCAAGCTTTCTCGTCACTTCCACATATTTTCCTCTTCTTTTTCCATTTCATACAGCTCCTAGCTGGGCCAGGGACTGAGCCCACTGCAGATTCCCCAGGGAACGGCCACAGAATGGCAGGAATTGGCCCCGACAGTCCCAGGGTTAGCACCAGGTTCAGTGGGTTCTTCCATCCTTACAGGATAAAGTGACGGCTCCTTTTTCCCACCAACGTTACATCACCTTATACACTCCTTCCGATGATCTCCACTTAACTTTTGGTGACTCAATTATAATTATGAAATATAAGTTCTGAGTCAGGATTATTGCTTGCAGATATTACAGATAAAAAGCAGAGGCCCTGTCATGGGTAACCAGAGTCGCTCTACTAAATAGTTCAGCAATTCTTCCCATCCTTTATGCGTTGCCAAATAGCGTGTCCTTCAGTCAGGACGCCACCCCAGTGAGTGGCACAGAGTCAGCGTTAGAATTAGGTTGATGCAGATGACAAGCTGTTTGTGAATTATCCGCCCCTAAATTAACCTCGTATTTCCCGAACCCCAACTTTCTTTCATTTTAACTTATTTTTTTCAATTGTGGTAAAATATCCACAGCATAACATTTACCACTTTTAGCCATTTTTCGGTGCACATTGCAGCAGCGTTAAGTGACTTAACATCGTTGTGCAACTAGCAACACCCTCCGTCTCCAGAACTTTCTCATCTCGCACAACTGAAACTCTGAGTTATACAATAACTCCCCCTCCCCCTCCCCCCAGCCCCTTGGCCAGCCCCCTTTTACTTTCTGTCTCTCTGAATTTGGCTGCTACTCTAGGTACCTCGTATAAGCGGAATCCTACAATATTAGTTCGTTTGTGACTGGCTTATTTCACTTTGCAGAATGTCCTCAAGGTCCTGACTTTCTTTCGTGCTGGGAACATAAAAGGAAAGTGAGAACGAACCTTGGCTACAAGAAGCCTATATAATCTGTCAGACAGGATAAGCTTGTCATCAGTTATTTATTCATGAAACATATTTTGAACTGCTGCGTGTGCCAGTCCCTCTTGGATATCCGCCAGTCCTTGTAATAATTACTATTTGTTGCGTGTTTGTTGTACCCAGGGTACTGTGCTAAGTGCTTGAAATCGATTGGCTTATTTAATTATCATGAGAATAACCCCGTCAGCCTGGGTACTGTCATCATTCTCTCTTTAAAAGTTAGGTATCTGAGGTCAGTGGGGTGAAGCAGCGTGTCCAGAAACGGACAACCCGTAGCACGGTCAGACCCATACGTGGCTGGTGCCAAAGGCCTGCTCTTAGCCCTTTGACTGCACTGCTGCCCTGCAGAACCGTGTGGGGCTCTGCCATTCAGAACGGTCCACCTCCCAGAATCTCAGGGACCAGCCAGAGGAGGCAGAGCAGAATGTTTATGCCCTCATTTTACAGTTGAGACACAACTGAAACGTGAAACACTAAGCCACTGGGCTTACATTTCACTGACAACGGCTGAAAATGTGGGACTTTCCTCTATATCATGCTGCTGCAGGCATTATTACACCCCAAGTGTTCTTTGTTTTTGTTTTTTTCTTAAGGGCTTGGAGCTTTAGAATAGACTTTTCTATTTATCTATTGAGTTACACTTTTCTGAAGTCTTCTTGGGGATTCTGGAAAGGCCTCTTCTTGCTGTTCTGCCAGCACTGGCATTTTGCTTTAGCAGAAGAATCCCAAGAACAGCTGATTCATGCAGAGAGAAATGAAAATTTCATTACCCTTTTCAGGACATTTGCAAGATTTGAAAAGAAGGATTTCAGTGCCAGGCTGGCGGGCAGTGCGGGTTTGGTTGGAGCCTGGTGTTTCAGCCTGGCCTTTAGTTCTTTCGATTGTTTTCACTGTCTGAATTTTCTAGAACCCTGTGGAGGGAAGCTTCCTGGATAGAGTCAAGACAAGTCATCGCTGCTACTTCTCTAGAGCCTAGGACACATAAGAAACTTATCTGTCACTGACCATGGGTAGCTAATCTTTCAGTCAGGGATTCCATAGCTTGCTACGAGGAAAGGCAGCTCTTTGGTGGTATTCACTTTCTAACTTTACGTTCCCCACGAGAATAGGCTGTTTGCCTGCTTTTCATGACAGGGTCCCTTTGTGTGGACTACTGAACTGAATTTCAGCCTCCTCAAACCACTTCATTCACTTAGAAACCGGTATTTGGAAGCGGTTGTTGGCTGTTTTTCCCTCCTACTGATCATTGAAATATAATCCCAGTAGTATTACAAAAACCACATTCATTTTTGCAAGTCTGTCTTCTCCATGGTCTAAATATTACGGTGAGCAAGAAAAGGGACAGTGCCTTTGAGTGGACGTACTTGCATTGGATTATTTTAAGACAACATGAAATTCTAGTTGGATTCATAAAACTATGTCCTGTGGAGGGATGTCCCAAAGCCCAACCTTGGGAAACTCTAGAGACGAGTCATTTTTATTTTTAAAGATCTACCGCAGAGTGGCCTCTTGCCTGCTGTGTGCCACCAGGATTTTATTAGGTTGTGGGTGGTTTAGTGAAAGAAAGCCACAGTAGTATTTTGGGGAAGGCTGGACAAGAGTATCGAGAAGAAAGTATAAGACGAAGGATTGATCGGTGATAACTGAGAGAAGGGAAATTTCCTTCTGACCAGTGACCAGCGGGAAAGACTTTGGGTCCTTCTGGAAACCATAGCAGGCTTGCATTTTGTTGGGTGCGGCAAAGATAAAAGTGCTGTAAGAGGACTCTTGATTTGAACCTCTTCACTGAGGCTTCTAGGGAGAGAAGGAAATGATTGAGGGAAAGGAATCCTTGTCAATCTTATTAATAAAACTTGTTGAACAAGAGCCTTCCAGAAAATGTAGCAGGATGTCGTAGTGCAGAAAGGCTGTGACAGAAGACGTCTCCCTCCCCATCATGTTCCTGAGATGGTCTGACGATAAAAGAAAACTGGGCTAAGTGGAGTCTGAGCCTGAGACTAGCGTCATGGTAAAACTGCAGCTCTGGAAGAAGCATCTTTGGGGTCATCTAATCCAAACCGCTTCCTTCCCTCTCACCCCAGTTGCCTTCCGGGAAACGGAGACCAGAAAGATGAAACAAACTGCTTAGGTACCCTGTTATTACTCTGTAAACACTTGCAACTTACTCAGACCGTGTTCGGGAAGCAGCTCCAAAAATTTTTTTTAAATTCCATTCTACTCAAAGCAAATACGAAACCAAATCCAAAGTCATCAGAAGGAAAAATGAAACAACTGATATTGCTGTGTCGGTGGTGACATTGATCTGGAAGCAGGAGCTGCCATGAATTCATTTGTTCTACAAGAACCGATCTTGAAAATGGCAATGGTGGAGTAAAACCAAGAAAAGAGAGGAAAATGGGCATGGGTGCCCCCAACAAAGCACTCTGAGCCAGTGACCCTGGGGTAGCCAGAAGCACCACTGTTATTCTAGAGAGAAGGGTTTGGGGTCCTCAGGCTAGAGCTTCAAGCATCTCCTGCTCCTAGGCTGAAGGCGCTCGAGGCCATTCTTTTAGACAATGGAAATGAGAACTCCCAGTTTGCTTATATGGAGAGTTTTCAAAACTACTTCAGAGGCAGTTGATCTTCCTTTAGAGACGGTGCTCCTCAGCTAATGTTTGTGTCACAGCTGAAAACAGAAGCTCAGAGCATGTGAACTTGTCTTGTCTCCGACTGTCTCCCTGAAGTTGAAAACTGGGTGCTTCCAGGCGATTAACATTCTGATTCTGTTCATGGCTCGTGCCAGGCCTTACGAAGGAGTCTTCCCCAGGCTCTGCCTTCCCACCCCTCCCGCAACTGTGACTCGGGCTGTGGAATCCCAGAACCTTGGTCTAACCTGCTCATTTTTGCCTATTTCCAGCGCCCAGAGCGAGCCTGGTGGCGTCTTGTTTTTACGAGAAGGGGAGAGGAACAGAAGATGATGGTGTTTATGGAGGGTGACCAGGAGTGGGGGGCCTAGACCTACAGGAAGGGAAGAGAAACCTTGGCTTCGGAGCCCTAAGAAAGCTAACCATAAAAATGGAAAGGGGATCTTGAAGTTTCACCAGAGGCTGGGGCAGCAGGAGAGCTTCAGCGCCCGGGGCCCTGGAATCAGAAGCTTACTTTGTTTTCCCTCCTCTGTGCTGACTCAGTCCACCACGACTTTGGCTGCTTTCTCAACGTCTCTGTTCCGCGTTTTTCTTGGGAGTGGCAGCGCTGATTGCTGCCTCCTCAGGGTCCTAGGCTAGCCTGAAGGTTGAGTGAGGAGGGGCATTTTCCCTTGCTGTTGTGTATCATGTGTTTTTGTGTGGAAACCTCTCTTGTGCCCGGCGTTGCCAGTTGGCCCTGACAAGGAGGGTTGGGCCTTCGCCGGGCTTCTCCTGCCCCCTATAACCACAAACTTAGTGCCTTAAAACAACACACATTTATTATCCCACAGTTTCTGAGGGTCGGGAGAGCAGACATGGCTTGGCTGGGTCCTCTGCTCAGGGCATCCTCTGCACGGACCAGCAGTTGAGGGCTGGTCCAGGGCTGCTGTCTCATCTGAGGATGGGATCGGGGAGGATCTGCTCCCAGGCTCACATGGTTTGAGGCAGAATGTAGTTCCTGGCAGGTTGTCAAACCGAGGGCCTCAGTTTCTTGCTGGCTGTTGGCTGGAAGCGGTCCTTAGTTGTCTGTCACGTGAGCCTCCCCGCCATGGCTGCTGGCTTCCTCAAGGCCAGCAAGAGAGATGGTCTCCTCGTTAGACAGCTTGCAGGCTTACATAACGTAATCACGTGCATCCCATCGCCTCCACTGTGTTCTGTTGGTTCAGAGCAAGTCACAGGCCCCGCCTGCCCTCCAGAGGAGGGAACCCCACAAGAAGGTAAACACCAGGAGCTGAGGCTCACGGGAGCCACCCTAAAATCTGTGCACCCACAGTGACCCAGGGGGAGGATGCCACTTTATTAACCCGGGATATAAGTACTGAAGGGCCGTGAGGGAAAGGAGGGATCTGAGGAGAATGGGGCTCATCTGGGGAGGCTGGGCTGGGACGTAAACGAACCAACTGCCATGAATGGGAAAAGAAGACCAGTGAGCGGCTTGTGATGGAGCAGCTGTGAGGAAAGGGCCTGACGTGGAGCCAGCAGAGGGCGGGGGTGGGGGCGGCGGGCAGGGTGGGCAGAACGCAGATGGGCAGCCCGGGGCCCAGCACCCCATCCTGGGAAGCGAGGCCATGAATAAACATAGCCTGGCCCTGGAAAAAAACGAGCCACCCTTCCACTCCGAATCCCGCCCCAGCATCTCGCAGGCACAGGCGTTTGACCTGACACAAGGGGACGGAGGTTATGAGTTTAGTGACGCGTTTCTCTTTTGAAGAAAGACGTGCTGATGTATTTTTTTAAACACTGCCCGAGCCTCGAGAAACAGTTTGAGTGGCAGGAATGATGGGCCTGTGTTTTTCTCTCTGTGAACAGAAAGCGAAACTACCGACAGCGTACCCAGTGATGAAGAGAGCTCGGAGGTAAGCATGGTGGCACCGGGGCAAAGCCTTCCCGACCGGCACGTTGCTTTCCCTGCTGCTGGTGAAGTTTCTTTTCTTTGGATCATGAGTTTCACTTTTGGATTTATTTTATTTTATTTTATTTTATTTTATTTTATTTTTGGTGATGGTGGTAAAATATACGTCACATAAAATTTACAGTGCTTTTGGGTTTTGACTTACAAAATGAAGCTCTGGGAAGTAAACGGCAGGGAAGGGAGTAAGATGTTACTGTGAGAAAGGAGGCTAGGACGGCAGGAAAAGGCCAAGAAACACTGATATGCTTACCACCATAAACATCCTAATTCACAAGCAGAAATAGAAGGTCCCAGCGGCCCAAGGCGATGGTGAGAAGTCAGTGTCAGAAAGTGCTAAGCAAAAGTCGCTCCCCAGATACCAGAAGTGTCCCCACCCCCGCCCCCGCCCGCCCTGTGATCCCTGCCCACGGGCCAGGTATGTGTTCAGTCCGGATTCCAAGGGGCTTTGCTTCTGATCTCCCTCCTCTTGGCTAGGCTCAGACAATGGCAGGAAATGGCTGGAGCTGTGAAGGGAAGCATTCCTGCGAAGCCTGCTTTGTGTCTGTGCTTGAGTGAGTGAGTGAGAGAGAGACAGACAGAGACTGACTGACTAGTGCTTGTCTGAATTAGTAATTTCCCAATGTACTAAATACTTTATAGTCCAGGAATTCTGAAAAGACAGTAGGCGTGGATGCGCACATACATTCGGAACCTGTTTCTTCAAGGTCAGAATCCTAGCTCCTTCTCTGAATGATGCCACCCTTGAAGCCAGCTATTTGCATGCACTCTGGAGCTCTAAGCTGTACCCGTTTGAAAGCAGTCCAGGGGCGTTCCCTGTCTTTTATTGGGTTCCTCGCTCCCCGCACTCTGAAAATGCAGCATGACTCAGAGATCAGATCGGGCCATCTGTGAGGACTTAGTCGCTGTGACACACCAGCCATCCTGGCCCACAGCTACCTAACCATGAGGCCAGGCAGCCGGAATGGAGGGGAACCAGATACCAAGTTGCTGCCTTGTTTTCCTGCCTTCATAGAACAGTCTTGGCTAGATTTTCTGGGAGGTAGCCAATGGGCATGGATAAAAAGGGAAGAGAAACTGTGCTTGGGGCGTGCATGGCTGGGAATGGATTTCAGTTCGGGGGTGTGGAGTCACTAAGGTTCTCGTTTCTTCCGTACCTCTTAAGAAATTCAGACACCAACACATGGGAAGAGCGGCACGTGTTTTAAAAAGCCATCCAAGAGAAGGCAAAGGAAATGTATATCATAATTATTTTCTTTGAAAGGGCCGACCACACTGGCGGAAGAGGAACATTGAAGGCAAACAGTACCTCAGCAACATGGGGACACGAAGCACGTACCTGCTACCCAGCATGGCGACCTTCGTCACTTCCAACAAGCCCGACCTGCAGGTCACCATCAAAGAGGAGAGCTGTCCCGTGCCTTACAACAGCTCCTGGCCCCCGTTCTCAGACCTCCCCCTCGCCCCCTCCGTGACCCCAGCGCCCAGCAGCAGTCGGCCAGACCGGGAGACCCGGGCCAGCGTCATCAAGAAGACCTCCGACATCACCCAGGCCCGCGTCAAGAGCTGTTAAGCCTCCGACGTCCCCTGGTGGTTGTTGGGATTTCTTGTTATCGTTTGTTTGTATTATATTTTTCTTTCTGACACCTATTTTAGACGAATCTTAAGGGAAAAAGCCTTGACAATAGAACTTTGATTGCTGTGTCCAACTCCAGTACTGGAGCTTCTTTTTAACTCAGGACTCCAGCCCCTTGGTAGACGCGTATCTCTAGAGCCTGCTGGATCTCCCAGGGCTGCTCCCTCAACTTCAAGGACGTCATAGGACCAACACCCACACGGGCGGCGAGGTGCTGCATTGCCTGCGGTCGAGGCCAGCATGGTGGAACGGATGCCTCTGAATGGAGGAGAAAATGTGAACTAGCTGGAATTTTTTATTCTTGTGAATATGTACATAGGGCAGTACTAGCGACGTTGCAGTCTGCTTCTGCACCTTATCTTAAAGCACTTACAGATAGACCTTCTTGTGACCCTGCTCTGTTTCATAGCACAGTCAGCACCCCCCCTCCCCTCCCACCCCCTCCACTCCTCTCTCAGCCCCTCCCTCCCCATCT
>NC_041233.1:107900462-107909657 GCF_002837175.3 Physeter macrocephalus
CCTTCGCTTGCCTCCCCTTCATCCCCCACCCCCACCCCCACCCCGCCCTTCTATCCCCTTCATTTTCTTTCCTCCTTTTCCTCCCCTCAAAGGCTGTGTTCCACATCCCTGAGGAGGAGAAGAAAATGAACTTCTCCACAGATGTCCCATTTTAAAAGACTGCTTTAAAAAACAAAACAAAACAAACAAAAAAAAGAAACGAAAAAAGAAAATCTTTCTAATCTGCTATGCTTGAACGCCACGCGGTACAAAGGAAAACTATCATGGAGAGATTATGCAAATTCCCAGATTTGAAGAGAAAAATACTCTAATTCTAACCAGAGCAAGCTTTTTTATTTTTTATACCGGGGAATATTTTATTCAAGGTAAAATTCTAAAGAAAATATAATTGTTTTTTATCTTTTCTACAGCAAATTTATAATTTTAAGATTCCTTTTCTTGTTTATCGGCAGTTGTTATTACATCCTTGTGGCACATTTTTTTTTTTTTAATTTTGTAAAGGTGAAAAAGCTTTTATGAGCTCATGTAGCAATCAGATTATCCTGTGGATTGATAATAAATGAATATGATATATAGTTAAATTTTTAATGGGCATCACGCCTGGCTTTGTGTATGTGTCCCTTAGAGCACAGTCACGGGATTGCACTGGTGCGATACCGTTTCTTCCGGTGGACCAGAACTTTCCCCCTTTCAACCCTGGAGGTCTCTGTTGTGAGATGGCTTCGTCTGCTAGGTGCTCGCCCGGAGCTGGACGTTGTGCTGCGTGTCTTGCGTGATGATTTCACCCGTTCGCTCATCCAGGTTGTGCACGGGGTAGAGACTTACCTCCGTTTCGCAGGGAGGAGATGGAGACTCAAAGGGAAAATGCCTTTACTCGAGGTCACATGGGTAGTCAGAAGCCAAGGCTGGTGTGACTCTGGAGGAGTCTTTTTTCCCCTCTCCACTACTCTCTACTGTCAGCAAATTCCACCCATATCTGTGTTTTTCTCGTTCTTAAACACGGGACTAAAATTCTGTGTTTATGTCACATACTGGGCTCACAGATAAGACATTTTTGAGGACAGGAAACATTTGTTGGGTTCCTCGTCAAAGTCAGTCTTCTTTCTAAGACCCGGGGCCTCAGACCTAGGCCCTGCCCTCAGAACTCAAGGCACGTCTTTTCTAGTGACAAATGTGAATTCCACACCCCAGACTCCCCCCACCACCCAGTCTCTGACCTTGGGAAAGAAGGCCGCGTTGCACACCCCTCATGCTTCCACGATGTCCAAAAAATCAGCCTACGGAGACTTAGCCGCCTTCCTACTACCTCTGGGGGCTTATGGAGGAGATTGCTAGGTTAATATTTGAAAAGGTTCCTTCAGTGAAAGGACAAAGGGCTAATTTTAATGCCTCTCTCTGTGGGTGGCTGCAGATATAATTCGTGGCCATAAAATTATCCAGCCCTGAACAAAAATTAACTGAAGCATTTTACCAGTTGCTGTGCTGTGGCTGAAATGCCAGGGTTGATGCTTGGCTGCTTCCGCGAGGGGCACCCTGGTGACTCTGGCTTTACCTCTGCGCTTCACGGAAGGCCTCGCTTTCTGTGCTCGTCACTGAAAACCTACCCTTCTCCCGGATCCTGAATAAACAGGGCCAGTTCCTGGCGACTTGTATCTAAATCCTTCTACTTAGTCATCCTGTTTTAGAATAAATTAGAAACCAATCACGGAAGGCGGCTCTCAATCACATGGCTTGGAGACCCGCCCCCTCACTTCCTCACCCCTGTCAGCAGCTCTGCAGGGCCCAGACGCCACCTCACGTGCTTCCTCCTACACGGTTATGACCGGAAGTATACAGCATCTTACCAGGTGAGAGAAGATGGATCTGGAAATGCACCACTGAGGGGCTGAAGGTGACCGTCCATTGCCAGAAAGGCCACGGAAAACAGAAGCATGTTGAAATTATTTCTGAGAAAGGCTGTCGTGTTTCTCAGTGTTACTTACCAGGAGTGTAGGGAAAGAAGCTAGTCAGCCCATGCCTAGGGTCGGCCTGAGGAAGAGAAACAAATGAGATGGGGCGACTCGGGGACTGCAGCCTCAGACCTTATTGTCCGTTACAGGAAGTGCTGGGGACACGTGCTGCTTTCGTCTGGCGTCTGTGTGAGCTGATACGCTTTTATGATGGGCTTGGGTGTGTGGTGTGTGTGTATTACTAGCAGGTTCAGCGTCTTACTCTCTGCAGCCAGCACCTAGGTCACCCCCTTGTGTGTGTGTGTGTGTGTGTGTGTGTAACTAGCAGGTCCAACGTCTTACTGTCTGCAACCAGCACCTAGGTCACCCCCGTGTGTGTGTGTGTGTGTGTGTGTATAACTAGCAGGTTCAGCGTCTTGTTCTCTGCAGGCAGCACCTAGGTCACCCCTTGGTAAGAAGGAGCCGGTACAGATGTGAACTGTGAATCCAGTGACAGGAACTTCCACCCACTCAGGTTGAGAGAACGCAGCACATCCTGAACCACAAAGGGCTTCCAGAACGCTGTTTGCAAGTCTCTAAATAAATCCATGCTCAACCATAACATTTTTTCCATGTTTTGATGAAGTAACTGCCAAAGGAGGTGTTTAGTCTATTTAAATATATTTATAGAGAACAAGAAATACACATGGAAGAGAAATGCACACAGATCCATTGGCCATCAGAACCCCAAAATAGTACCTTTTTTTTTCCTCTCCCGGATCTAAAGTGTACTAAACTATCAGGTAACCACTACTGAGATCAAAATTTTAGGAATGAGTAAGGTATGCGATGGGGTTTCAGGGTTCTGAGTTTTCAAATGTGAGCCTTCGGAAGTATTTTGCATGTGAATGAAAACGATGTTAAGCCCCAGATGGCCTCCTGCCCTAATGGAACATTAGACATTCCATTTGCTTGAGGCCATATTCTTTGAACATTGAATTCATTAGGTTTTAAAAGCCCCCCTGTTATTCTAGCTATGGACAAACAGACCCAGATAAAAGGTGAGAATAAGAAGCCCGCTATTCTGCCCAATCTCTACTGAGGCAGGACAAAAAAAAGCACACTAGGAAGAAGTTTGCCAGCAGGTAGCCAAGATGGGTCCTGGCATGCAGTGTCAGGTACCCTGTGTCTCAGTAGCAGTTTTGGTTTACAAAGAGAAAGGAGGCAGAAACTGGTTTTTACCTGATGGTATTCGGCCACCTCATCTTGAAATGCCACACCCTGGCGCCTCCAGGGCCAGGATGGTCAGAGCCAGTGGGACATGAACCTGACCAGCCAAGGGGGCTGGGAGCCAGCTCTCCATCTTGTTCCCAGGCTGCAGCAGACCCTTCCCTGAGGGGATCCCGGTCCGTGGGACTGGAAGCTTCTCGAGGTAGTGTGTCAGTCACATTTGCATCCCACATGTGGAAGTTAGGCCGTCACCCCCAGGATCTCCTCCCCCTCCCCTGGGATCCGCATACCAGTGTCCAAAGAACAGGGCCAGGCCCCTGGGCTGTCTCCCTTTGGAGCGTGGCCCGCCACAGACCTGGAGAGGAGCGCCCCAGGTTGTGCAAAACTTTGGGTCGGGGGACACAAGAAGATGGTGGGTGAGATGTTCCCTCCTGAGGCTGCCTGGCCTCTGGGCCCCTGCCGGCCCTCTGGACCCTGGCACCAGCCCCTGCCTTGGCTTGGGCAGTGCTGGCCGTGCTGGGTGGACAGACAAGGGTTTTTGAGGTTTTCTTCTGTGGCCACCCTGACAACAGGTGCAGGGGCTCTGCTACCGAAAATAGTGCCTGGAAGGAAGGAAGTGGCCAGCCTAATAGCCGGTGTGAGCAAAAATGTGAAGTCTGTCCAAGAACTTGAGTCATACCGTGGAAGGATTGGAAGGATCAAGAAGTAGGACATGTCAGAGTTCACACAGTCAGAAAAGAGCATTTTCTGGAGTCCTTTAGGCAATTTCTTAAGAAGAAAAGCAGCATGAGTGAGTGCTTCGGCTCCTCTAAGCACGCTGCCCTTGGGAGACTTGGTCAGTTTCTCTGTATCTGCTTTGTAAACACGTTCAGACAGAGCTTGCTGGCTCTGAGGAATGCATTGTGCTGGATTGTGCAACTCTGGCTCTGTTAACCCCTCACACACACACGGCCAGAGAAACGCCACCGTCATGTGCAACAGTTGATTTTAGTAACCCAACTGTTTTTGCATGTGCAAAACAAACTCCTGGGTGATTGCATCACTAAGTTTTGGTTTTGGTTGAGAAGCCATATTTTAAAATCTAAACATCCAAACATTCAACACCGTGAATCATCAGGGAAAAAGAATCTCCAAGATGATCCATCTACCGGAAGCTTGGGTCGTAGATCTGAAAATGCTCATATTCTCCAGTTCTCTCTAATGCACCAGATCAAAGACATTGTTTTCAATCCACAAATTATACTTGAATGCGCTGTCTGAAGTTTCAGGATAATGTTAGCGCTGGAGAGTGTGAGTTCTTTATGGTTCGTGATAGCTAAGCCTTTATTCATCCCTAGAATTAACGAGATTGTAAACAGATTTCCCTTGCCTTCCCTGAAGGATCTAGTGCTATAGCTTTTCTCTGGGAAGCTCCTGTATCATGTTTTTGAATTTAATTATGAAATATGCTATTAATTATATTTCACATGCTGAGCTGTAGCATATTCAACATATAGCCAAACAGGAATATTAGTAAAAGTGTAGAACGCAGGCCAAGGCCATTGCTCAGATTTCATCCTCAGGGCTTCAGGGATCATTTGCAAGACAGCTGTGACATGGGAAGGAAACCACAGGCTGGTTTAAAAGATTTGTGTTTGCAAACCTTTATTTGCAAGATTGATTTAAAATAATATAATTCCAAATGCCTTTCTTTAGCACCTCATGAAGTTAACTAGGGAAAGTAAGTGTCTTCGTCTGCCCGGGACTGACGGGGTTCCCAGGATGTGGGATTTTAGTGCTAAAACTGGGAAAGTCTGCGGCAAAGCAGAAGGAGTTGGTCACCCTAAATTTAATGCTGAGATCCAGAGAGCGCATATCATTTTGTGTTCGTTGAGGATTTTCTGAACCCAGGTGAGAGCTTCATGAGGAGGCGTTATTGAGGGAATACTGTGGGTGACTCTGTTACTAACATATTAATTTGGTAGTAATGTTCTGTTAAGAAAAGTAGACGCATTCATTCAACACTATTTATTTATTCCCACTGTTTGTTAATAATGTTCTAAGTGTTAGAGGGCTGTACAGAAGTGAATAAAGCAAAGTCTTTGTTTGAATAGAGATTAAATTCTAGTAGGGGTGGGCATCCAACCAATAAATAATCTTGCAGAGACAATAAATAGTCTGGAGAAAACTAAAGCTGGGTAAGGGAGACGGGGAGTGATGGAGATATTCAAAGCTCTTATTTTAGAGCTTAAAGGATCCATTGAAGGGTTGACAGTTGCAAAGGCCAGCAGTTAGTGGGAAAGATGGGGAGCAGTGTGTATCCGCAGGGTTCAGTTGCAGGAAACAGAACCCACTCTGGCTCTTTTCAGCAGAGAGGCATTGACCAGGGAGAAGCAGGTGTCTGCGTGGTTGCAAAGGCTGGAGGGCCGACCGCAGGGCTGCCTCCCCCTCTGCCAACTGTGAAGGTCGGAGATTGGGAGGCTGGCCCTGGAGGCGTTGATCGTGAGGACGTGCTGCCTTAGCTGAGATCCGAGAGCCAGGAAGTCCCTGTCAGCCCCGCCCTAACTATCTCTCAACCCCCGTTAAATTAGTGACAGAGCCTTGAGGATGCAGCTTTAGAAAGTCCCAGTGTCGAACAGTGACTTTGGCCAGTGGTTACAGGTGAATCCGCGGGAACATGGCTTCTGCTTCCATCCTGACTCCTAGTCTCACGCAAGCGCAGATAACTAGGGGAACCTAATTCACAGTTAGAAGCCCCGGGCAAGAAAGACCAGGGAATATGGCTCTCGATTTCCAGCTTTGGCCTTAGAGGAAGCCAGACGAGAAAAAGATGGTCGTGGACACTGCTGAGTGCCTGTTTGGGACATGCAAGCATCTCAAGGAATCCACTCTGCCAATAACAGCAAAGGAAGTAAAAACTCCAAAGTAAGACCATCCAGAGAACAGAATCTTCATCCTATACTCCCTAGTGTATATGGGAAGGCAACATGGTAGAGTGGAAAGAGATGGGGTTTTTGAAATCAGATGAACCTGGGTTCAGTTCTCACTTGCTGATGACTTTTGGGAAATCTCTTAATATCTATAAGAAGCAGGGTTTTTGTATATAAAATAGGGTATTAACATCTTATTTGCAAGAATGCTGTAAGAACTAAGATCATGCTATTAGAGTCTGGGCTGTGTTGTATGCACTCAGTTTTATCAAGCATGTAATCTGGATATAAAATAGCTAGGATCCATATTATGGAGCGCTGCTTCCAAATTACCCAGCCGCTCCCAGACTTACATTAATTCAAGAATTTATCACTGAGGATCTCAGAGCTCAGACATGTGACCCCAATTTCTTTCTTTTTTTAATGAGGTTTTTTTTTAAAATAAATTTATTTTATTTGTTTATTTTTGGCTGTGTTGGGTCTTCGTTGCTGCACGCAGGCTCTCTCTAGTTGCGGCGAGCGGGGGCTACTCTTCGTTGCGGTGCGCGGGCTTCTCATTGCGGTGGCTTCTCTTGTTGCGGAGCACGGGCTCTAGGCGCGCGGGCTTCAGTAGTTGTGGCTCGCGGGCTCTAGAGCGCAGTCTCAGGTAGTTGTGGCTTGCGGGCTCTAGAGCGCAGGCTCAGTAGTTGTGGCACATGGGCTTAGTTGCTCTGTGGCATGTGGGATCCTCCCAGACCAGGGCTCGAGCCCGTGTGCCCTGCGTTGGCAGGCAGATTCTTAACCACTGAGCCACCAGGGAAGCCCAACCCCAATTTCTATGTAGCTAAAATTAGTGGGTCTTTTTTTCACCCCTAGATCCTGGGCCATTCTTTATTGGGCAAAGCTAATTTTATTTTTGAGTGGGCTTAGAAGGAACTAAGAAAATATTCCTTCCTGGTAGAAGTTGAAGGGGGTCAGAATCTGCTGGTAGTGACTTTTATTTTTAACAACATGGACTCAAACACATTTTTTAAATGCCTTCTAAAACCACTGGTGGAATTTAATTAACTTTTGATTATTGAGGTGCTCCTAATTTGCTCCGTTCTGGGTCAGCAATATAATTTTCATCATAGGCCAGTTGGCGCGGTAATTCCCACCAGATTCATGGGATGCATGACATTTTGACTCAGCAATTTTGAAATTAGGTGCATTTCAACGTACTTATAAATCAGACAAACAGGCTATTAGGCTTTTGTGTTTCTTGTTCTACTCCTACCCTGTCCTAGAATGTTATTTTAGGACATGCACAGGATGAGGGAGCTTATGTGGCAGATGCTTTGATAGAGGCTAGACATAGACCAGATGTGAGGGCAGGAGAACTCCCTTCCAGGGCATCTGTTTGCCACAATTGATTAACACTGGAGCTGAGAAGCCTCCTGGGCAAAGAGCAAGAAGAGTGTGTCAGACACTAGATTCAGGGAAGACAATCTAGCCTGAGAATGTGATCAGTAAGATGCTGAAGATGGTGGGTGCTGTTCTCAGTGGTGTTCTGACTGCTGCTTGAGCCCATCGCCCTTGGAGTGTAAAGACACTCCATCACCCTTGAGGGGTGGGTAGCCTGAGGAGAGAATGGCTGAGGGTACGTAAGCTGTCATCTCAGGACCCACACCCCTTTCTAGGCGGAGGTTTATTTCCTGCTTCCCTAGCTCTTTCTTAGTGGTTGGATGAGCGGTGGCCGGAACCTGGGGAGCAGATCCAGTAGAATGACAGGAACTAGCCTGGAGAGGGCAGAGGCAGCTCATCTGAAAAAATAAAGATATACGAGATAGCACACGCTGCTGTATTTAAAATGGATAACCAACAAGGACCTTCTGTATAGCACAGGGAAACTCTGCTCAATATTATGTAACAACCAGAATGGGAAAATAATTTGAAAAAGAATAGATACATGTATATGTATAACTGAATCACTTTGCTGTACACCTGAAATTAACACAGCATTGTTAATCAGCTCTACTCCAATATAAAATAAAAAGTTTAAAAAAATTTTTAAAAAGAAATAGCAAAAAAAATGTGCCAAATAAGAAGGAAATACAGTAAACATAACATGCAGTGATTATAGCATAAAATAATAGGACAGCCTTGAGACTAAACATGAGTCATATCAATACATGGAACAGGCTTTACTGGTTTCTTCTCTTTTCTTGTTGTAGTGACAAATGAGCCAATTATCAAATTAGCTTACAAGGCAACGTTATATTTAAGAGGCAACGTTATATTTTAATCACCTCAATCACAGTGATTCAAAAGACCAAAAATAAAGAAACAGGAAAAGTTATACCAGAAAAATAAAAACAATAAGAAAGAAAGGTGATATTCTTATATTAGACAAAGTGAATTCAGGCCAAAAAGCTTTAAATGAGGGCTTCCCTGGTGGTGCAGTGGTTGAGGGTCCGCCTGCCGATGCAGGGGACGCGGGTTCGTGCCCCGGTCCGGGAGGATCCCACGTGCCGCGGAGCGGCTGGGCCCGTGAGCCATGGCCGCTGGGCCTGCGTGTCCGGAGCCCGTGCTCCGCAACGGGAGACACCACAGCAGTGAGAGGCCCGCGTATCGCGCAAAAAAAAAAAAAAAAAGCTTTAAATGAGAGAGAAAAGAATGCTATTAATATATAAGCCTGAAAATCACAGTTCACAATGAAGATAAATTATAAACGTCTATGCGCCAAATAATACAGCAACCACCAATATAAAGCAGAAATTACGTGAAATGAGAATAGCAATAGATGAAAACACATTAGTAAAAGGAGACTTCAACACACCACACTCAGCATGGCAGTTCTAGTGGAAAGAAAATAAAGATATAAGTGTTTTAAACAATTTAATAAATAATAAGGTAGATCTTATGCATGTATATTCAACACTATGTCCTAATAATAAAGATTGTCTTCTTTTCAAATGCAATGAACATGGATCATTTTGAAAAATTGATCATATACTCCTTTTGTGGTCTCCGTAAATTAACCCTCTGGGTGAGGGGGGCACCGAGCCCTCACAAGGTGACCCTTTCTCCCAGAGCTTTGTGTAAATTCTTTCCAGGCACCTGCATCTTTTTTTTTTTTTTTTTTTTTTTTTTTTGCGGTGCGCGGGCCT
>NC_041233.1:107909959-107923924 GCF_002837175.3 Physeter macrocephalus
TCCGCGGCATGTGGGATCTTCCCGGACCGGGGCACGAGCCCGTGTCCCCTGCATCGGCAGGCGGACTCTCAACCACTGCGCCACCAGGGAAGCCCAAGGCACCTGCATCTTGGCCTGGTTTGACTTTGTCCTCCTGTATGTTCTTGTCACCTGTTTCCAGACTGGGGGACTTACTCTTTCTTTTAAAGCTAAGAAGTTTTTCAGAGGCAATAAAGCAAAGCCCTTAATTGCTAAGCAGGAAGGGGGGGGCTTTGCTGTGTGAGCGCTTGTAACCACCATGAAAAGTTTGTTTGCTTTATAACTTTATTAAAAAAGAAAGAATCAAAGAACACCCAAAGCAAAAATAACCACACACGTGGACACGCAAAACTGCAAAATACTTTTATAGGAATTACCCTTAATTTCTGTATCAGGTAGGAGTTGGTCTTTCACAATAGCCATTTGTTCATACTCATTCAAATGATGCTCCAGGCGCTGGGAAAAGGAGGCTTCATGTCTTAGCACAGCCATGAAAAGACACATTTGCTCATGAGCTCTCAGGAAATGAAGCCTGATATAGAAGAAATTAGCCTAATGGTAGTTCAGGCAGGAAGCTTAAAATAAGCATAACCATTGTCTTCTTCCTTTTTAGACTGGTTTTCCCTCCCCGCTGTGATTTGAACTCTGTGATCTCCAGGGTTGAAGCCGGAGGGGGAGCTGGGATGACAGAAAGGGTAGAGGTAGACACAACCTTTGAGCTGGTGGACACAGCTCCAGCTCTGCAGAATTCTCAAGGCCTTGTAATTTTTGGACACTGCCCTATTTTCTCTAGTTTAACACTCACTTTATTTTCCCATATGTTAACATTTATGAACTTGGGAACTGTAACGCATGCCCTGTCAACATGGTTTGCCTGCTGCTGAGCAGACAAGTGAGGTGCCAGTATGGTTGGCACTGCCCATGGCCACAAGCTTTGCCAGTGTAGAAGTGTCTCTCCCTCCACTTTGCCACTTCTGTTTCGTCATTTGCATTGGTGGCACCACACACTGTTAACTTTGATTCGTGTCCCTAATGGTCACAGAAAATGTCTTCACAAAGCTTACACTGCTTTACTGTATTGAAGCAAAAGCATTACAAATTGCCCCATCACACAGGGTAAATTATGAAAATTTTCAAAACCAGGGAAAATTGGTGTGACCACTTCATGCATCATGAAAAAACTATTATTTAGGCTTCAAAATCTTTCAAAAGTTTCTAGTGACTTTCAATAGAAGCTGCATAACATTTAACTTTAAAAAAGGAAAAACTGAATTATGTTTAAACAAAGAGGAAATGCCAACAAACCCCTAGGGTTCTCTGTGATGCCTTCAAATTACATTGTCAACTTTAAGTGTGCCAAGCTCTTTAGCATGACTCCGGGCAGCATCTCCTAAGGCTGTGAATAACTGTTGGTGTCCAAAATGGCTTGGAAAAATATTTAGTCTCTGATTAGGAAATAAATTACAGCTAAACTCTGGTAATAAAATCAGCATATAATTGTGAAGGGTGGAAGGTGTGTATCTAGAATCTTTTTTTTTTTTTTTTGCATGTGGATGTTCAGTTGTTCCAGTACCATTTGTTGAAAAGACTATCTTTTCTCCATTGTGTTTCCTTTGCTCCTTTGTCAAAGATCAGTTTGCTATATTTATTGGGGTGTGTTTCTGCGTTCTCTATTCTGTTCCATTGATCCATTTGTCTATTTTTTTGCCAATACCACACGTTTTGATTATCATATCTTTGTAGTTAGTCTTGAAACTAGGTAGTGTCAGTGCTTCAACTTTGTTCTTCTTTTTCAATATTGTGTGGGCTATTCTGGATCGTTTGCCTGTCCATATAAACTTCAGAATAAGTTTATCAATATCCACAAAATAGCATGCTGGAATTTTTATTGGGATTGCACTGAATCTACAGATCAAGTTAGGAAGAACTGACATCTTGACATTATTGAGTCTTCCTATCCATGTATTGTACGTGGAATAATCTCTCCATTTATTTAGTTCTTCTCTGATATCTTTCATTGGAGTTTTGTAGTTTTCTTTATATAAATCTTTACATATTTTGTTAGACTTACACCTAAGTAGTTCATTTTGGGGGATGCTAATGTAAACAATATTGTGTTTTTAATTCCAGATTCCACTGTTCATTGCTGGTGTATAGGAGAGCAAAGGCAGCATATAATTGCATAGGTAAATGAATACTAAAGTTATTTAAGACTATGCATAGTAAATTCAGCCACTCTCTCTCTCTTTTCCCCCTCCTTCTTTCTTTCTAAATTCTCTTATTTCTTTCTCCCACTGAAAAGCTTCTATTCATTGCTAGAGCATCTTAAAATCAAGGGCATCTTAGAATTGGGGAAATATGATGGTTTTTAGGCTGCTCAAGTGAACCATTAAGGGATGAAGGGGTAGAGATGATTTCAAACAAATGAGATTACTGGGTGTTCTTAGAGAAGACGCTGAAAAAATGGAAGCACCATAGAGAGTCAAGGGCAGATAAACATAAGCAAAGACTGGGTTCTTCCAGTCTTTTGCAAGTCAGTCAGATGGGAAGATCAGCAAGTTGCAGTCTCAAAAGAAGGGAAGTCAGTGAGGTTTCACATTTAGAATCCAAGACGAGTGGAAGAGATCTTGGTCACATCCTTGATGGATGCTTTCATTTAACAGATAAGGAAAATGGGCTCACGTGGCAGAAAAAATCTGCAGAGCTGAGACTAGCTCTTAGGTGACCAAGACCCCATTCCAGGGATTTTCTGTGGGGTGAATAAATAAATGATGGATTCTGGTGTGATTGTCTGAATGCTTCGTCTATGATTTCAAACCCTAACACAAACTATGTTCCAAGTAAAAACAGTTCCATGGGATGTGAATAGGCATTTATTTATTACTTGCTTGGCATTCATTTTGTGCCATGTTTTTTCTCTTGTCCTCACTTAAAAAAATGTTTGCGCTATAACTTATATGCAGTAGATGTATTCAGTTCTGTGAGTTTTGACAAGTGCCCAGCCATGTAGCCATCACTACAATTAAAATATTTCCTTCATTCCAAAAACTTCCCTCTTGCCCTTTTGTAGTCATTGCCTCTCCTACTCCTAGACTTTGGCAGCCACCTATCAGCTTTCTCTTCTAGAAGTTTTACCTATTTCGGGATGTCATATGAATGATATGATACAACATGTAGCCTTCTGAGTCTGGCTTCTTTTCCTTCACATAATGTATTTGCTATTCAACCATGTCCTTGCATGTTTCAGTAGTTCATTCTTCTTTGTTACAGAGTAGTATTCCATTGTACACATCACAGTGTGTTCATCTATTTAAGATGTAGGGGAGGAAAAAACTTTTCCTCTACCCTCTTAGGTTCATTGAGTGGAGCACTGAAAATTAAACAGACAAAAAAGATTAACAGGAAAAAAAAAAGGAGGGGAGGAAGTTGTATCCCTTCATCTCAACCCAGGGTCTTTATTTCCTGCCCCAGAAATGATCTCTTGCCAGGATGATTGGCAGCTAGAATGTTACAACCTTCAGGAGAACCGCACCTCCACCTGCAAGAGGATGGTCCGGCTACAACAAGATAATCATATAAAAAGTGATATCAATCTGTTTTCCCAAGTTTGGTTTCAAAAAGGCTAAGGATACAGGTTCACTCATGGGCTTTTGATGGCAAATACTTAACAGAGATTTTAGTGAAACAGTGCTTTAAATTATTAAAGTGCCATCATTGTTGTCTCTCTTGACAGAACCATGTGGACTGGGCTAAAGGAAGGCAAGATGACTATATGAGTTCTCAGACCTTACAGAAGCCTGTTAAAACAAGTTATCTTGGGTGTTGGAACAAGGGAGGTACCACTTCCTTCCTGTTTTAAAACCATTCCACGCATCCATGCCATAGGCAGCATTTCAAGTCATGCTTGGAGGATGGCCCTGCCTCTTTTAGCTGGGTCTCCACGGGGCTGTGCAGAGTAGAGCTTTGCCTTTCTTTGCCAGTGTCAATTGGATACTACATGAGTGAGAAATAAATTTCATAAATACAGTTTTATATTTCATATAAATAAATAATAGTATTTTGCCACTGAGGTTTGGGGGTTTATGTGTGATAGCAACGAGCATTATCTTAACGAATACAAGATGCTTTATGATTGACTTTCCCTAGAATGTCAGCCCAGGTTTGCTGGAGATTTGGCTATGCGGTGACCAGGTACTTGAGGGTGTCTGGTAGGTGATTACCCTAAGACCAATGTACCTTAAACCAATATTCAGTGCATGTGTACACCTCTCTGAACAAGAAGAAGGAAGGCTGATATTTAAAATATAAGTCTGGATCCTTGAATGTTGAGTAGATTTCCAATACACAGTAAGTACCAGCGTATATAGACGGAAACATCCATTTACTGCAGATTTTTAAAAGTTCTTTCTTGGATTTCTAAACCCAAATGAACAGTTTTAGAATTACCTGCTCAGTAAATATTTATTGATGAATTAATTTAATTGGAGAAGAAAATACAAGAACTTTATATGCCCATCCTGGTTTGCACAAAATTGTTCAGATATCTTAAACAAACACATAGTCCAAATAATAATCACTTGAGTTCTTAAATGTCTTAACAATATCTACAGACGACTACTTAACCACCAAGATAATATTACAAAATCTACTGTGTTTTGTTTTTCATTTCAAGCCTTCCCCCTATAAGGAAGGATCCCATGTTAGGACAGCTCACTTTCACTTCAGTAACTTTGGTGGGGCTTAGTCTCCTTCCTTTATCAGTCTGTCACAGGGGCTTCTTGGACTGGGAAGTTTGCCAAGTTCCTCACATTTCAGCCACAGAAAGCAAAACTCACTGGAAGAATACACTTCCCTTCTCTTCCCAGTGGTTAAGAGTCTGCCTGCCAATGCAGGGGACATGGGTTCAAGCTCCCACATGCCGCGGAGCAACTAAGCCCGTGCCCCACAACGACTGAGCCTGCGCTCTAGAGCCCGCGAGCCACAACTCTGAGCCCATGTGCCACAACTACTGAAGCCTATGTGCCTGGAGCCCGTGCTCCGCAACGAGAGAAGCCACCGCAATGAGAAGCTCGCGCACCGCAGCGAAGAGTAGCCCCCGCTTGCCTCAACTAGAGAAAGCCCGCGTGCAGCAACGAAGACCCAACACAGCCAAAAATAAAATTTTAAAAAAAGATATAATATGTAAAAAAAGACATAAATATTAAGATGCAACAGAAAAGGGCTTTTCCCGCGACTCCCTGGAAATCCCTAATCTGTCTGATAAGCTTCGTTTGCTGCTTTCCTCCTGCCTATGTTGGGTGGTGATCTTTCCTATACCTGCCGGGCAGTTCACCTGGGGGATCCTGGCGGGGGCGGGCAGTTGTGCCTATTTGCATTGGTCTCTAGGCACCCAAACTGTGCTCACTTTTCTCTTCTAGAAAAGTGATTTACTCCCCCCGCCCCAATATTTCTTCTTTCTGATAACGTATGGCTATAATGATAACTCTGATTCAGGAACATTCCTGAACAGTACGTTTAGTGAAAATATGTATACTGCTCATACCTGGTGCCCCAGTTACTGTTGCTGCATAAGAAATTATGCCTAAAATTCAGCAGCTTCTGGGGCTTCCCTGGTGGCGCAGTGGTTGGGGGTCCGCCTGCCGATGCAGGGGACGCGGGTTCGTGCCCCGGTCCGGGAGGATCCCACGTGCCGCGGAGCGGCTGGGCCCGTGAGCCGTGGCCGCTGAGCCTGCGCGTCCGGAGCCTGTGCTCCGCGGCGAGAGAGGCCACAGTAGTGAGAGGCCCGCGTACCGCAAAAAAAAAAAAAAATTCAGCAGCTTCAAACAACCAGCTCATGGAGTCTATGGGTTTGGAATTTAGACAGCAGGGACGGCTTGCCTCTGTTCCATGCTATCTGGGGCTTAGACAGCTGGGGGTGTCACACCCTTTGGGGGATAAAATCATCTGAAGACTCCTTCATTTGCACACCTGGTGCCTGGCCTGGGAGCACTTGAATATGATCACTGTGGACTGCAGAACCTATCCAGGGCCTCTCCACGTGAACGCTTCCTCACAGCATAGCAGCCCCAGGGTAGCTGCACTTCTGGTGTGGAAGCTCAGGCCTCCAAGTGCAAGTGCCTCAGCAAGCAGGACAGAAGCTCCATGGCCTCTTATGACCTGGAAGTCATAGAGCATTATTTCCACTGGCCTCTCCTGGTTACAGTCGAGTCACAGCCTTCCCAGATTCAAAGGGATGGGAATTCGACCCTACATCTGGATGGTTAGTGGTAAGGTTCTAGAAGAGCCTGGATACTCTTGTAATCTTTCCATCTTTGGAAAATACAATCAGCCGCACCAGATTCTGCTTTTAGAGATTGTAAGGGGATTTGTGTTGCAGAATTTGAAACCACACATGGTCGGTGCCTGTGCTTTGCAGACAAAGCGCCCTGGGGGTCCAGGAGGGGCAAAATCTTTCCTCATTGAGATGAATCTGGTTGCATTTGAGCTAAACCCAGCAAGATGGGTGAGGCAAGAGGGAACACTAGGCAGGAGGAGACTGCACTTTTAAATACAGGGAGGTAGGGAAGTATGGGGTAATGTGACTACATCATTGTACCTACAGAGTTGGAGGGGGTGTGCCGGGGTGGAGGGAGAGAAGCTTGAAATGTACATGGAGCCCGAATTTGTGTGAGCATTTGACTGACAAAGCAAAAGCCCAGGAAGGCTGTTTATATCTTCCCTCCTGCCTTCTCCCTCCCCCGCATTAGTCTATATACATTTAAAATATTTTATCGTGTCACTTGAAATAAGGTGAGCACTCCTTTGTTCTTCTGATACATTTAGGCATAAACATATTTTGCTGCCTTCTGGGCTCCCATTTTTATACTGTTACTTCTTTGCACACTATCTTGGCCCCCATGACCATTTGATTTTCTGAGACCTTATTCAAAATGTATAAGAGAAAATGGACCCACTCAGACTTGCTTTTCCCTGGCTGTCTCCTCCATTCCTTCCAGCTCTCTCCTTGCTCTGTCAAACTGCACCTGATTCGGTCTCACACTTATTTTTACCTTTAGTTGTATGTGTTATTCATGCCTGAAAGAGCCTGTCCCCTGGATGCTGGCCAGTCATCCTGAACATTTTGCAAGGCAAATTTGTTGGAAGTTGGGTCCATATTTAATCATCACTGTATCCCCAATGCCTAGCAAGAAGGTAAGGTACCGTGGTTGGCTCAGCACAGCCCATACCTGGATGTTATTCAAAGTAGAGTCAGGAAGGAAAGTTAATTTAAAAATACCCTCTGAGGATCAATTAGGAGTTTGAGATTAGCAGATACGAACTATATATAAAATAGATAAACAAGGTCCTACTGTATAGCACAGGGAACTATATTCAATATCTTATAATAACCTATTATGAAAAAGAACATATGTATAACCGAATCACTTTGCAGTACACCTGAAACTAACACAACGTTGTAACTCAGCTATACTTCAATTTTTAAAAAATGGTAAAAATACCCTCTGAGAATTTGAATCGGGCAATTGCTGTAGGGAATAAAAAGACAAAGAATCAATCCCTCCCTTCAATGAGTTTCCAATCTATTGGGGGTGCGAGAGCATGAACACGTGGAAAGGTAAATGACAGGGTGGTGGCAGAATAATGGGCCCCCTAAAACATCCACGTCCTAATCCTTGAAAACTGTGAATATGTTACTTTACGTGACAGAGGGAACTTTGCAGATGTGATTAAGTCAAAGCCCTGAGACGGGGAGATTATTCTGGATTATCTAGCTCAGCCCAATGTAATCACACGCGTCCTTGTAAGTGGAAGACAGAGGCAAGTCAGAGTTACACAATATGGGAATGATTTGACTGGCCATTGTTGGATATGAGCCAAGACATGAAAACAGACTCTAGAAGCTGGAAAAGACAGAAAGGAACACAACCCTGCCTACGACCACTTTGATTTTAGTCCATTAAGACCCATTTTGGAATTCTGATCTCACAGGCTCCGGACGCGCAGGCCCAGCGGCCACGGCTCACGGGCCCAGCCGCTCCGCGGCATGTGGGATCTTCCCGGACCGGGGCACGAGCCCGTGTCCCCTGCATCGGCAGGCGGACTCTCAACCACTGCGCCACCAGGGAAGCCCAAGGCACCTGCATCTTGGCCTGGTTTGACTTTGTCCTCCTGTATGTTCTTGTCACCTGTTTCCAGACTGGGGGACTTACTCTTTCTTTTAAAGCTAAGAAGTTTTTCAGAGGCAATAAAGCAAAGCCCTTAATTGCTAAGCAGGAAGGGGGGGGCTTTGCTGTGTGAGCGCTTGTAACCACCATGAAAAGTTTGTTTGCTTTATAACTTTATTAAAAAAGAAAGAATCAAAGAACACCCAAAGCAAAAATAACCACACACGTGGACACGCAAAACTGCAAAATACTTTTATAGGAATTACCCTTAATTTCTGTATCAGGTAGGAGTTGGTCTTTCACAATAGCCATTTGTTCATACTCATTCAAATGATGCTCCAGGCGCTGGGAAAAGGAGGCTTCATGTCTTAGCACAGCCATGAAAAGACACATTTGCTCATGAGCTCTCAGGAAATGAAGCCTGATATAGAAGAAATTAGCCTAATGGTAGTTCAGGCAGGAAGCTTAAAATAAGCATAACCATTGTCTTCTTCCTTTTTAGACTGGTTTTCCCTCCCCGCTGTGATTTGAACTCTGTGATCTCCAGGGTTGAAGCCGGAGGGGGAGCTGGGATGACAGAAAGGGTAGAGGTAGACACAACCTTTGAGCTGGTGGACACAGCTCCAGCTCTGCAGAATTCTCAAGGCCTTGTAATTTTTGGACACTGCCCTATTTTCTCTAGTTTAACACTCACTTTATTTTCCCATATGTTAACATTTATGAACTTGGGAACTGTAACGCATGCCCTGTCAACATGGTTTGCCTGCTGCTGAGCAGACAAGTGAGGTGCCAGTATGGTTGGCACTGCCCATGGCCACAAGCTTTGCCAGTGTAGAAGTGTCTCTCCCTCCACTTTGCCACTTCTGTTTCGTCATTTGCATTGGTGGCACCACACACTGTTAACTTTGATTCGTGTCCCTAATGGTCACAGAAAATGTCTTCACAAAGCTTACACTGCTTTACTGTATTGAAGCAAAAGCATTACAAATTGCCCCATCACACAGGGTAAATTATGAAAATTTTCAAAACCAGGGAAAATTGGTGTGACCACTTCATGCATCATGAAAAAACTATTATTTAGGCTTCAAAATCTTTCAAAAGTTTCTAGTGACTTTCAATAGAAGCTGCATAACATTTAACTTTAAAAAAGGAAAAACTGAATTATGTTTAAACAAAGAGGAAATGCCAACAAACCCCTAGGGTTCTCTGTGATGCCTTCAAATTACATTGTCAACTTTAAGTGTGCCAAGCTCTTTAGCATGACTCCGGGCAGCATCTCCTAAGGCTGTGAATAACTGTTGGTGTCCAAAATGGCTTGGAAAAATATTTAGTCTCTGATTAGGAAATAAATTACAGCTAAACTCTGGTAATACAATCAGCATATAATTGCGAAGGGTGGAAGGTGTGTATCTAGAATCTTTTTTTTTTTTTTTTGCATGTGGATGTTCAGTTGTTCCAGTACCATTTGTTGAAAAGACTATCTTTTCTCCATTGTGTTTCCTTTGCTCCTTTGTCAAAGATCAGTTTGCTATATTTATTGGGGTGTGTTTCTGCGTTCTCTATTCTGTTCCATTGATCCATTTGTCTATTTTTTTGCCAATACCACACGTTTTGATTATCATATCTTTGTAGTTAGTCTTGAAACTAGGTAGTGTCAGTGCTTCAACTTTGTTCTTCTTTTTCAATATTGTGTGGGCTATTCTGGATCGTTTGCCTGTCCATATAAACTTCAGAATAAGTTTATCAATATCCACAAAATAGCATGCTGGAATTTTTATTGGGATTGCACTGAATCTACAGATCAAGTTAGGAAGAACTGACATCTTGACATTATTGAGTCTTCCTATCCATGTATTGTACGTGGAATAATCTCTCCATTTATTTAGTTCTTCTCTGATATCTTTCATTGGAGTTTTGTAGTTTTCTTTATATAAATCTTTACATATTTTGTTAGACTTACACCTAAGTAGTTCATTTTGGGGGATGCTAATGTAAACAATATTGTGTTTTTAATTCCAGATTCCACTGTTCATTGCTGGTGTATAGGAGAGCAAAGGCAGCATATAATTGCATAGGTAAATGAATACTAAAGTTATTTAAGACTATGCATAGTAAATTCAGCCACTCTCTCTCTCTTTTCCCCCTCCTTCTTTCTTTCTAAATTCTCTTATTTCTTTCTCCCACTGAAAAGCTTCTATTCATTGCTAGAGCATCTTAAAATCAAGGGCATCTTAGAATTGGGGAAATATGATGGTTTTTAGGCTGCTCAAGTGAACCATTAAGGGATGAAGGGGTAGAGATGATTTCAAACAAATGAGATTACTGGGTGTTCTTAGAGAAGACGCTGAAAAAATGGAAGCACCATAGAGAGTCAAGGGCAGATAAACATAAGCAAAGACTGGGTTCTTCCAGTCTTTTGCAAGTCAGTCAGATGGGAAGATCAGCAAGTTGCAGTCTCAAAAGAAGGGAAGTCAGTGAGGTTTCACATTTAGAATCCAAGACGAGTGGAAGAGATCTTGGTCACATCCTTGATGGATGCTTTCATTTAACAGATAAGGAAAATGGGCTCACGTGGCAGAAAAAATCTGCAGAGCTGAGACTAGCTCTTAGGTGACCAAGACCCCATTCCAGGGATTTTCTGTGGGGTGAATAAATAAATGATGGATTCTGGTGTGATTGTCTGAATGCTTCGTCTATGATTTCAAACCCTAACACAAACTATGTTCCAAGTAAAAACAGTTCCATGGGATGTGAATAGGCATTTATTTATTACTTGCTTGGCATTCATTTTGTGCCATGTTTTTTCTCTTGTCCTCACTTAAAAAAATGTTTGCGCTATAACTTATATGCAGTAGATGTATTCAGTTCTGTGAGTTTTGACAAGTGCCCAGCCATGTAGCCATCACTACAATTAAAATATTTCCTTCATTCCAAAAACTTCCCTCTTGCCCTTTTGTAGTCATTGCCTCTCCTACTCCTAGACTTTGGCAGCCACCTATCAGCTTTCTCTTCTAGAAGTTTTACCTATTTCGGGATGTCATATGAATGATATGATACAACATGTAGCCTTCTGAGTCTGGCTTCTTTTCCTTCACATAATGTATTTGCTATTCAACCATGTCCTTGCATGTTTCAGTAGTTCATTCTTCTTTGTTACAGAGTAGTATTCCATTGTACACATCACAGTGTGTTCATCTATTTAAGATGTAGGGGAGGAAAAAACTTTTCCTCTACCCTCTTAGGTTCATTGAGTGGAGCACTGAAAATTAAACAGACAAAAAAGATTAACAGGAAAAAAAAAAGGAGGGGAGGAAGTTGTATCCCTTCATCTCAACCCAGGGTCTTTATTTCCTGCCCCAGAAATGATCTCTTGCCAGGATGATTGGCAGCTAGAATGTTACAACCTTCAGGAGAACCGCACCTCCACCTGCAAGAGGATGGTCCGGCTACAACAAGATAATCATATAAAAAGTGATATCAATCTGTTTTCCCAAGTTTGGTTTCAAAAAGGCTAAGGATACAGGTTCACTCATGGGCTTTTGATGGCAAATACTTAACAGAGATTTTAGTGAAACAGTGCTTTAAATTATTAAAGTGCCATCATTGTTGTCTCTCTTGACAGAACCATGTGGACTGGGCTAAAGGAAGGCAAGATGACTATATGAGTTCTTAGACCTTACAGAAGCCTGTTAAAACAAGTTATCTTGGGTGTTGGAACAAGGGAGGTACCACTTCCTTCCTGTTTTAAAACCATTCCACGCATCCATGCCATAGGCAGCATTTCAAGTCATGCTTGGAGGATGGCCCTGCCTCTTTTAGCTGGGTCTCCACGGGGCTGTGCAGAGTAGAGCTTTGCCTTTCTTTGCCAGTGTCAATTGGATACTACATGAGTGAGAAATAAATTTCATAAATACAGTTTTATATTTCATATAAATAAATAATAGTATTTTGCCACTGAGGTTTGGGGGTTTATGTGTGATAGCAACGAGCATTATCTTAACGAATACAAGATGCTTTATGATTGACTTTCCCTAGAATGTCAGCCCAGGTTTGCTGGAGATTTGGCTATGCGGTGACCAGGTACTTGAGGGTGTCTGGTAGGTGATTACCCTAAGACCAATGTACCTTAAACCAATATTCAGTGCATGTGTACACCTCTCTGAACAAGAAGAAGGAAGGCTGATATTTAAAATATAAGTCTGGATCCTTGAATGTTGAGTAGATTTCCAATACACAGTAAGTACCAGCGTATATAGACGGAAACATCCATTTACTGCAGATTTTTAAAAGTTCTTTCTTGGATTTCTAAACCCAAATGAACAGTTTTAGAATTACCTGCTCAGTAAATATTTATTGATGAATTAATTTAATTGGAGAAGAAAATACAAGAACTTTATATGCCCATCCTGGTTTGCACAAAATTGTTCAGATATCTTAAACAAACACATAGTCCAAATAATAATCACTTGAGTTCTTAAATGTCTTAACAATATCTACAGACGACTACTTAACCACCAAGATAATATTACAAAATCTACTGTGTTTTGTTTTTCATTTCAAGCCTTCCCCCTATAAGGAAGGATCCCATGTTAGGACAGCTCACTTTCACTTCAGTAACTTTGGTGGGGCTTAGTCTCCTTCCTTTATCAGTCTGTCACAGGGGCTTCTTGGACTGGGAAGTTTGCCAAGTTCCTCACATTTCAGCCACAGAAAGCAAAACTCACTGGAAGAATACACTTCCCTTCTCTTCCCAGCAATAACTGCTTTATCCAATCACCAGGAAGTCCTGTCCCCTGTCAGCAGTACAGTGTGTTTATGTGTGTGTGTGTGTGTGTGTGTGTGTGTGTGTATGTGTGTCTTACCCACAATGTGGCATTAAAAAGACATAAATATTGGGACTTCCCTGGTGGTGCAGTGGTTAAGAGTCTGCCTGCCAATGCAGGGGACATGGGTTCAAGCTCCCACATGCCGCGGAGCAACTAAGCCCGTGCCCCACAACGACTGAGCCTGCGCTCTAGAGCCCGCGAGCCACAACTCTGAGCCCATGTGCCACAACTACTGAAGCCTATGTGCCTGGAGCCCGTGCTCCGCAACGAGAGAAGCCACCGCAATGAGAAGCTCGCGCACCGCAGCGAAGAGTAGCCCCCGCTTGCCTCAACTAGAGAAAGCCCGCGTGCAGCAACGAAGACCCAACACAGCCAAAAATAAAATTTTAAAAAAAGATATAATATGTAAAAAAAGACATAAATATTAAGATGCAACAGAAAAGGGCTTTTCCCGCGACTCCCTGGAAATCCCTAATCTGTCTGATAAGCTTCGTTTGCTGCTTTCCTCCTGCCTATGTTGGGTGGTGATCTTTCCTATACCTGCCGGGCAGTTCACCTGGGGGATCCTGGCGGGGGCGGGCAGTTGTGCCTATTTGCATTGGTCTCTAGGCACCCAAACTGTGCTCACTTTTCTCTTCTAGAAAAGTGATTTACTCCCCCCGCCCCAATATTTCTTCTTTCTGATAACATATGGCTATAATGATAACTCTGATTCAGGAACATTCCTGAACAGTACGTTTAGTGAAAATATGTATACTGCTCATACCTGGTGCCCCAGTTACTGTTGCTGCATAAGAAATTATGCCTAAAATTCAGCAGCTTCTGGGGCTTCCCTGGTGGCGCAGTGGTTGGGGGTCCGCCTGCCGATGCAGGGGACGCGGGTTCGTGCCCCGGTCCGGGAGGATCCCACGTGCCGCGGAGCGGCTGGGCCCGTGAGCCGTGGCCGCTGAGCCTGC